>NW_005842182.1:1320450-1328805 GCF_000455745.1 Alligator sinensis | reverse complement strand
GGGGCCGCCCAAGCCGGAAGGCCCCGCCCCGCCCTCCAGGCTGCCCGGGTTGAAGGGCAGCCCCCGGGCTTGAGGCCGTGCTGCTTGGACTTGAGACTCCCCTCTCATACTCGAGCCCCACCTCCTTGGACTCCAGACCCCCTTCTCACGCGCAAGACCCCTTCCTTGGACTGGGTCCCCCTCCGTAAATTCAATGAATTGGGTGGCACCCCATTTCCAAAACAGTCTTCTGCATGACAGGGTTTGCTTCCTTGCAGAGGGGCCGGGCAGTGGGGATGGGGGAAGGAGCCTGTGCTTAGCTGCATAGTCTATCAGCTTGTCTCCTAATAACACCTCTCTTACCTTCTCTAACCCTAACCCTTCACATGAGCGGGGGGGGGGGTACCCCAAGATTTCCTGAGCCCCGGTTGAGAGTCACTGCGCTCGCCCCATGAACCTCCCTCCGTATGATGCAGATCAGGAGGGAGCTTTCTGGGGGGAATAGTCCAAAACCTGCAAAATGCATTTCTTCAGGACCTGAGGACCATTGCACGCCTCGCAACCTCCTGCTCCAAAACCACAGCAGATTTCGGTGACCTGCTTTCTCTAGCACAGTGTTTCTCAACTTTTTTGGCCTCCAACCCCCGCTTCCCTTCCATTACTTTGTGAATTAAGCAGCACCCAATTCCAAAAACTAACATATATTACAGTGCTCGCCTCCTTACAGAGAGGCCAGGCAGGGACAAGCCTGAGCTTGCACTTCTTTGCTTACCCCCTTACACCTCAGGGCACCCTTCAGAGGATCTCACAGCACACCAGACTGCCCTGACACCCAGGTTAAGAATCACTCCGTTACCATAAACACATAACTGGTATGCTAAAAAATCCAGACGATCCTATACTGCACATACCTTGTCTCTGAAAAGTGAAGATTAGACATGCATTCAAATCATACGTTCTCATAGGACAGACTAGACTACTGGAAGGCACTCAAGATACTGATGACAGCCTTGTAAGAACCCATATAGATAAATAATAAGGAGAGGGAATCAGCGGGAAGCGTTTGAGACAGAAGGGACATTGATGGCACCAGCTGATATAGTTAGATTCTGTTTCTTCTTTACCTTTTTGAGCCAACCTGGATAAGGACAAGTGTAACACAAAGAGTTAATCCCCTTTGGCTCTGGCTGTCAAGATGAGGAAAGGAAACAGAATTATTTATTAGTGTTATTCAATTAAGTAATCCCAGAAACCTTCTGTATAATGTGTATTCTCTGACATTCACACACTTTAAAAACACCTTGAGACTTAGAATGCTAAGTGGTGGTTTTGCAGAAAACCTGTAAAATGTATCTGTCCCTGAGCATAAATTATAAAGGAGGAAACAAACTTTAAACCTCATTTAAATCAAGCCACAGAAGAAAACAGCAAATATTGATGAGGAGCCTCTTTTTAGCAGGGATACAGTTGGAAGGAGAATGAAAGTGGTGGTATAATCCAGTAGATTTTTAGTTAAAAATAGTCTCTCTCATCTTGATGCAAAGAGCTGTCCAGCTGTGTCTAGATTTGTGATATTAACCTATGTTTTTGTTGTTTTATTGGGTTCTAGTGGAATGTTAAATTTATTTACATATATTTTTTGTAAATCAGGTTCCTGGAGTTACAGCCTAAAAATACTATGTATTTTATTTCTGAAATTGCCTTTTACAGAAGAAAGTAGTTACCTAATGTTGACATGACTGAAAACAACACAATGCTTCCTGTTGTATTCCTGAATATGCAATGCAATATTAAATAGCCACCAAATCTTAAATTGATTCTTTTATTATGAAACAGTGTAAATATATGCAGTTTCTTAAAAAAAAATTCACTAACCCTTGTTTTATTCAATTAGTCCAACAATAGAGTCCTTCTCCGTGACTGGGGTTCCTAGGTAACACCACAATATAAATAATACAATGGCATGAAGTTGACTAGATAAACACAATGTGCATCGAGGAATACTCTCTCTCTCAAAGCAGTGCTACATCCTGCTGTACAACCAGCACTACTAAGAATGAGGAGGATCACCAAGAAATTAAAATATTGACTTCTATTCTGTATTCCATAAGTAAACGTCCATTTTGTAATTCAATTTCATTATCATCCATCACTTTTTCTCCGAAGCTCACTTCAAGGTTGAATACTACCATCATACAATGGTTTTATAACAAACGCAATTTATTTTATATGGATTTTTGGCATACCCATTAATGCAGCAAGGATATTTACGTTTAGGGAAGCTTTCTAGAAAAGTAAGGTGAATATTCAGAAATAATTGGGAATGATGATAAAGAATGTTGGGCTACTCACTTTCAAACTAAGTTTTTAAAGTAGTAGTATATCGTGGTATACTAACTAAAACTACAGAAGCCTTATGCTTAAGAGCTGTCATAAAAATGTATTAATGAGCACAAGTTATTGCACAGGAATTGATTTTTAAAACAATATACATGATGAGCTAATAGTATGTGTTTGTGTACAGCGCTGCCCTCTGTTGGATAAATTGGTTGACTTAGAATTGTTAGAATCAGTGGAAATAATCTCAGTTGACACCAATATAGGTAAGAGGAAAATTTGGCCCATAGTATTTATGCATGATTTAGGCTCAATAATTATCCTAAAAATTCACATGCAACAAACATTTAACGAGGAAAGCACTCCTCCCTTCCTGTCTTTGTTATTCTTATATATGAAACCTATTGACTAACTGGGGGGGGGGTGGTGACACAAAGTTTCATGAACTTCAAATTCACTTCATCAGATTCACTTAGAAAGGACAACATAGAGCAGTGTGTAGAATGAGTGATTTGTTCATACAGCAAAATTCTAAAAACTGGTTTGAATGGAAAATTATAGAACAAGAAAATTGTGGAACTAAGACTGGTTTGTGTTAGGTATGGCTTAAACAGGGATTATGTAGTACTATCCCATTACCTGGATTAGTTTTTGTGATGCCTTTGTTCCTATGGATTTTTTGCATGTTTGCTTCTTCCAGCACTGTTCTTCTCTCCTCTCCTCCCTCTCCCTTTTTCCCACCTTTTATATTAAAATCTCTCACTCCACTTCATATATTGCTCTATGATGTCCTTTCATAGCATCTGATGAAGTGAACCTGAGTTCACAAGAGCTTGTGCTATATATCTCTCTTATTTAGTTAGGTCTGTAAGGTGCATATCTATCCTGCTTTCTGTCTGATTTCAGACTACCATGGCTAACTACTTCATTCTGATATCTGACCAGTTAGGACATGGCACCAATCTATTAAAGAAGCAATTGCATGCCTGCTTAACTAGACTATTATAGCACTGTAAGACTATATAACTCAGGGAAGCAATAGGAACCCAGCAATAAAAGCAGAAGGTAGGTATTATCCTCTAGTTGTTCAAATTGTAGAAATATGAAGTTGGACTGCTTTTAAATTCTATTAAACTTTTTTAATCTCCATGAAAATAATATTTTACACAGATTTCTTTCATTTCCTAAATTGCATTTCAGAAGTTAGTATCCATATGCAGACGTTCTTCCTTTTGCAATATATACCATCTGTCTCCTGTTTTTGAAAGATTACAATTGCTTTGTAATGGGATCTGTCAAATCTTTGTCCTCCAAGAATTTGCTCTTCAGAAAATTAAAGGAGGCAATGAAGTCTTATGTAGAGTTGGAAAATTGCATAGAGTAAAAGAAATGGTCCAATATTCATAATAGGATGTTACTTAACTGATGCAAGTGAAGTAATATGATTAAGTGAATCTATAGCAGTTTATGTGGATGGAAGGACCAATAGTATAAGTTTCAGAAAATGTGTAGCTGAAAGAGATCTTGGAAAAAGGATGAGCTGAAGAGTAGTGAGTATGAGAGAGGAACAAAATAGAAAAAGATTATGACAGTCCAGAACACCTTTCTCCTTGTTAACTTGAAAAGCTTGTGAAATGTACTGTCATTTGGAAGTATACAATGCACAAGACAAAACAAGTTTGAACTTCACTTTAATATGTAAAGGGTGAGCTCACAATTCTGGTAAAAGGACAGACAATGTGTATGGAAAGACCAAATGAGGAATCAGTATATTAAGATTCATGAGCAATGGATAAGAGAGACCCAGGTCTAAGGAACCAAAAATGAGTAAAACTAATTTTAATAGGGCATTCAAGGTAAAATATCTGAGACCACAGTAGTGACTCAAAGCCAAGTTTGTCATTTGCATGATAGTATGTCACACTTTCTCTGTAATACAATCATGTATCATGGGCCTGTCCAACTGGCAGCCCACTGACTCCTGGGCCCCTCTCCCCCTATCACTCCTGCTATTGCTGCTGAGAACTCAGGCCTCTTGGTCCCTCCTCCTGCTTCTGCTTTTTGCCTCTGCCCCTGAAGGTAAGGCAGCACAACCTAGGGGGGCCCAGAAGATCTTGGGGAAGCAGGAGGCTGGCTGTAGCCTATGCAACAGGAGGTCTGGATGCCCACAGCCTGCACAGTTCATGACCCATAGCCGTAGCGTTCAGAAATTGTAACGAAAGGCTTCAGGTCCTATCAGAATGCTTCCATGCAAAGGGTTAGAGTCTTAGAGGAGACATAAGTCTGAATTTCTTCATTGTAGGTTCAAGCCTGAGCTTGCTTTAACAGTGCTCTGAACTTAATATGATTATATTAAAATAAAAAATATTTTATGTTTTAGGTTACACATCTTTTTTCTGTATCATTCAGGTAATATTTTTGTTAAAATGAAACTGCCTATGTAACCTCAGTCATGCATAGACAAAGTAATTTCTTTGCAAAATTATTCCTCATAATACAATGGAAATGATCTCCTTCTGATAGCTAAAGGTCAGGCAAAACTCCCACTGACTTCAATAAAACAGAATTTCACCCTGGGTGCCCATACTGATATAATTGAATGTACATCAGCTACTTTCAAAGGCGTGTATGATGAAGTATGGCCAGTTCTTCTGTGGTCCCTGGTGGGAGTGGATAAGGATGCTCTTCAGTGATTTAATTCCTTTCTCATTAAAGAGATTTCAGAAGATAGTGTCAGATAATCGCTTTTCCAGCTATGTCTATGCTGCAGTAACTGCTGTGACTTCAGCTTAACCAGTTAGCTTTGGTGCAGCTGGCATCTTAGCCACTGTAGCACAGGACTCAGTATTGGCTAACTTCCTGATGACTTACCTGGCATCTCAGCAGTGAGATTTGCAGCTTGTGCTGTGTTCTGTGCTGCTGTGGTTAAACTGCTACCAGCACCTAAGCAAGCTAGTTAAAGCTAAGCAGGCTGTGCTTACACAAGCTGCAGTCTCAGCCTACAGTACTGACATAGTCCTAAGGCTTTCTCACATTCTATACCACAGAGTCATGCTATCACTCCTCTGTTATTGTGTATGAGAGACTGCAGGAGTGTAGAAGAAAGGTACACATACGTTTTTTATATGCTGTTGGCAACCAGTTTTAGCTCTTTATTTTGTCCAGGCAAAAATGCTGAGGTGATTATGGCATTAGACATTTCATTAATTTGTGTTCTCTTATTTCCTGGAATTAGAGAGTTTTATGGGGGAGGATTGTGTTCATATATTGATGGACCAGTTGCTGCTATGAGCTGCTGTTACATGCTGACATGAAGGTGGACTTATACATTTGTACTGTATATGCATTAAAAATCTGATGCTTTGGTGATAATTTATAGTGCTCGTGAAGGATTAAACAGAAGTATGATTTGATGTGGTATTAAAGAATAGCCTGTTAGATGTTTAAAACATGGAGGCTGTAAAATTAAAACAAAAGTTTGAGGCCAGGTGCATTGCCATAAACAAGATGTGCGTGCATGGGATAAAGATATTAAAGATTTATAGCTGTAATAACAGACTTTTAGTTTGGACTGTCTCTAGCACAAAGTGCCTTTCATGTGGCTTCCAAATCAATTTTCTATAATACTTTAAGGGAGTGCAAAGTCTCTGACATGGGTACAAAGGAGCTGTTAAGCTGGGCTTCCCCCCAACCATTTGTTTTACTGTCTAGATTTAAACTATGATACTGGACAGGAAGACATAAATAAAGAGGCTTCTTGTTGCCTAACAACTCTCCTCCATTAGGTAGAGAGTTCTTGTACTTGGATGAGTGACATTATGTTGGCATCATAAAGAGACTAAATAGTGATAACTGTGCTATCCTT
Organism: Alligator sinensis; assembly: GCF_000455745.1. Taxonomy (NCBI): domain Eukaryota; kingdom Metazoa; phylum Chordata; order Crocodylia; family Alligatoridae; genus Alligator; species Alligator sinensis. The sequence continues at coordinate 1,322,624 of NW_005842182.1, read as the reverse complement.
TCCCAAACAGTAGCATGTTTTAGAACACGACAGGTAAGTTTTACCTTTGGAGCAAAAATCAGAACTTGGTATCTTCTTCATGTGAAGGATACACAAATCCCATTTCCTTGGAAGGACATGGTAATAAGTTGCAATCAGACAACTCCCTTTGAAGAAACAACATGTAAAGCTCAGCTGCTCTCTCGCATAAACCAACTGCAGTAAAGCTGCATCTCTCTCCAGAAATCACACAAAACTCATGATAAGTCTTTAAAACACTTTATTGTGCAGTTTCTCCTCTCATCCACTACTCTTCACACTCAGGGAAACCCCAAGGGTTTCCTCAGTGTCTGACCTGCAAAAGGTGACTTGGCATGTACCTTCCTTCTATGAAGCCGCTTCCAGCACAAAGGAAGCTCAGAAAAAATACCATGGTCCCTAACAAAGGAGAGTGTTTTTAACCCACATAATACCCTTAACAATTCTGAGGGCTATTACTGTATGAATCCTGGGTGCATATACATCAATGACTACACAGCATACAAGGCATTAGTGCTTTTTGCCTTCTGTCTAGCAACAATGTTCAGTATCAGGGTTTTACTATCCCAGTACTTTCAGTAAATCAGATCACATTAGGTCGGGGTTTTCAAGCTTTTTAAATAAGTGTACCCATGGCGGCTGGATGGTGGCGGGGTGGGGGACGCAGCCAGATGCGGAGCAGTGGCAGTGGGCGAGGAGGGGGTGGCAATGGCGACTGCTGCATGTGAGCTTCCCCCTCCCCTCGCATCCGGCTGGCCGGGCAACGCCCATGCGGCCCACAGAGAGCTGTTGCTGCCCTCGCCACACCCCACCCCGGCCCTGGTCCTGGGAGGTGGCAGTGTGGGGTGATGGGCGGCAGTGCTCCATCCTTACCCACCCACGCATATCCCTTAGGGCCTTCCCAAGTACCCCCAGGGATACGCGTACCCCTGGTTGACAACCCCTCCTTTAGGTCATCTAACTTCCCATCTTAACCCATATGCATATATCTTCAAATACTTTAGTTGATGGATTAAAACATCGTGCAAGAAGATTAGATCTGTTCCAAAGTCCATGTCTCATCTTAATTTTATATATATATGCATGTCATATTCAACAGATCTTGCTTGTGTGAGATAACTGTTAAGCTGTATAGTACCATAAAATGCTGATAGGGTATCTTTCTCCATACTATGCTTGAATGTTGCTTATAGCAAGTCCTACACAAGTATCTGGGTTATTACAAGCCATTATAGAATTTTAACTTTGTGGCTAGGGACAGACATTCAAAAAACCCAAGCCTGAATGATTCAATCTTTGCAGATTAGTTTAACCTGCAGAGAGTGAATCAGTTTCCAAGTGGATAGACATTCCCTTTCTATTCAGGTAATGCAGACACATGCCTGCAGTGGCTCAAGCCAGGACCCTGGGGGTGCTAGAGCAGCCCTCTCTTCCGCTGGGGAGCTGAGCTGAGGAGGGGGGCATTGCCCCCCCTCCCCCTCAAGCAGCTCCCTGACAGCTGGGAGCAATCCAGGGACACAGGGCTGCCCAGCCCCAGAGGGGAACTTTTCCCCTGCCTCCCTCTCTCCCACCATCATGGGGCCAGAAGGGGGACCCTGTTCAGTGCTGGGGGGGGGCTCTTTTCCCTCCTTCTCCCCTCCCTGTGGTGGGGTGGGGAGTGGGGCTCTGTGAGGCTGCCTCCCCTGCTCCCTGCTGCCCTCTGCTCCCCTGCGGAGTCTAGTGCGGGATGTTCCCTCTGCAAGTGTGGACCTGCAAGTGTGCTGCACAGAGCCCCTGCGATAGAGACAGCCAGCACTGTGCTGGGTGCGAGGAATGCAGCCCTGCACAGCCTACCCGGCTGCTTCTATCCCCAGGGCTCCATGCCACATGCCTGCAGCTCCGCACTTGCAGAGGGGAGCCCCATGCTGGACTCTGCAGGGAAGCAGCGGGTGGGGCTCCCTCCACTCCCAGCAGTGCAGGGACCTGCGCAGGCAGCAGGGAGCAGGAGAGGCAGCAGGCTCCAGTGTGGGGCTTCCCCTGCTGCGAGTGGTGGAGCTGCAGGCATGGGGAGTAGAGCCCCAGCGATAAGGCAGGCTCTGCTCCCACCCCCTAAGCGCAGTGCAGGCTGGAGCCACTACCTGCACTGGGCATGACTACCCTGAACTCCCCGCCTGCTG
>NW_005842182.1:1306443-1320093 GCF_000455745.1 Alligator sinensis | reverse complement strand
GAGTCCCCACCAGCACAGAACAGAGTTCCCCTCCCCACCCTGTGGGACAACCAACCCAGTATGGGCGCTGTTAAGGTGAAGAGGCAGGGAGAAGGGTTAATTCCTCCCTCCATCCCTTCCCTGCAGTCAGGCTCTGCCAGCTCCAAGAGGCACCACTGCAACCTCCTCCCCTCTGTTCCCCGGCAAACAGGCTGACCCCAGCTGGGATGGGGGAAGAGGGGAAGGAGGAAAAAATTAACCACCTCTCTGCCCACTTTGCTTTAATGAGGCCATGCTGGCCAGTGTCTCCACTAGGGCTGGGCTAGAGAGCAGAGGGGCAGAGTCTACCCTGCAGCTGGAGCAGAGAGCCCTGCCCAACCCAACCCAGAGAGCATGTTGGGATACTGGGGGAGTCTGGTTTAACTTAAATCAGAAAGGGGTCTGGGTGAAACATTGCATAAACTGGTTTGAGCCAAATCAGTTAAGTCTGATACTATATTCAGCCAGGTTTATCTCAAACTGGTTTTGGCCATTTTGAAACTGGTTTATGTGCACTGAATGTCTGGTCTGTTACAGGCTTAAACCAGTTTCTGATTACTTAAACCAGTTTATGTGTAATGTCTGTCCCTAGCCCAAGTCACAGTTGTTGCAGGAAGAGACTTGCAGGGAGTTAGGGAAGGAAAAGAGAAAACTTCAACTTTTTTTTGTTGTTGAAAGAATGCTAAGCCAGTTCTTAGTTTCTGTAAAAGGCTTAATAATTACAGTGGACAATAAGCAGAATATGAGCCAGTAGTGTGCCTTGTTACAAGGAAGGCTAATAACATACTGGGCTGCATTGGTAGGTGTGTTGCTAGTAGGTCAAGGGAAGTGATTATTCCCCTCTATTCAGCACTGCTGAGGCCACACCTGGAGTACTGTGTTCAGTTTTGGGCCGCCCACTACAGAAAGGATATGGAGAAATTGGAGAGAGTACAGCGGAAGGTAATGAAAATGGTGAGAGGGCTGGGGCACGTGACATAAGTTATGAGGACAGGCTGAGGTGACTGGACTTATTTAGTTTAGAGAAGAGAAGACCGAGGTAGGATTTAATAGCAGCTTTCAACTACCTGAAGGGGGGGTTCGAAAGAGGATGGAGCTAGACTGTTCTGTGGTGGCAGATGCCAGAACAAGGAGAAACAATATCAAGTTGCAGCAAGGGAAGTTTACGTTAGATATCAGGAAGAATTTTCTTGCTAGGAGGGTAGTAAAATACTGGAACATGTTACTCAGAGACGTTGTAGACTCTCCATCCTTGGAGGTTTTGAAGACTCAGCTAGATAAAGCTTTTGCTGGGATGATCTAGTTGGGGACGGTCCTGCTTTGAGCACAGGGTTGGACTAGATGACCTCCTGAGGTCCCTTCAACCCTAATTTTCTATGATTCTGTGACTTGGAATATGGTATTTTCCTCCTAAAACTGTGTAGTGATGAGGTCTTTGACAATGCAGTTATCAACACATTGAGTTTTCAAACATCTCAGCCGCACAGGGCCACGCAAAACAGCTGTTTCATTTCAGTTTTGGATTCAGCCATTTCGGAGGACACAGATTCATTTTGGTGTTTCAGATCAGTGTTGTTTCGATTTGGCTGAATCTGTTTTGGAGTTTTGACGCCGATTCGAAGATTTGGATCAGCTGGGGAAAGACGGACACAGCCAGGTGGCTGCAGGTTCTCCTTTGGCTCCTCTGGCAGGCTTGTCTCTGCCCCACCAGGGGGAGCGGCAGGAGAAGCCCCCATGGCTGCCCTGCCCAGCCCCATCCCCTGCCTGGCCCCAACTTCTTGGCACTCAGAAAAAAAAGCCCCGCTTTAAAAACAAACAAACAACTCACTGGCTGCAGCAGCAGTGGTCAGGGCCTCTGAGGGCTCATGGTGGAGCCCCCTGCTTCCCTCCCGTGCAGCACAGGGCAGCAGGGATTGCCCCCCCAGCCTGGCACCCACATGGCAGCCGTCACATTGCACAGGTGCAGCATGTCTTGGCAGGGGGCTGCAGGCTGCCCAGAAGCTGGGGATGCTGGGGCTGAGCGGTGCCAGACTCTGGCTAACAGGTGGAGCCTCCCTAGCTCCTAGACAATGAGTTACAAGTTCTCAGAGGTCCCGATCGCTGTTCCTGCAGCCAGACGGGTTTTTTTTTTCTTTTTTGCCAAGAGGCTGGGGCCGGACAGGGCAGCCACAGGGGCTTCTCCTGCAGCTCCTCCAGCTGTGTCTGCCTCAGACCTGGTGGGGGGAACCATGGGAGAAACCCTCCTGGCACTTTAAAAGGAGGACTGCAGGGCTGTGCCAGACCATTCCCAGGAGGCGCCTCCAAAATATTCCAAAACGTTTCAGATGGTTTTGTTTCATTTCAGAGATGTTTCAGAGCCTTCCATTTAGTTTTGGATTCAGTGTTTTGGGTGCTGAAACGAGCTGAAACACCTCCAAAATGAAACGGCTCCTGAAATTTCGCACAGCTCTAATTGTTATGGTGTTTCCTCACAGAATCAAACTATTTGAAGGGTGCATGTGTACCCTTGGTATACACCTTCAGCAGTGAGGAGACCCTGCATGAGATATTAATGCATACTTCATTAGCTTCTGGTTCTTCAGTCTTGGGTACAGGTGAGGAAACATCTTAGGGGAGGCTCAGGTGAGATTCACTCTCCACTGCATAATTTCTGGCATTTGCTAATATGGAAGGTAAGAATGACCAGATCAGTAGCATTATTCTGTCTGAAGTCTTGTAAGTGATATGCGGAGCCAGATAGAAGCTGAATCCCTTTTATATCTTGGTGCCTGAGGGAACCATACTATCTTAAGGATGAAAAAAGTAACTAGGGAGTAATCCTTATCCTCATCTTGCCCCTTCATTTCTGAAGTTGCTTGTGACTGCCTAATTTAATAGATGGGTGCATCAGGAAAGGGAACTACACTTCTCATATAGTATGGAACTTGAGCTTTCAAATAGAGACATTCATATTACTCAGACACAGGATGAATACTTGGAGATGTCTAGCATCTTGGTACTGGAGCCATCTTAGTATTGCCAGAACATTACGGTGGTAAATTCGTGTCATCTCACTTCCACTCCCACATACCTGGTACTGGATCTCTCCGCACGGGTTTTATTTCAACTTAGATCCAGCAGTATATTATTTCTTTATTTATATTACATTTGTGAAAGATCTATTCAGATATGCAGGAAAACATAGTCTCGGTCAAGAATATATATTCTATAAAGATAAAAATGTGGAAAGGGATGTGGCATACCAGGCAAGTGGGTAGAGTTGCAGCAACTGAAACAGATTTGGAGAGGATGTACATTTTATAAATGTAAAAACAAAAACTGGGAAAACATGGGACATTTCCACATCTGTGGGGAAAAAAAGGCAACTTCGTATTTCACCAATATGATTCAAGGTCTTCATTAGTTAAAAACTAGAAATATGTGGGCAGATCTACATGCACACTTTACTGCACAATAAACTAATTTTCTGCACAGCAAAGTGTCACCATCTAACCATGCACAGCAATTAGGCCAGTGTAGACTAATTTACTGCTCTATCAGATAGCCCCATCAGACACAAGTACCATCCAATGCAGGGGCGGGCAATTATTTTGGGCAGAGGGCCGCTTACTGAGTTTTGGCGAGCCATTGAGGGCCGCATGACAGGCAGCTCAGGGCAGATAAATATTAATTTTCTACATTCTTTAGGGGCTCCGTGGGCTGGATAGAATGGCCTGGTGGGCTGCATCCGGCTCCCGGGCCGCATTTTGCCCACCCCAGAGTAAATTACTGCGTTTAAACACACACATAGACAGTAATGTCTGGATTAGGTTACACTGGCTCAAATTGTACCAGAGTTTATTCAGACACAGTAATTGCATATGTAGACATGTCCTGTCTCACTTAATATTAAGTCCAGTGTGAAGATATCCCTTAAAGTGCCTGGAATTACTTTTTATAGATGACTAAATAAACAGTATTTTGTAAGCCTTTTGCTCAGAACATTTAATTTCAAGCTAACTTATGTGACTCTCATCACCCTAGTATTTGATTATCCAACCATTATGAGGTAGGAAAGGATTATCTTTATTTTACACCTGAGAAAATTAGACACAATGTATATTAAGTGATATATCCAAGTTGCATAGGAGGACTGACTCCAGGCCTTCCATGTCTAGTCTTATTCTCTAGCCATTAGAACAGTGATTTGCAACCAGTGTGCTACAGCACTCAGGGGTACCTTGAGAAATTTTCAGGGGCTGCAGGGGGCCATGCGATGTTAGCACTGTTAGGTGTGCAAATGTGAGTGACAAGATGAACCCAGAGATTTCAAATAAGAATCCATAGCGTTAAAAACATTCTGACCTGTTTGGGCCTTATGAGTTCTTTGCAACAGAAGAATTGCTCTATTGTTTTTCTGTAGCCAAAAATTGCGTGAAAATTAAAAGCTGGCACTTTTTGGGGGGTGCCTTGAGTCTAAAAGGGTTGAGAACCACTGCATTAGAATGTAAGTTCTTAAATATCTGGGGGTGGGAGAAGGTATGACTACCACCCTTCCTTAAATGTCAGAGTTGTCTTTGTTAGAGGATAACAGTATGGAAAAGTTTGAGAACTACTACCCTGAATAATCCTTCCCCTCTTGATTTGACCATTAGAATCAAAAGAAGTAACAGGTGCTAGCTTACAAACAAGACATTATTCCCCTACCATACCATGATCACTCATGGATAAGCCAGCCAAACAAAAGGAAGAAAGAGGAAACAGGTATATCATTACTTTCAGTGACTTCCCTTCTTATTTTCACAGGAATTTGAACAAGCAGATCCAGTGTTTTTACCATAAATAGAATTACATAACACTACACATGGTAGTTTTAGTGGAAACACTAGACCTCCCGGACAATAATAAAGGGACAGGCTGTAATTTATTTTCGGTGCTTTTATTTTCAGTTTCCAAAGGATTCTGCAGAACTCTGAAGAACCCTGAGGCTGCTTATTACAATTCCTGTGACAAACTCATGTGTGCTGCTGCAGTGGCTGTCTAAAAGGGGCTTAGCATGTTATAGGTGCTGTGGGAACCTTAACTCAGACTCTTCCTGGCTTTTGGAGGTTAAGTCTGAAAAACTCTGTTTTAATGTCGTTTTCTGTATTTATCTGGCAAATGCTAACGTCATTTTAAAATTGCTTAAAGCACAAAGCATGCTTCCCATGGGATGCATCAAAAGGGCATTTATGTTTTCCTGAGCAGGGAATGGGGAGAGAGGTTGAAACTTAGGCCTCCCTGCTGCTATTTTTAATGTTTTTCTTCAGCTGATGAGGGCTGTCACTTACTGTTCCCCTAGCTTGCATTAGAAAGGGAGAGTGAGAGACTGCAAGCAAAGAAGTGGGGGCGGAAGATGGAGAGTTGGCTCCCTCCTGCTGTTTCACTTCATGTTCTTTTTTCTTTTGGTTGACTAATTCTATTCCCCATTAGCAGTAGAGCTTGAGTCACAGAAAGCATATGCGTTTGGAAATCTATTTTCACCTACAAATCTGAGATCCTTAAAACACACTTTATCCTGGTTTGCTTGAAAATCTCTCTTGTAAAAAAAAAAATAGCTGGGACTTCTGCAATATCTATCTAAGGAACTTAAGTCACGACACAAGGCAAATTGCAAAAACGTAGGAAGTATGATTTTCCTTCATTTTGCACGTAGGGCACCAAGAGTTTGATCGCCCAAGTTTCAAAAGAGGCTGGGCACCTGAAATATCCATTGACAGCAGTGGGAGTTGTGGAGGAACACTTGATCTGGCAGAAAGCATGCAGAAAGGGCCTAGAAATGAGATCCCCTGCTTTTAGTCCCCAGTTCTGCCTCAACGGCATGGCCAGCTTTCCAAAACATACCTGAAAAAATGTGAACCTGATATAGTGCTGAAGAGATTTGGCTGGTTTCATAATCCAGATATAAATCTGTGTGAAAAAGCCATCATTTATGACTGATGTAACATTACTGGGATTTTATAAAGTAATCACAGAGCTAACACAGAGCACTAACTTTTAACAGCATAATACACTTACCAACAATTGAAAGCAAAAATAAACTCCTAGTGAGATTCTTATGCAAGTATATTAAGACTTTAACTACACTAGAGAAGCAAGTACATTAAGACCTTAACTACAATAACCACTGCTACCCCCGCTCCTGCCACCCAGCATGTATATGACACATTGTGGGGTCATACAAAATTTCTCGCTTAATAGCATGCAGGCAGTCCCACGCCCTACTTGAATTAGATTGTTTTTGAATAAAGCCACTCACTGCATGATTCCTTACTGCAGTAGTTCCCTCCATTGCATTGTCATTGTGGATGTGTAACAATTGCCAATGGTAGAAACATCCTACCGCTGTCATTCCATGGTGTACTGATCACTGGTCAGCTAACTTTGCTATGCAGGAGACAGAAGTTAATAGACTAGGAGCCTGTCTATATGAAAAGCACTGTAAATCTGCTTCACATTGCTTTGCCATAATCATTGCCTCAAGAAAATCTGACCATTAGGCCAAATACCCAGAAGCAAATTTTTAAGCATTGGTGCCCATGCAGGAAGAAAATAAATCCAACCAGTTAAACTGTATTTCAGAGGGATTTCTATCACCACTGGTCAGATCTGGGTTTGTTAGAAGGGGGTGGGAGTGGGAGGAACATTTGACAATTTTACCTTTTGTTGTAGGCTAAGAATCAAATCATAGGTAGTTCATTAATGTGGAAACAATTTTGTAAGTTGAAGAATGTGCTTGCTCACATTAGTGGGTCTGAGCGTACATGCTTTGTGTGTGTGTGGTATTTGGAAACTGCTAACAGTCAAGTTCTAAATTGAGAATGTAGAAAAATCTTAAATGTAAGTTCAAACTCATGTTATGGCGAAGTATAATTTTCCACCTTTAGAGACTTTCATTCACGTTGGCCCAGTGTGGAAAGCAAGACTGTAAAACAGTGCAGACCCAAGTCATTTTAGGCTCAGTAGTTTATATACAACTTGTTGAAAGCAGTTTCCATCCCTTCTCCATTTTCTTAAGTTGTTAATGGCTTTCAGTACTAACGTCAGTGGAATGTTTATAGCACAGCGCCAGATGCTAGGAAGGAACTACGCTAATTAGTTGCATGCATGCTACAATAAAGTGATATGGCAAACAAGCCACATGTAATCTATTACTAATCTTCTAGACATCTTTATCAGTAGAGTTGCTGTAGCCCAAATGTACAGGCAGAACCAAGTGCAGCAATATATTAATGAGCCAGGAGCTGTATACTGGTTTACACAAGATGAGAATCTGGCACTTTAGTAGCGGTCAAATTAGTATGGATCTGCTTTATAAAGGATCCAGTTAATTGCTCCTGAGTTGCTGCTGTTTGTCTCGCAAACTTTTCTCAGCCTTCTCTGCTCTCCCATTTCAATCCATTCCTGCACACTGCCTTATCACATTTGTTTCCAAGGCTACTGTTTATCATAATATCAATTCTATGTACTGGTAACAAGTCCATTCAAAGTGGTTCTAGCTAGAATAAACCAAAATGTAATGCAATCTTTTCCTCAGTGATGAGAGGGGGAATGAAAGAATGCCATTCCTAAACAAAGAGCCTGAGATTTGAAATGACATTAAGATGGAGACAGATTTCAATGTATTTTGCCTGAAGTTGCAAACTAGGGAAAATTCAGATCACATACTCTAGTTTGTCTACTGGCCAGGATTTTCTGCTGAGTGCAGCAAAGATACAGGGCTATCAGGGATCTGGTTATGACTCCCTTATGCTCTGAGCACATCTGCACCAGCTTATGCTCAGTACAGTTTAGAGTAGCACTTTAATTTCCACTAGCTGGCTATTGTCCCTAAGGGAGCATAAGTCATTTTGAGCAGAACAGGACCACATCATGATTCAGCTGCACACCTGACACTGCTCACTTTGGGCACAACTGATTGGAGAAGGGCTACAGCAGTCTTGGGCCATTTCACTGACCCAGACAAAATTTCCGTTGCATCAAGGTACGATCTGGCTGCTTTCTTTGTTGCTTAGGTATTGCAAAAAGGGCCAGAATGCATCCAGACACCTACCCCAATGAGTTTTAAACTCTAAGGCTGGGCAGTAGGATGTAGATAGTGAACAACTTTTATTTTGGATTAAAAACACCTTGAAGAAAAAATTAAGCAGCTCAAAAGCTCAGCAGCTGAAGTGTTGGCCTCCAGTACCTCTGAAACATTAGTTTAGGACTATCACAAATTACTTTAAATGTCTATACATTGAAACAACTTTTTATAGTTTTAGTAGCTTAACAAGTCTTTCTGAGGCTCAGACTTTCTGAGGCTGGATACACACACAGCTGAAATGCAGAGCACACCTTCTGGCTTTGAAGCATGTGGGTTTAGAGCCCTTCCAAAGTTCCAACACAACAGTAGCATGTTAGTATTTAACATTAATATATAGTGCCCTGGGGAAGGATGGCAGTGTTCATTACTAAATATCTACACAGGATTCCTGCCACATGATGTTTACAATTAAGTAGTGGACTGTTACCAATTCCTTTAGTGCAGGTTTTTTCTCCCAGTTTATGCTGCCACCCTGTGACTGCATAAGGAAGCTTAAAAGCACCACAGTTAGTGAACTGTGGAAGTCAGTTTCCATGTTCTGAACGCTCAGAGTTTGGTTAATTGCTGCTTCACTTTTTACTGTCACTAACTCCAGGCAACACAGTTATTTCCCTCTGTACACTCCAGTAGGTGATTCTAATGCTTGGAAACACTTTGCAAACCAATTTATTGGAGGGAAGGGAGAGTTAGCCAAGTATAAGGTGAAGCAGGTAAGCATATTGCCAAGGTGACTGGAGATTGAAACCCCACAGAGACTTGGGAGAAGTAGTAATTTTGAAACCAATTAAAAAAAATAAAGCAAATGTAGGATACATGCGAGTCACCTGTGTATGGTTTACATATATATAGCATCTTCATGTGTCAGAGAAAAGTTATTTACGGCTTGGTAATAGATATTACAGTAGTACCTTGTGAGGTGGGGAGACGCCATTTAACCCACACTACACACAGAGAACTGAGACAAACCAAAGGCCAAACCCAAATAAGGATTTAGTTGCCTAAAATGGAACTTACCAGGAATTTAGGCACCTGTGTCCAATAGTGCACCCCCCTCAACTCCACCTCAAACCTGGAGGAGGCTAAGTTTTTAACCAGGGTGGATTAAAACTCCACTAGGTGGGTACAGTTCCACTTCTGAGCATCACAGAACTGGCAGGGCTGAGCAGCTGTCTCAGTTCCATCTCACAGCTCAGCCCAACTGGGCTGCTCAGTCTTGGCATCCCTCTTCAGTCTACGGTTTTCAGGGGGCAGGGAGTGAGAGGAGAAAGGGTCCAACTTGATAGAAATGATCAGGCCCTGCACAGAAATGCAGCTGTGATCACCACTTTTGTTTAGAGATTGTCATGGTGATTCCATCCCTTCATTAAAAATAAATAAATAAATAAAATAAAATGAGAGAGTCCCAGATTTGTCTCCTCAGCCTGAGAGGGGATCAGACCCATCTTTCACCTTGCGGAAGAGTACGCCAACCCCAGGGTGTTTTGAAGTGGGGGGCATTCTTCCCAACCCCCAGGTGTCATAGCTGCTATCTTGCAAAAAAGTATGTAGGATTAATTAAGCTCGAGAGAGAAGATAAAGTGACCGTGACTCAAGTCTAGTGGTTAAGGCACTCCGCTCGGAAAGTGGAAATGTAGATCTTATTCCTGCTCAAGGGACCATTTCATAAATACATAAATGGTCTCGCCCTTCTGGGCAAGTCATGTTTTTTCACCAGCTTTTGTCATTGAACAGGACAGTCCTTCATGCCAACAACTGGGGGGTTTACTATCACCATACTGTCCTGTCTCATGAGCTATTCCCTGTAATGGAGGTCAGTGTCATATACCTTGAATGTACTCTTAAAATAAGCTGGGACAACCTAGATAACCAGATAGAAGCAATCCAGCTTTTACATATGGTGAGGTACATCATCCACATCTCATAAGCATATAGCAAGGCGGTTTGGGAAAGCTGCCTTGTGGAGTTTCAATTTGGTCTGGAATGTGAAACTTCTCTGGCTCCAAAGGCTGCATTAATTGACAATTCTGCATGAAGTTTTATTACTAATCATGGTATTACAAGCTGCAGTGCTTTTAAAATTGCAAATTTAAGAATGTATTGAAGTTCCTTCCAATAGTTTTGACTTCTGGTGATGTACAACTTTTGCAGGAGCACATTAGTGCAGGATTTCTGTCTCAGATTGATGACAAATCTGAAGAGAGAGCACATATTTATAAAGAAATCCACTATGGTTTGTGTATATCTTACTACAAAGGAGACAGACTCAGGCATAATAGTGAATAAAGTTCACAAACAAATTTTCATCTTTGCTTGAAGTTGGTTCAAATTACAGTATTTTTTTATTGCAAGTTTACCTTGCATAAGTCTGATACACATTTCCAGGTTTGATATTACAAAAAAGCTTTCCCCGCTAAGTATAAGTTAGTAATTACAATTGCCCTCTATAAAATCCCAAAGAATTAAAATAATCTTATGGGATAAATGAACTAAAAATACTAAACTAAAAACTGCACTGAAAAGATCTCTGAACAAAGAAAAAATACAGTACACAGACTTGCGTGTCCATATTTTTTGATTCTGGTGTCAAATCCCAAAATGTAACGACCAAAAGGCAGCAGACAAAATGCTGAAGTGTGGGTACAAGAAGGTGAACCAGTCTCACACTCCTAGTTGTATGAAAGGCAGGTGCTCTGACCAATAGGCTACAAAGTCCTGCTCACACTTGTGCATACACTCTCTGGTTCAATGAATTGCGATTTCTTTCATGCAGTATCACAGTTTCAAGAGAGGTAGAGGATATCACCAAAGTTGCCAATTTAATCTGGTGGTAAAGGCACTTTACCAGGAAGAGGGAAATGTGGTTTGATTCCCCTTAGTTCAAAGCAGGCATTGAGCCCAAGTGTCTCACACTGTGGATGAGTGCTCTGAGCCAGGGATAGCCATAAGTGGCCAAGGTGGTACAGGCAGAGTGTGTGTCTGTGTGTGTGTGTGTGTGTGTGTGTGTGTGTGTGTGTGTGTGTGTGTGTGTGTGTGTGTGTGTGTGTGTTAGCAGATCGCAGTCAGCACAACAGTAGATAGGGTAGAAAGCAGAGCAGCAAATTGTGCAGGAAGCACAAGACAGACCAGAAAGCAGAGAAGCACATTGGGCAGGAGAAGGGGATTGGAGCGGCACACACGATAGAGGGTGTGGGGCTATTGTGCCATGCCTGCCAAAAAGGCTTTATACAAATAAGTATTGGTGACAGAACCACTACCTCCTCTTCTGCTTCCTTTGATTTAGGAGGAGGAAGTGAACCCTCATTAATTTTTTTTTATAGTAACACAGACAAATAAAGTTAAAAGGGACCTCTAGAGGTCATCTACTCCAACCCCCTGCTCAAAACAAGGTAATTTATTTAAGAAGAATTAATTAGGTGCCTACTTAAGAACACAGTTACAGGCCAGAATTTGAAGCAGAGGTAGGCTTCTAAACAACTGAGAGGGGAGAGCTAAAGTCACACACGTTTCTTCGTCACTGTTATGGTAGCTTGCACAGCTCAATCAACACCTTTGCCTTTGTGAGTGAATGACTGCCAGAAGAATTGGTTCAGTCCCCCATGATTTGAAATGTCAGGTACACTGTACATGAGCAGGTTTTAGTACATATTCGTTAAATAAATGTTAACTTGCACACAATTTTTGCATTCTTTTGTTTACATTTACATATTTATCAATTTACATTTCCACATTGGGTTCAAATTAGGTTTTGTGTACATGTGATTTTGCAAATTTGCCATCAGATAAAATTGTTGAGAAGCAATGTAATGCTATGCAAATAGTAACATGAAACAGAATGGCCTAACCTGATTTATGTTTGAACATTGCTTACTACCAGTTCATTCCAGTACATGTCCAATAAAAATGGAACAATGGGTTGTCGGTGGTTCTCAACATTAAGACTCAAACATTCCTTGGGAAGTGCCAGCTCTTAGCTTTCACTGTTTTTGACTACAGAAAAATAACAGCCTTCCTGTTGCAAAGAACTCGGGGCAGGGGGAGCAGGTGACAACCCACAGTCGGTCAGAAGTGTTTTTGACATTATGGATTCCTATTTGAAATTTCTGGGTTTACCTTGTGAATATGTAGGCATTTGCACACCTAACAATTTTACTGCATCACCCTGAAAAGGATATCATTGCACTCCCATCAGCTTGTGATGCCCTTAATGTGAATGTTCCATTATAGTACATTTTTTTTTTTTGCCTCTACTGATTGATCACCTGGTAAAGCATACTGGTTGAGCTGAAGTTCAACAGTTTGTTTTGTAAATGCCATTGTGTAACAAATGAGAGGCTGAAAGTTGCTACAAATCTGAGTAGCAATGTCTAGACTATAGTCTCGTGTCCTACAAAAAGATCACACTACCTAGCCTAGTTAGTATGCCTATGCAAATAGGGAAGTATTCGATTGAGATGCGGCCAATTCAGAGGACAGTGGTTCGATTCAGAGATTTGGATCACTGTCCTGAATTGATTTGGCCGAATCAGCTTTGGAAGATTCGGTGCCAATACGGAGAGATTCAGTGATTCGGATCGGCTGGGGAGAGCTGCAGAAGTGCCCAGGGCTGCCCCCCCTGGACCCAGCCTCCCAGCACTTAAAAAGCCCCACACCCACCAGCTGCAGCAGCGGGGATTAGGGCCTCTGGGCGCTGATGCCAGAGCCCCCCGTGCAGTGAGGGGCAGAGAGGGGCAGCGGGGATAGCCCCCCTCCCACCTGGCACCTGTGCGGCAGCTGCCCCATGGTGTGGGTGCAGTGCTGATTAGCAGGGCACTGTGCACTGTCTGGAAGCTGGGGCCACTAGGGTTGAGCTCTGCTGGGCTCTGGCTGACACATGGAGCCGCCCCAGCTCCCAGGTTTGATTTGCCTGGGAGTGGAGGCAGCTCCACGTGTCAGCTGGAGCCCGGCATTGCTCAGCCCCAGCAGCCCAACCTCCCAGGCAGTGCATGGCACCCTGCTAAGGTGCACTGCACCTGTGCCATGGGACAGGTGCCAAGCAAGGGAGGGGGATCCCTGCTGACCCCCACTGCTGCGCGCTGCATGGGGGGGGACTCTGCCATGAGCCCTCAGAAGCCCTGATCCCTGCTGCCAAATTTGGTGAGTGCAGGGTTTTTTGGTTGTTTTGGTGTTTTTTTTAAGTGCTGGGAGGCTGGGGCTGGGCAGGGGATGGGGGCCAGGCAGGGCAGCGGCTTCTGCCGGTGCCTCCCTCTGCCCTGGTCGGGGGGGAGCGGCGGGGGCTCTGCCCTGCTGCTGCTTGCCTGGCTGACGCGGGTGTGGGGGAAGAGCGCGATGCAAGCTCAGCTTGCTCCAGTTGCTGCACCTGCATCAGCGCTGGGAACAGGGGCTCTGCCCTGCCACCACTTGCCAGCCAGCGCGGAGGGTGCAAGATGTGGTCATAGCAGCGCTGGGAGCAGGGGCTATGCCATGCCTCTGCTTGCCCCCTTCCACCTGGAGCAAGCCGTGCACACATCCTGCCACCTCCTGCCCTGAGT
>NW_005842182.1:1304302-1306428 GCF_000455745.1 Alligator sinensis | reverse complement strand
CTGAGCAGCTTGTTCCAGCCCCAATCCCTCTCTCCCCCACACCCCTTCCCTCCCCCAACCCCAAAAGACTTACCAGCTGGAGACAGCTGTCAGCTGCCTGTTTAGTCTATGGCCAAATCTTTTCCCAAAGCTTTTCCGAATCGATTCAGATGCTTCGAATTGATTCGGAGCTTTTACTTGGTCTCCTGATTCAATTAGGATTTGGAGATTTGGTCCTCGAATCAGGCCAAATCTCCTCTGAATCAAATCAGCTACTGAAGCTTCGCACACCCCTACTAGTTAGGCAAAAGTAGCTGCTTGCTACTTGGTTTCACCTGTATTCAACCCTTAATTTCCTGTCCGTCTGTTATATGGCATGGTTCAGAATTACCCAGGGTTAGACCAAACTGCACAGCAAGGATCAGTATGCACAGACACTTAAAATGGGAGTAAATTCTGCCATGTTAAGCCACACACAAATTTCTGCTATTGCCAAATACCATGCAATAGACCAGAGCTAGTACCTTAAACCTTCTCTTCTCTATCCCTTCTGTTCAGAAACAAGCACATTTTAATTTTAGCATTTTGCTCCTGTGAATTATTGATCATGCTACATCTAGGAATGTATTAGAAGTGAAGTACTGACCTGGAGCCCCACCATGAAGGCATACCTAGATAAACTGATGTAATTTCCTGCTAACAGTCAGATTCTTTTAAAGATCCTTAGAGGCACATTATTTTGTATGCAAGAAAATGTTTACAAGTGTTTGAGAAACAATGAAGTTGGATGCTTGGTGCCCTCACAAATCACTAAACGCTTTATATACTTTTGCTTTGGGAGTACAACTTCACAAATGCAGAACATTCCTGTTTTAATCTTGACCTCTGATACAAATCCTCTGCTAATCATAAAGTTTTTATGAAGTAAGCCTGCAGCCACTATATTAGTCCCACTGTTGCAGCATTACTCATTTAAAGAGCAACATATTGCATTCTTAACACACAGGTTGGGAAAGACCTAAGCAGGAAGAGCTAACAATCTTGTTAAACATTGCCATGAAGACTGTATGGAAATTAATGCTTTAGACCACAAACAATCTACAATTACAAAACTGTAAATGAGATTTTATGTAGATCACTTCATTTATTAAACAATTTCCCAAAATCTGAAAAAAAACCCATGGACTTCAATAAGTTCAATTAAGCATCCCTAACTTTCTAAATTAATATGAATGTTCCTCCTTTAATGATTGCAGTTTAGAGGAGCATATCATTTTTTTCTGTGCTCTTCTCTTCCCTAGTTTATCTGGAATGACATCTGCATGACTTCCATCTGCCTCTCATGCCTTCTCAATTCAAGAGGTAACAACATCATGCATCGTCTCTTGCCTGCTCCCCCATGCTGTTCTTCCTCCCTCTCTCACAATAATCTTCTCTCCAAAATGTCCAACTTGAGAAAGCAGCACCAGTTAGGATTACCTTCACATAAAATAAAGTTTAGCTGGGTAAAATTATGCTAAATATTACATGCACAGTGGGCATGTCTACACTTTCAAAGAACAATTTTCCCCACTATTCAGTTGGTCTAATAAAAGATATCACACTTACCTAAAGAACCTTGTCTGCCTTAGATACTTTGTACTTAGTTTAGTACTTCCTTAATAAAGTAGTAACTAAATGCAAGTACCTAGAGTTACTGCACAGTAGCACCAGCGCACGGTTATTTAGTGACCCATATTAGGGCTGTGCGAAACGGCTATGTCTTGTTTCGATTTCAGTTTCTGTCATTTCAAAGGACTGTGATTCGTTTTGGTGTTTTGAATCACTGCTCCATTTCGATTCAACTAAATATGATTCGGAGTTTCAACTGTTTCAGAAATTCAGATTGGCTGGTGGTGAGGCAGGCACAGCCAGGCGGCTGCAGGTTCTCCCGTGGCTCCTCCAGGTATGCCTGCCTCTCCCCGGGTGGGGAGAGCCGCGGGAGAAGCCCCAAGGCTGGCCTGCATGGCCTTGTCCCCTGCCTAGCCTAGTCTCAGCCCTTTAATAAAAAGCCCCACTCTCACCAGCTGCAGGAGCACTGATTGGGGCCTCTGGGTGCTCATGGCAGAGCCCCCTGCTCAGCACGGGGCAGTGGGAGGCAGCAGGAA
>NW_005842182.1:1303348-1304271 GCF_000455745.1 Alligator sinensis | reverse complement strand
AATCGCTGTCCGCCACCTGGCACCCACACACCAGCTGCACCATGGGACAGGTGAAATGCAGCTCAGCAGGGTGCCGCACACTGTCTGGGAGCTAGCTAGCTGTGCAAAGGGGCTCTGTCACAAACACCCAGAGGCCCCAATTGCTGCTCCTGCAGCCCATGAGTACAGGGCTTTTTTTTTTTTTTTTTTTTTTTTTTTTAAAGAGCTGGGAGGCTGGGTCGGGTGGGAAATGGGGCCAGGCAGAGCAGCCAACCCACCTATGGCCGGACCGGACTGATTGCATCCAATCTTGGAAGCTACGCAGGCCCGGGCCTCATTAATACCTGGATGGGAAACCACTTGGGAATCCTGGGTGCTGTAGGCCACCTGTCCTTTTGGTAATTTTAGACCAGTCAGTCTGACCTCTATTCCTGGGAAAATGCTAGAGAAAATAATCAAAGAACACATATGTGCAGGCCCAGCAGGGGAAATGATGCTGAGGGGAAACCAGCACGGGTTTGTCACAGGTAGATCCTGCCTGACAAACCTTGTAGCCTTCTATGACCAGGTCACACACTGCCTGGATGCGGGAGCCGAGGCCGATGTCATCTTCCTGGACTTTAGGAAGGCCTTCAACACAGCTTCGCACCCTATCCTTATTGGGAAGTTAGCAGACTGCGGAGTGGATGCCTACACGGTCAGGTGGGTGGCCAACTGGCTTAGGGACCACACCCAGAGAGTGATGGTGGATGGTTCCTTCTCGGCTTGGAGGGAGGTGGGCAGTGGGGTCCCGCAGGGTTCGGTCCTTGGACCGATATTATTTAATATCTTCATCAGCAATATGGACGAGGACATGGAGAGCACCCTCTCCAAGTTTCCTGACGATACCAAGTTATGGGGCAAAGTTAGTACACCGGAGGGCAGGGAGCAGATTCAGGCTGACC
>NW_005842182.1:1291525-1302906 GCF_000455745.1 Alligator sinensis | reverse complement strand
ACCCCAGGGAGTGACTCTAGGAATAATGGGTAAACTAGTTGAGAGTGGATTTAGGTTAGATATTAGGAAGAAATTTTTCACAGTAAGGGTGGCCAGGATCTGGAATGGGCTTCCAAGAGAGGTGGTGCTATCACCTAGCTTGGAGGTCTTCAAGAGGAGGCTGGATAGTCACCTGGCTGAGGTCATCTGACCTCGGTCCTCTTTCCTGCCAGGGGCAGGGGGTTGGACACGATGATCCATTGTGATCCCTTCTGACTCTACAATCTATAAATCTATGAATCATAGGGGCTTCTCCCATGGCTCCCCAGGCTGTGCTTGGCGCGGGCTGGGCCAAGCAGACTCAGGTGCTGGCAATGACCCCAGCTGGCAGTGGCAGCATGCCGTCATCCTGCACGCAGATCTGGGGGCCTGGCTCATGTGCTGGCAAGGACCCCAGCTGGCAGTGGCAGCATGCCGTCATCCTGCACGCAGATCTGGGGGCCTGCACCCCCCTGGGAGGGCTACGGGGCTGTGCCAGACTCCTCCTGGGGGGGTGCAGGCCCCTGGATCTGCGCACAGGATGACAGCAGGCTGCCATCCCTCCCAGAGCACCGGGATTGGAAAGGACCTCTGGGACAGCTCGCAGACACTGGCCAACTACAGATGTCAATATCAGAGCAGTCTTTCCGCCCCTCTTCCCTCCTCCCTCTTCTTAGTTTCTGTTTCCCTGCAAGTCTGGCTCTGAAACACTTCTGAAAAATTTTGGATGGTTTTGTTTCGCTTTGGAGATGTTTCAGAGCCTTCCGTTTCATTTTGGGTGCCGAAACACCTCCGAAATGAAATGGCAGCTAAAATTTCACACAGCCCTACTGCATATTAGTCTAGTAACACTGCACACTATGCTTTTAGCATGGTTTCTGTCATGACACACTACCACAGTGTTATTAGGTTAATGCTCAGTAAACTTCTCAGGTAGATGTACCCAGCCAGTGCTTAACAGTAAACCACAACTGCTTTAATCAGTTTGAAAGAACAGGTCCCTTTCATTTACAAACACTGCAATGTGTATTTTCCCTTTTGCACAGTAATAAGGAACTACATTTTAAAAGAAATAGATTACGTAATGCACTTGTTAATCAGTACATTTATACAGCATGCTTAATTTAAAACAAGCATTACATATAAATGTTCAAAATACAAGCTAAGTAAGGTTTAAAGGGCATGTATTGAATTCAACAACTCCATTCCAATTACAGTTACTCTAGAAAATTTTAAGTAAGGTGAATTTATTCCCCCTACAAAACTTATATGGAAAAATCTATATACGTTTGCCAATGAAAGAATCCAATTATAAATCAGTGCCCAAGGTGTGTCTGTAAACTTTAGGTCAACTAAGAACATGAATGTAGAGCAAACAGGCAATAATCACATAAGAACTGCAGCAAGTAGAAAGAGCACCAGGGTCAGAGCTGTCCCTTGTGGGAGGTGAGCAAATTGGGGCGACTGCCCCAGGCCCCATGTCCGGCTGCTCAGCACTCTTCCTGAATCCGCTGTCGAATCTGGCCACTCACCTTCCCCATCTCCCCCTGCCCACTGCCAAATCCACTGTCAGTTTCCTCACATCCAGGGGTGGGGCCCCGCACCCTGCTCATGTCATCTCTAACCAAGGCACAAGAAATCGAGAGAACATGTGGTAATGAACTGTCATTTACAAGACCAAATACAACCGTGCCTAAGATGTTGCAAGCCCAGGCTTTACTTGGTAACTACTTATCATAAAAACTCTGAAACACTGGCTGTCCATTTTGCATCTGCCTGAAGCTAATATGACTAGAAACATGTACCATCAGTCAGGTACAAAGATGATCTTAGAAATGAAGTAAATAGAAAAATATTACAAATGCCAGGGGTGGATCCAGAAAGGGGTATGGCAATGCAATTGAAACACCCCCCTCCCCACCTTTAGTTGTGCTGCATGCGAGCCCTTGGCACAAGGTTTGGCTGGACACACTGCTGGAAGGGCAAACAGTGGCAGCATTCACTCTCTGGGCTCTGGAGTGATGTAAAAGCAGGGGTTCTGATGAACTCAGATCACTGCTCTAACAGAGCTCCAGCAAGAATCTGTGCTGACCAGGCAGTGAGTTCAAAGCTCACTGCACATACATAGCACAGCCAAAGTGCTCCCATACTCCCCCCTTCTCCCATTCCTGGACCCACCACTGAGTAATATTTATCTGATTCAACAGACAGTCCAAAGCAGTTACTCTAAGGGCACATAGATTCTCCTGTTTCCTGTTAGTCCCTTTGCAGGATTCTCCCTCCAAAGACTAATCATTGACACTTGAAGTCTGAATATTAGGTTTTTCGATGCTGATTAAATTAGTGATCTGAACTGAACTTGTCCTCCTGCTTAACACAAATACTTGCGATGTCATAGGGATAACGAAGACCTGGTGGGACTCCACCCATGACTGGACCATGGGTATAGACGGCTATACCCTGTGCAGGAGAGATCAAGTGGACAAAAGGGGCAGGGGTGTAGCTCTCTCTGTCAAGGAGAGCTACATGTCCCTGCAACCTGATATTGGCAACCAGTGGACAATTGGAGACCCTCTGGGTTAAAATCCGTGGGAAACACAGCACAGGGGATACAATGGTGGGTGTCTACTACAGACCTCCCATCCAAAGTCAGGAGCTTGACGAGTTCGCCAGGGAATTGACTGAGGCCGCATGCTCCTGGTCCACAGCTGTCATGGGAGACATCAACTACCCAGACATCTCGTGGGAAGAGTGCTCAGGTAAATCCAAGCGGTTGCAAAGCTGATCATGGGGATAACATTCACCCGTGCCTCAGTGAGAGCTACAGCCCAGGACACTTGTGCAGCACTGGAAACTGCTAGCTGTGTACCCACCACCCATAGAACTACAGAGCGATAATGGCCCTCACTTCTGCAATCATCTTGTGTATGACTGGATCGCGAAACATGGCATGTTATGGACATATCACATCCCATACCATCCGCAGTCTAACGGATTGGTAGAGTGAGTCAGTGGCATCCTCAAATGCAATTTGTGGTTAGCTCCTGGCCCAGCTCTTAAGGACTGGGACTTGAACCTGGACTGAGCTATCATTGGGTCAATAACTGACCCTGTCTGGGAGGCAGCCCTATGCAACAGGCCTTTGGATTGGGTAGATCCCACAAGCTGGCAGTACAGCAACCTAGGGGTGGTGACCCGGGAAAGCTCCAGGCAGGAGCTCAGGTGGTAGTGAAGCATCCTCAAGGAGATAAATGGGAGGGGACACTATTGGCAAAAGGTATGCATAATACATGGTAGGTATTTAAGTCAGATTCATCTAATGGGAGCCAAGCTCCTTGTTGTCTTGTTCCTACAGATTGGATCTGTCCACAAATGCAGCCATAGCCATTCCTAATTGAGCCTGCCACTGAAGACAAGTACTGCTCTGTCACCTGTCTGAATTGACTGGCATCATGAAGTGGTGGACTGTTATAACTGTATTCTTATTAATGTCTTATTGTGTTTCCTGGGTAGGGCATGTCTACTATTCCTTCTTATTACCCAGATATTAATGAACTTGCTCCTGAAGACCTAAAGGAGTGGCCTGACCTTGAAGAGCATCCCCCGAAAACGTGCTCAGATGACCTTCACATGGTCCAGCCGCAGTATCTGTATTGAAAGAAACCCGCCACCCCAGAGCAAGTGAAATCCTGGTCTCTAAGTAGAAGAAACAGGACAGTTGACTGGCAGGGTGGTAACTGTCAGTGCACCTGTAGCACCAGTTATTATCTTGGGTACATTCCCTACTGAAGGCTAGAATGGCTAACTGTGGGAGGGAAGGTAATTGTTGTAGCTCTGCTCGTTTATGGGTTTGTTGTTACATAGTTCCTGAGGGAAACCCCATTGAGCTCAATGCCCCTGAGTCTGTGCCCCCAATTGTGCACTCTGTATCTGTTCAGCCTCTAGAGCCACTGCGTTTATGGGAGAACCTACCCCCTCCCATTCCTATGGCTGACAACACTCTCCAGCGATAGTGTGAAGCCCACCAGGTGGGAGGGCACGTTACAGGTTGAAACAAAGTTATTACATGGTTTATAAATCATACCTACACAGAGGCATGGTGGAATAGTACCACCTGGGATTTGTGCAATTCGTGTTGCTTAGGAGCTAAAAGTGGAGCCGTTGCTCTGCTGCAATTAAGTAACTTTACTTTTAGGGTGGATGAGAACCTGATGGTGTTTAACACCAAAAAATGCAAGGTTCTCCACCTTGGCTCAGCAGTGCTACGCTGGCTAGCACTACGGATGAAAGGGACTTGGGGGTCATGATTGACCACAAGATGAACATAAGCCTTCAATGTGATGCTGCAGCTAGTAAAGTGAGTAAAACGCTGGCTTGCATCCATAGATGCTTCTCAAGCAAATCCCAGGACGTCATTCTCCCCTTGTACTCAGCCTTGGTGAGGCCGCAGCTGGAGTACTGCATCCAGTTTTGGGCTCCACAATTCAAAAAGGATGTGGAGAAGCTTGAGAAAGTCCAGAGAAGAGCCATGCACATGATCAGGGGCCAGGAAAACAGACCTTACAACAGGCTGAGAGCTGTGGGACTCTTCAGCCTGGAAAAGCACAGGCTCAGGGGTGATCTGATGGCCACCTATAAGTTTACTATGTTGGCTAACACTATGCAAGAAAGAGACTTGGGGGTCATCATTGACCACAAGATGAACATGAGCCTGCAATGCGATGCTGCAGCTAGTAAAGTGAGTAAAACGCTGGCTTGCATCCATAGATGCTTCTCAAGCAAATCCCAGGACGTCATTCTCCCCTTGTACTCAGCCTTGGTGAGGCCGCAGCTGGAGTACTGCATCCAGTTTTGGGCTCCACAATTCAAAAAGGATGTGGAGAAGCTTGAGAAAGTCCAGAGAAGAGCCATGCACATGATCAGGGGCCAGGAAAACAGACCTTACAACAGGCTGAGAGCTGTGGGACTCTTCAGCCTGGAAAAGCACAGGCTCAGGGGTGATCTGATGGCCACCTATAAGTTTATCAGGGGTGTTCACCAGGATCTAGGAGAACATTTGTTCACCAGAGCACCCCAAGGGATGACAAGGTTGAACAGTTATAAACTCCTGCAAAACCGTTTCAGGCTGGACATAAGGAAGAATTTCTTTACTGTCCGAGTCCCCAAGGTCTGGAATAGCCTGCCATCGGAGGTGGTTCAAGCACCTACTCTGAACACCTTCAAGAGAAAATTGGATGTTTATCTTGCTGGGATCCTGTGACCCCAGCTAACTTCCTGCCCCTGGGGCAGGGGGCTGGACTTGATGATCTTCCGATGTCCCTTCCAGCCCTAATGTCTATGAAATCTATGAGAGTTGTTGTATGAAATGATATAAAGGAGGACATATGTAGGGAAGCGGGGGGAGTGAGAGAGAGAGAGAGAGAGAGAGAGAGCGAGAAAACCAGGGCAGGAATAGCTTTGGTGCTAAAAAGTGAACATATTTTCCAAGTGATATAACAAGGTCCCAAACAAATAACTAAATTTTCAAGTATCATTATGTAATACATCAAGACCATTTACTAACTCTGTTTTTTTTATAAGGTGCTTATTTTCATCAGTGAGAATACTGCAATGGATTTCTAAATTTACAACTGAGCCCACGCTCTACAGTTCAAAATGGAATTTGGCCATCTCCTCCAAACTGATTGGAGGCCCCAATTTTAAAACATGAAAAAAAGAGAAAATAATTTAACACTGTCTTTTTATTCCACTTCCAGTGGACAAGGAGAGAGACTTTAATAGTAACACCACTGTAAAAACCAACAATTATACAAAAAAACCAAAAAAAAAAAAATTATTTTTGAAGAAGGTTAGAAATAATATACATATTAATTCTTGCTTGGTGCTAAAATAATTTAAATATTTTCATTTTTTAGATTTTTTCTGACTGAAGTTGCTATTATTGAAGTGTGTAAAATCCATCTTTCTTCAGCTGAACACTTGGAAGTTAAACATTTCAACCAAGCCTTAATACCTGATCTGTCATTGAACAGACCAATAAAAATTTCCTGCCATTGTATTTGGAGAAACAAACTCCTAATTCTGTCCATCTTTGTATTCTCTCTGACAAAAAAGCAGAGTAGGGGGAAAGAATAAAATTACCCACCTCCCTAACCCCTAGCTAGGGAGAGCACGCTGCAAATATCAGCATCATCAAAATGATGCATCACAACGTTCATGGTTACCTTCATTTCATTTTCCCTTTTCCAACTGCTAGAATTATCAACACAGCAGCAGGAGGTAAACATAAAAAGATTCACCTTAAACTCTGCACAGCATTATAGAAGAGGCAGCAAAATTTGAAAACATTTCTGGTTGAAAGCAATGATAAATTCTTTGGCTACACATGAATTTCATAACCGCTACAAAAAAAATTAACTATTTCAGTGATGTGACAGCAAACACCAGTTTGCCTTAATTTGCAAACACCAGTAAAAGTTCAGTTGACACTGGTTAAAAAGTGACAAAAACTGAAGCTGCAAAACACTATAAATTTTATTCTTAAAAAAAAGTGAACTATTCAATGTGGGTCATTGATATGATGTACTTATTTAGATACAGCCTAAGTAGTCAGAGACTGAAACATAGCCTTCAGTGCTTTGGTATTAATGGAGGCTTTTAGTATGCAAGTAAAGAGCTAAAAGAAGGTATTTTCATAACATGCTTATCTTTTTAACTGCTTGAGCCTAACAGCCAACAGTTTAAAAGGCCTTTTTCATTACATTATAAATCTCTCCCCCCTCTTATATTAGGACATCTTCTGAATCATCCTCTCTATAATTTGACTGAAATTTAAGGTGAAGAATTTCTATAACAGGTAACTTTAAAGTGAGACAACACGTGTTGAAGGAAATGCATGAATATTTCAGTTGAAAAAAGCATATTTTCCATCTTCTTCATGCAACCAGCATGCATTCTAAAGTCTCCTACCTTCCCACCCCTTTTTAAAATTGTTACATTTTCCATTACGACTTCTTATTCTGCTCTACAGCATCCGAACACATATATGTAACACAGTATTAATGAATTTCCTGAGTCAGGTTTCATCGTTATCTGTAGAAAGAGAGAGAGGGGGGAAAAAAAAAATCAGCCTAAGCTTAGTTAACTTAAATTAGGAGGAGCAGCTTAATAATCAACCATATATGTCATAAAACTATTATGAAACAACACAGACAGGGACATTTAACAAAATAGCCAACTTCAAAATTACCTTGAAAATACTAAGCATGCAAGCCTGTAAAGAAGGATCCTGCATCCTTATTGGATTAAGTAAAATGTCTTAATATACTTGCATGTCAAACGGCATGCTCAGTTTAAAGAACCTGTCACCATGAAATCCTTTTACCACTAAAGGATACAAATTTTTATAACTTCGCTTATGCAAGATAAAAGTATTTATACAACTGTTTAGTGGCAAATGTCTTTAAAATTGCCACTAGTCCTCTATTTCATAGTTTCATAGTTGGTAGGGTCAGAAGGGGACCTGAGCAGATCATCAAGTCCGACCCCCTGCCATGGCAGGAAAAAGTACTGGGGTCAAACGACCCCGGCAAAGTGTTCGTCTAACCTCCTTTTAAAGACCCCCAGGGTAGGAGCCTGCACCACTTCACTTGGAAGTTGGTTCCAGATCCTAGCCACCCTATGAAGTAGCGCCTGTTGATGTCTAGTCTAAATCTACCCTCTGCCAGCTTGTGACCATTATTTCTAGTCACTCCTGGTAGTGCTTGGGGGAACAGGGACTCCCCCAATGCCTGCTGGGCCCCCCTGACTAGTTTGTAAATGGCCACCAGAACCCCCCCTTCACCCTTCTCTTGTGAAGGCTGAACAGGTTCAGGTCCTTTAGCCTCTCTCCATAGGGCCTGCCCTGCTGCCCCCTCATCATGCAGGATCCCCTCCTCTGGCCCCTCTCCATGTTGTCCACATCCCTCCTGAAGTGTGGCACCCAGAACTGAACACAGTACTCCAACTGCGGCCTGACCAGTGTCGCATAGAGGGGGAGAATCACCTCCTTGGACCTGCTTGAGATGCATCTGTGGATGCATGACAAGGTATGGTTGGCCTTCCTGACCGCATCCCCACAGTCGGCCCATGGAGTCATTATTGATGCCAAAATGAACAAGATCCTTTTCTGCCTCCGCACTGACAAGAAGGGAGTTCCCCAGCCTGTAGGTATGCTGCTGGTTCTTCCTCCCCGGGTGCAGCACCTTGCACTTGTCAGTGTTGAAACCCATCCTGTTCTCATCTGCCCACCCCTGTAACCTGTCTAGGTCTGATTGCAGCCTATTCCTCCCTTCTAGCGTGCCCACTTCTCCCCACTCTTGGTGTGGTCTGCAAATTTGAACAGGGTGCTTTTTACCCCCTCGTCCAAGTCACTGATGAAGATGTTGAACAGTGCAGGCCCGACGACCGAGCCCTGAGGAACCCCACTGCCCACATCTCTCCAGGCTGAAAATGACCTATCCACCACCACTCTCTGGGTGCGACCCTCCATCCAATTAGTGACCCATTTGACTGTGTAGGTATCGATGCCACAGTTTCCTAGTTTTTTAACGAGAATGTGGTAAGAGAGTGTCGAAGGCCTTCCTAAAGTCCAGAAAGACTACACCCACTGCTACACCTGCGTCTAAAGATTGTGACCTGGTCATAGAAGGCCACCAGGTTCATTGTTCATTAGTGGAGTTCTCTGTAATTTGGGGGTGGGGCTTTCACATTTTAATGATATACTGTATATCCTGTAAAATATTTAATTTGGAATCTGGACTATTCTAAATTACAATGGTTTTAAAATCAGCCTTTGGCAACAAAAACAACTCATTTTTAGTAGGACTTGGTCAGAAAATTCCTTGAAAGTTGAAGTATGTTCCTAACATTTGCTGGAAACTATCATTTTAAGAAATGTGATGCCAGCATATGAGGGGAAAAAAAGTTCATTCTTCACGAGTGAAGGCAACTGCATCCAGCTGGTGGGGGGTGGGGGTGGGGGGAAAGAAAAAAAGAAATGGGAAGGAAACAGGGAGGGAGAAAGAGAGGAAAAAGAAAGGAGGGGGCTGGAGGCTAGGTCGTGTGGGTACGTAGGTGACTTATAAACCTGATCTTTGTCTTGAACAGATCGGGTATAATGCCAGCTTATATCTCAAAAGAAAGCCGTTCTGCCATCTTATAGGGTTTCCTTTGGTTTTACTTTGTTTCTGTTCTTCATCATCATAACTTCCATGAAACAATGCTCCTATCACTTTTGGTTTGTACCTATTTCTTAGACTGCATTTTTTCCCTTCAGTTTCATATGGAATATTAGTCAGTATGACTCTGTATGCCTTACTGCTAATCATATCATTAAGATATCACTCCATCTCTGCGAAGACAATTTGATCATCTGTGTTTTCCCTGCTGAATGTCTGAACTGTTCTGCAGGAACAACAGGAAGTAAAAAGAATGATAAAGGTGTATATGTCATCAGTGATTTATTTGTTAAGAATGATTCTTTTTAAAATGGGATTTTTATACTTAATAAACTGACCTGCTATATCACGTTAAAATTTTAATTGAATTTACTGGATCATTTTTTCACTTATTGTTGGATATCTGGTTTTGCAAAGGAGTTGAATTAAATAATTTTGGTAGTAAATTAACAATTAAAACATTTCAGATAAATGGCAAAAAATAATTGCAACAAGGCTGGTTCTCAATGGTAATTATTTTAAATATTTAAACCTTAATGGCCAGAAAGCTAAACTTAGCTTAATTATCATTACTTAAAAAAAAAAAAAAAAAGCAATATTCTCTCTAGATTATTAAACACAGATTAAGTTTGCTTATTTAAAAAAATGGTAAAAACACAAATATTTTCTAAACGTTCCTTCTATTCATGAATATGGTATAACAAAGGAATGACAAAGGTATGTAAGCATTTTCATTGACCACGTAGGTGTTGCTTTGATTTGTTAGTGCTTTTTAAAAGGTTCTCTTATTGCTTATATTCACTTGAGACTTACTTTTAGAAGACAGACCAACAATCTGACTCTTGTTTTAACTTTCCAGGAAGTTTTCATAGGATCAGCCTGACTGGCTGCTCTTAAGCATGCCAGACACTGTGGTCTCAAGAGGGACGAGAGAAGAGTGCCCCATAGCATCTTCACTGGTGTATTTCTAGATTTGGAACATACATAGGCTAGATGTGCTCAGGAGCAACTCAGCCAGAATTTGTCTGCTGTGTTCAGACATGCCCAGTGGCTCTTTCGTTTGCATCATTAGAAAGATAAAAAGGCTTTGGGTTCTGGCTACCAAAAACTAGCTCTTAGGGAGAATGCCATGGATTGGGTTCACAAATCAAAGCTCTTCACTGGTATAGCAAAAATAAAAACTGAATAGCATTTCACATCATGCCTTTAACCTAAGCATTTCAAGCAATGATTGTTTAGCTATTCCATATTCTAAAACTATGCCCAAGGCTTAAAGCTTCAAATTCTTTAAAAACAGGTGAATAGAACCTGCTGTGCTCATTCCAAGCACAAAAACTTAGTACAGAAATACTGTATAATGTCATAAAGCATTAAGAAAATTACCTTCTTGATAGGCTCCATCTGCCATTACCAAATGAAGAATTTTGGCATATAAGTGTTTATGTTCATTTCCCAAACTAGTCTGAACTATTGTTGAACAAATATCAATATTTTCATCTTCATCTTCATGTATAGCCTAGGAAGAAAGACAACCATGTGGTCCAAATTAAGATGGGCATAAAATTAAACAATTTCACAGTAACAAAGTGGAAATCATCTGTGCTATACCTCAAACTCATCTTCTAGGTCCTTTACACTGGAATTTTTAATATTGCCTATCAGCATGCTGAACTGAATACAGAGTTAGAGGAACATGCAGAAATTCTAGTCATAGGATCATAGGAAAGCAGAGCTGGAAGGGAACTCCTGAGATCATCTAGTCCAGGCAACTGCTCAAGACAGGATGGTCCCTGACTAACCCAACCATTCCAGACAACAGTCTGTTCAGCCTGCTCTTGAAATTATCCATGGATGGAGACTGCACAACACCCCTAGGTAGTCCATTCCAATGCTTGACCACCCTCATAGTCAGAAAGTTCCTCCTAATCTCCAACCTGAATTTCCTCAGCTGGAGCTCAAGGCCTGTGGTCATAGAAAAAAAGCCCATTTCCATCATCTCTGTAAATTGCCCTTCAGGCATTTGAAGACTTATCAAATTTCCCTTCAGGTTTTCCTTCTCCACTAAATAACCCTCTTTTACTCTTTCCTCTTAACTCTTCCTTTTCAAGTTTCTAACAACTTCTGTTGCTCAGCATTCCACTCTTT
>NW_005842182.1:1285789-1291498 GCF_000455745.1 Alligator sinensis | reverse complement strand
CTTTCCAATCTGTTCACATCCTTCTTGAAGTATGGAACCCAATACTTGGCACAGAATGACAGGTAAGGCCTCACCAGTACTGAACAAAGCAGAAGAATTAGTTTCCTTGAAAATTTCAAAACAACAGGAATATTGACATTCCTGTTAGTATAACCCAGTATGCTGTTGGCTTCCTTTGCAACAAGAGTGCACTGTTGGCTCATATTCATTCAAATTATAGCTTACTGTAACGCCTAGGCCCTTCTCTCCAGTACTGCAGCCTAGCCAGTCATTCCCTAGTCTGTACTTATGCATAGTTACACAACAAACTTGGATAGCATAGCAATGAGCAGTATGAGGTCAGATTAATATAACTTAAAAAAAAAAGTATTATTGCACTTGGAGAATTCAACAAACCTTTATTTTATCATAGATTTCAATGAATTTATCAAAACCTATTTCTTGCTCCAAGTTATATCTCAACTCTTCTAGATGGCTGAAGACACTATCATACTCTTCACATTCACTGGTGATCTCTCCATCACTGTTGTCTGCAAAGAAAAAAAATATAAGGCAGAAAGCACAAAAAGTTTAATCTTCCTGGGGTTCTGAATATATTGCACCACATGCCTAAACTCTCGTCAGCACAGAAACCTCTAAAACCAAATTTAAGTAATTAGCTTCAGGAAAGTGTGCCAAAATGCTACCACACCGATAAAAACAGCACGCATCCTCATGCTCTAAAGAAGGAGAGAAGGATAGCGTGCATGTGGCCAAAGAGCTTACTGTTTTCTGACAATATTGTGGCTAGATTTGCAAACTTTGTTACAGTAAACTGACAAACAGGTAGCAGAATTTAGCAATTAAATATGAGAACTCTTGACTTACTATTATAAATGATCAAATATATAATTCTGTGACCACCAGAAGTTACCAACCTAACCATGCCATACATTTAAACCAGCACTGCCAGCCCCAAGTGTCTACAAAATTAGTAAGAGCTCCAATAAAATAATGAATGTCTTAAAAACCACATGATTTTATTTGCTTCTAGGTTCTAAGCTATTAGAAGTTGCATTTTAAAGCTTGTCTCTGTACAGCCTTGAAGGCTAACATTTTATTTTCTTTAAAACAGAATCCTATATCTCTCATGAAATCTCATTATTCCAGGAGGTGGGACATTAATACCAAATGCTGAAAGGCTCACCATAAAAATCAAGAGAATGGGCCACTATGGATTACTTCCAAAATGGTGTTATTTACATGAGCAACTAAGAACTGTGAAGAGAGGAGAGAGGGGAGAAACATGCATATGAAGTTTAATTTCTACAAAAACCTTTTAAGATTTCCCATGTAAAGGTGCTACATAAGGCCATTTATTTACATATAGTTGTTATGCTGAGATATACCAGTCGCCTTCAGCTACTCATGAATGATGACAAAACCATGATTTCACTTTTAGTCTGTAGTGGTTGTTTTTACAGACAGGTAGTTCTGCTATAATCCTGACATCATTTAGAACTTGTTAAATTCCCTCATTTACCCTGTTCCTTTGCTAAAAATACAAGTTTGGATTTCTTTATTTTTCTTAAACAGCACTATTTTTTCCTTTCATTACCATTTTAGGGCAGCATTTTGTGCTGTTAGTATCAATTCCTCAAAGTAGCAAAGCAGTGGTAGGATTTTCTGAAGTTAACTCACTTGAATTTCTAGTCTGACAGCAGCAGCTTATTTTGGGAAGGGCAGTATTAAAAACATGCTGCTTCTTCTGAGTGTATTAAATAAATTTTATAAACTTGAATGCAGTATAATTCTAACTACTCCAATCAAGCCATCTGCTATTTCCCATTCACTCTTATGCGACAGGATTGTGAATGCAAGTTGAAAAAGAGAATATACACAGATGTATGATCTTCAATCCTTCCAAAGATAAGTTCTAGGTGACTGTATACTGGTTTGTAATCACTATTCAGATGCCAAAATGTTTTCCTTCAGCACTACTTGCAGTAAGAGGAAAAACAGATTTAATCACAGCTTGAATTCCCAAGTTTTGCAATAAAATGAGCTGGAATCTTAATATTAAAAACAAACAAGCAAATTTAAAACCCTATACTAACCGTTGGTTTATTCTGCATTTATGTCTAACATCCCAGGAAGGAAATTACAAATAATCACTACTTTTACCTGACTGCCATTCTTCATTAAGTACACTTTCACTGCTGGGGTTATTGTCTTCCTCATCATCCAGTTCTGTACCATTTGTTATGCGTTCTGCAGTTCTAGCTTTTAAAGTAGACTCTTCCTCCTCACTGAATTCCTCACTAGGCTGCTCCCTAAGTAGCTGCTCCATTGAGGCTCGAAGCTCTTGCAGGTCTGTATCTGCCTCTCCAAACATACTAGGATAAAAGAAAATATAAAAACATTATAGTCCATCATCCACAAGTCAGTTTTTAAAAAAATCTTCCACAATTGTACCAGAATTGTGGCATATTTTTTTTATAAAGAGGATACGTTTTTCTTAAACTTCGGTGTCGGGAACATTCCAAAATTATACTTAGATGGCATCTAGAATAAGACATGAGCAAATGACACGTTCCTGATTTTTCTGCCACATGCCACACACATGCTGCAGGGTAGCCACCCCTGCTCTAGAGGATCTAGAGGGAAGAGAAAGGAAAAAGGTTCCATATACAGCTGCTCCAAAATTGGGGTAGCAATGGACAAAGCAGAGCACCAGGAGGTAATTTAACCAGGTGTAAAAATGGAAAGCAAGTCTTAGAGCCCAAATCAGCAAGTGCAATCTGAACGGGGTATTTTCAGGAAGAGAAGTGCAAACAACCTATGTCTCACTAGGGAAGAAGTTGACATGCAGAAAAATGTACGTTTTTCTTAACCTTGAGATAACTTTCATTATAATACTGACAATTCACACATTAAGAATTAAACAGCCATAGCATACTGTTTATGGCTCGATAAACAGTAAAAGCATCATGCTTTCCCCCTGTGGTTCTCAACTTTTTTTTGATCCCCCCAAGCTCCCAGGGCACCTCACAATGAAGCTAATCAGTTCTCACAGAACACCACACTAAAGCAGCTCTGTTGCCTCCTATATAGGAGGTGGCACAAGCAGAGCAGCCTGGTGCCTTAACCCAATGTTTCCTAGAGTCATGGGAAAACTCAGAGGTAAGAGGATCACCTGAGCGCCTCTCCTATACATTTAGTCCACAGATTCAGGGCTACTGTTAGCTATCCTTATACTAGTCAAAACTCATCCCGTCTTGTGAAAACACAGTATGTACTGTAAGAAGGAGGGGGCGGATGTGGAAGAGGGAAGGTGTTAAGAGTGGCTCACAACAGTTGCTTATTAAGGAGGCTTGTCAGTGAGGCCCTAAGGGACCATGACCACGGGGAGAGGGGAGTTCAAGAAGAGTGGTTGCTCCTCAAGGGAGCGATCCTCAATGCACAAACTAAGTCTATTCCATCTCGGAGGAAAGGCAGCAAGAGGGCACAGCAGCCCCCCTGGCTCTACAGGGACCTAGCAGACCTCCTGAGGCTAAAAAGAAAGGCCTACAAAGGATGGAGGATCGGAGTCACCTCCAAGGAGGATTATTCTGCACTGGTCCGGTCCTGTAGGGAGCAGACCAGGAAAGCCAAGGCTGCAACTGAACTCCAACTAGCTTTGAGCATCAAGGACAATAAAAAGTCCTTTTTCAGATATGTGGGGAGCCGGAGGAAAAGCAGGGGCAACGTTGGACCCCTGCTGAGCCGGGGCAACTGACAACTGATGCCCAGGAAAAAGCCAACCTATTAAATAGGTACTTTGCGTCGGTCTTTCAGCCCAATGGGACGCCCATGCCCGCTACGGGACAGGGAAGTCCGGGTGAGGGTGATCCCCTGCCCTCCATTGATGCTGACTTCGTGAAGGAACATCTTGAGAAGCTGGATACCTTCAAGTCAGCCGGCCCTGACAATCTTCACCCCAGGGTACTCAAGGAGCGGGCGAGCATCATAGCCCAGCCTCTAGCACGGATCTTTGAAAACTCTTGGCGCTCTGGTGTAGTGCCCGAAGACTGGAAGAAGGCCAATGTGGTGCCTATCTTCAAGAAAGGGAGGAAAGTGGATCCGGCTAACTATAGGCCCATCAGCCTGACTTCTATCCCGGGGAAGATCTTAGAAAAGTTTATTAAAGAGGCCATCCTTAATGGACTGGCCGACGCCAACATCTTAAGGGATAGCCAGCACGGGTTTGTTGCGGGTAGGTCTTGCTTGACCAATCTCATTTCCTTCTACGACCAGGTGACCTATCACCTGGACAAGGGAGAAGAGATTGATGTCATATATCTTGACTTCAAAAAAGCCTTCGATCTGGTGTCCCATGATCGCCTCTTGGAGAAACTGGCCAATTGTCGCCTTGGGTCCTCCACGATCCACTGGCTGGAAAATTGGCTCCGGGGTCGGACCCAGAGGGTAGTAATCGATGGAAGTCACTCATCGTGGTGTCCTGTGACCAGTGGGGTCCCCCAAGGCTCTGTCCTTGGACCCATACTGTTCAACATCTTCATTAATGATGTGGACACTGGAGTCAGAAGCGATCAGAACTGGCCAAGTTCGCCGATGACACCAAACTTTGGGGCAAAGCATCCACACCAGAAGACAGGCAGGTTATCCAGGCTGACCTGGACAGGCTCAGCAAGTGGGCGGACGAGAATCTGATGGTGTTCAACGCCGATAAATGCAAGGTTCTCCACCTTGGGAAAAAAAACCCGCAGCATCCTTATAGGCTCGGCAGTGCTATGTTGGCTAGCACTATGGAAGAAAGAGACTTGGGGGTCATCATTGACCACAAGATGAACATGAGCCTGCAATGCGATGCGGCGGCTAGTAAAGCGACCAAAACGCTGGCTTGCATCCATAGATGCTTCTCAAGCAAATCCCGGGACGTCATTCTCCCCCTGTACTCGGCCTTAGTGAGGCCGCAGCTGGAGTACTGTGTCCAGTTTTGGGCTCCACAATTCAAAAAGGATGTGGAGAAGTCTGATGGCCACCTATAAGTTTATCAGGGGTGACCACCAGTATCTGGGGGAACGTTTGTTCACCAGAGCGCCCCAAGGGATGACGACTAGGTCGAATGGTCATAAACTACTACAAGATCGTTTCAGGCTGGACATAAGGAAGAATTTCTTTACTGTCTGAGCCCCCAAGGTCTGGAACAGCCTGCCACCGGAGGTGGTTCAAGCGCCTACATTGAACACCTTCAAGAGCAAACTGGATGCTTATCTTGCTGGGATCCTATGACCCCAGTTGATTTCCTGCCCTTTGGGCAGGGGGCTGGACTCGATGATCTTCCAAGGTCCCTTCCAGCCCTAATGTCTATGAAATCTATGAAAATTATTAAACCATTTTTAAGTAGCAAGACTTGTTTGAGAAATATTCTGATGTCTTCCCTCTTTGATCACATCTGTTTGAAATTGAAGTTTCATTAAAAACATCTGATGACACATTTTTGGAAAGTCATCCCCCCATAAGTAAAAACAAACATAAGTAGACAAAGACCACAGGTGGATATACAACAACAAATGGAGAAGTAAAAATACACAGTGGGACAGCAGTGGTTAGTGTGATAGGGAGTGGTCTCAGCACAAGGAAATGTTTAAAAAAGAATAATGAGTTGGCATTTATGATGTTTACAGGGTGCTGCTTGTCTCAACTGTGAGAAGTCAGGGAAACAGT
>NW_005842182.1:1284109-1285779 GCF_000455745.1 Alligator sinensis | reverse complement strand
CAATACTTAGCCCTTTTTTTTTTTTTCCCTTTCTTTCTTTCTTGTTACCAAATTTCAGCAATTGGGCATTGGAGGCTGGCATTGCAGGCTAATTAGAAACACAAGCCGATACGTCGATAATTAATGAGAAACAAGGGAAAATACTGATATGGGGATAGGCAGAATGGTGGTAGTGCTCACAATAGTTGACATAAACAGTATGTGGAAAGGGTTGTAGTTAGGGCTGTCAATTAATCGCAGTTAATGCACATGATTAATGCATTAGTTGGTTCTTGCATTAATTTTTTTAACGCGTTAATTGCACACGTGGCTTTGGAGCCCACGCCCAGGCTCCACTCCACCACATCCGGGCTGCCCAGCGGGGTAGCAATGGCAGTGCCCTGCTACCTTTGCCCCAGGAGCAGTGCAACGCAACGTAGGGCAGTGGATATGCAACGTGGTCAGTGCATGGCTCCCAGGGCAAAGGCAGCAGGGCTCAGAGCCCCAGCCCACAGCCCACCTCCACCTCATGCACAAATCTGGAAGGCATGTGCCCCCCATACCTCCCCTGAGGGGGCATGCAGTGGTGGGGAGCCACACCCCTGTGCCCTAGACGAGCCTGCCACGGCTCTGTCCCACAACTTGCCACAGCCCCTGGTCCCATTCACCCCAGCCCTTGCCCCTGCCCCACTCCCTCCCTCACCATGGGGGCCCTGATCTCCCACACCCTCTGCGCTCCTTTCCTCCCCCACGTCCCTTTCCTCCACAGACTTACCTGCAGGGCACTGTGTCTGTCCCTCACTCCTAAGCCACAGCCTCTCTAGCCCTGCTGCTGCCCCTCACTCCTGACCCTCAGTACACTGCATCCTGCCAGGGTGTGCAGAGACTGCCCCTCCCCAGGCTCCAACCCCGCCCCCTCAAGCCCACACAGCCCCCCCACACCTTCACAAATCCCCACCACACACACACCACCCACCCTAACTATACAAAATACCTGCATAATTTTGCATAATCGAGTTTTTCTGTGCATTATTTTCAGTTTTTAGCTGTGTGATTTAAACTGTAATTAACTGCAACTATTTATTTTTAATTGCACAACTAATCACAATCAAGTTTTTTAATTGTTTGAGAGCTCTAGTTGTAGGGAGAAGAAAGACTAATTAAGGACTCGGCTTTGGCCATGCTGAACTTGAACTGACAGTTAAGCATCCACAAAGATGTCAGAGATGGAGCAAAGATTTAATTTGAACAGAAGGATGGAAGTCTGGAGTGGAGAGATGGATCTGTGAGCCATTAGGGGAGAAAATGAACTGCTACTTCTGGATGAAATTATGCAAAGCTAAGATATACAGGGGAAAAAAGAGGGACCAAAGGATAGACCCTGATAGAACCCCCACAGAAATTTGGAGAACGAGTTTCCAAAGGACATGCTGAAGGACCAATTAGACAGGTAGAAGGAAAACAGGAGAGGACATTTCAAGAGCATGGTCAACATGTTACAGGACACTTGTCAAGAAATATTGAGGGTGGAAAACTGAATCTGACCTTAAGTGGGCTCCAACAACAGCGGGGCCTGCCCGCCTTGCCAGAAGCCCCAGCCGGGGTTTCTGGGCTGGGAGCACATGGCTGCCCTGGTGAGGGAAGCTCAGGTAAGGGGAGGGAGGACCTCGGGCAGGGAAGAAGCGGGGGGG
>NW_005842182.1:1263988-1283550 GCF_000455745.1 Alligator sinensis | reverse complement strand
GCCCGCACCGGTGTCTCGGGGTCAGTTCCAGCGGGGCCCAGAGTAGCGTGGCAGGAGCACAGGGTCCCGGCTGGCAGGGGCTCTATGGAGTCAGGCCAGCTCCCCCCTCTCCCTGCTGGTGCAGCCCAGCCTAGCTCCACAGACCCCTGCCGGCCTGCACCCTGCTCTGGGCCCCACTGGTGCTGGCCCTGGGACATTGGTCCCAAGATGGTGACCAGGGGACAGGGTACCTGTCAAGGGGCGGGGCACCTGTCAAGGGACGGGGCTACTCATGCGGCCCTCAACAGCTTGCCAAAACTGGGTAAGCAGCCCTCCACTGAAAATAATTGCCCGCCCCTGCTTTAGAGAGAGTTTAAGATGGAACTGGAGGAGAGGATTTCCAGATAACAGTTGTACATTTAATAAGCTGAGAGAGAAAAGAGAGAATGGCGGTAGTTGGAGTGATTAGTGGGTTAAGGGTTGGGGGTACAGCCCTCCACTGAAAATAATTGCCCGCCCCTGCTTTAGAGAGAGTTTAAGATGGAACTGGAGGAGAGGATTTCCAGATAACAGTTGTACATTTAATAAGCTGAGAGAGAAAAGAGAGAATGGCGGTAGTTGGAGTGATTAGTGGGTTAAGGGTTGGGGTTTTTTTGTTTGTTTGTTTATTTGGTTGGGTTTTTTTGTTTTTTGGGGGTTTTTTTACAATGGGAGAGCAAAAAATACATATCAGTAACTTGGTTATTCATACCCAACTAAAGATATTCTAAATATTTCTGCAATATTGAGTAAATGTTTTATGCTTACAGGTCATCAGAATCAGAATGTCCTTCTTTGACATGCTCATCTTCCATATCATCTATTTCAAGATTGTCTTGATGTTGTACATCTGCTATACTTGGAACATCAACTACTGCCTTGTACAATTTGGAAAGATCTGGGAGTGAACATGTTCTTAACATCTATAAAGATCACAAACACCTCACGTTAAGATGGTTTTTATAACGATTCAGTAACAGAACATGGAACAACTATATTTAAAAATTAAAGCAAAGTATGAAAATCTATTTTGATGCTTTATCTGAAAACAAAAACCACACAGGAAGTATATCCTAAATTCTGAAACCATGAGGTTTTCCATTAGAAGTAAAAGGGATGTTTTCCCTTTTTAATGTTGAAAAGGTACGAGAAACCCAGAAAAAAATATGTAAACTGATGTCCAGTTTCTTTTATCATGTGGATCTGTTCACTTTTTTGCTAGATAACTTTTTAATAATAAAAATGTTACATTGGTCAAAAACTGTACTGTCAAATGTGCATGTGCTTATGCACACATTTAAAAAAAAAATATTCCTGTCAGTTTATAAAAATACATTAAAAATTAATTTCTTTAGTAGGCTACTAAAGACACCTTGCTTAATGGCAACTGAAAAAAAAAAGAAATATCTACTTTTAATTATTCGTGGTGCTCTGGATTATTGTATCTGCAGCTTGGACAATAAAGACACAAGTGATGTGACAAAGCTGAATTCAAGTCTGTTTTTCTAGTAGTAAACAACAGGAAAAGAACATGAAAAAAAACCAACACATTGATTTCATTGGCAACAGAAATAAAAGCATAGCATAGATTAGCTGTCCACTCAGTATTTACATAAGAAGGTTCTGGTAAGGATAATTAGGTTTCTTACAACGTATACGTAATATCCTACACCAGTGGTGCACAACCTTTTCCCCCTGTGGGCCAGATGGGCAGTGGCTGGTCCAACTGCAGGCCACATGGTGGCTCTGGTCTAGCAGCTAGGGCCACGGCAGTAGCCACCATCCAGCCATGTGGAAGGGGGTGGAGAGAACAGCCTGGCTTGAGCCTGGCCCCACAGGTTGGGGAAGGGGGCTTCACCCAGCCCCAAGAAGGCAGGAGGGATGTAACCTGACCCCACAGGGGAGAAAAGGGCCTTGACCCAGCCCTGTGGTATAGCCTGGCCCCACTGCATGGCCTGGTCCCACGGAGGAAAAGGGGGTGTGGCCTGGGCCCAACCCAGGCCCCTGGGGAAAAGGGAGCATGGCCAGGCCTTGTTGGGGAGAAGGGAATGTGACCCAGCCCTGTGGGAAAAGCGGGGGCTGGACCTGGCCTGTGGGGTGGGAGGAGGGCTGTGGCTATATTAATGGCCACTACTCCCTTACATCAAAACTTCCAGACCCCCCAGGGGAGCCTGGCAGGTCAAATGTGCTGGTTTCGCAGGCTGCATTCAGTTCACCCCCGATCCTACACCTTGATATTTTCACTGCAAAGTGTTACTCTTAGAATTTGCTTGCTGTTGGCACTGGCTTAAGTGTGTTCATGTCCAGTTTTGATTCCTTCAGACTAAACTTCTGAAGGTAAACCAACTCACTAAGTGCCAGAAGACCTACTGTACAGTACAGCAGAGCAACACCTGTGTAGAAGCTGAAGTACTTGCACCAGTGCCAGCGTCATGCAGCAATAAGCCCCGGAAAGATATTGTTCCCGTAACAGTGGCCAAAATAACTGAATTTGGTTGTCTGTGACACCTAGGGGTCAGAGTGCCCTAAAATGAAATACTGGTGTATTTTGGGAATGCCTGTTTGCTACCTTTGTGACCACACAGGTTTAGCTCTAGGTAAGCCTCCAATTAAAGCTTATGCTGCTGCTTGATCTAGGAAAGTAGTCCTGGACTTCCTCAGCTTGTGGGGAGAAGCAGAAGTTCAGCCACTGCCATGAAAGCCCTGAAGCAACAAATGTGAATATACAGACAACAGAAAGGAGATGGAGATGCTGGGATATGACAAGGACAACTTCCAATGTCAGGCAACGGAAGTTATCTTTCGGTAAGCCTGCCACAGCAAAGGGCAGGAGAAAAAAAAAATCTAGTAGCACCCTGATAATACAATCAGCACTGAAAGAAGCTCAATGACAAACAGAATGGAGATTTTAATAGTCAGAATAATAGACATCTTGCCAGATTAAGAGAGAACACCCCAAATCAGAGGAAATCATAGAAATTGGACTCATACTCCAAATATTTTCAGCAAGGAATACTAGGGTCTGAAATACCTAGCAAAAATTTCACACAAAATAATATGCTGTACAGTGACACAGGACACAGGTGCCTACCCACAATGTTGCACAGTTTCTCTTAATGCAACCAGGTACTATGAGAATACACCAACCTGGCAAAGGGAGCTGACTATGTAGGCACCTCTGCTGAAAAAGCTACTGGATTTATTTGCACACGATACATACTTCTCTCCTCCCCTCCCCCACATTCAGGTTTCCGAAACTGGGGTGTATGTCTTAGATTTTACATCACTGGAATAGAAGCATGGAAGAAAGAGGCAAGGAAACTCTGTGCTGAAACATCTGCCAAAATGTCTGCCATTTCTCCCAGAAGGAGCAAGCAGCAGGTAAAGTGTCCAGTGTTAACTCTCTCAAAGCTGTTGGTAGGTAGGTTTTGGCTGAAGAGCCATTAAGTGGACTGAAGACAAACAAGCTACTGCAGTCTGTAGCATCTTATCAGGTGTGTGGTGTGCAAGCAATAATTCATTATTTCCAGGAACTTATTTAAATAGCTGCTTCCAGCAAAGCAGCAGCAGTCTTGTTGCTTCCCTTGAAGGGTCTGGGGCCTACCCTTGTCGCTGTCCTGCTATACCAGAACTGTCTCCCCTAGACTGTCTCCTGGGGTGCCACACTTCCTTTATGATTATGTTTCTAGGAGGACTTACTCCATATCATAAGACTCAGGGAAAAATATCTTTCTACATTCTGCCTTCCAAAAAATAAGGTGCATATCTGATTTGTGGCCCTGTAGTATGTGAGAAAATACATGATGTAGAGGTTCTCGTACAGACAAGCCCCAAGATAACATTAGTCTATCAATAAAAATAAGCTTTAGGTACTTGCCTTTGGATTGTTTGCATCAAATAAGCCAGTAGAAAGCCCAATCAACAATGAACTTT
Organism: Alligator sinensis; assembly: GCF_000455745.1. Taxonomy (NCBI): domain Eukaryota; kingdom Metazoa; phylum Chordata; order Crocodylia; family Alligatoridae; genus Alligator; species Alligator sinensis. Next base: position 1,279,599 of record NW_005842182.1, on the reverse strand, counting down.
TGCCTTTACTTTTGGCTGGTGATACAGAGCGTGAGCGAGGTGGAAATGACTCATCCAGTGAAGACTGAGCTGACAAAATTGGTGAGGCTGTTGGTCTGGTGTGGGGCTGTGCCACCCTCTGGAAAAAGGGTTCAGGTTGCATAGAGTGACCAAGACAAGTTTCTGGCATGATAAGAGAAATAATGTTATAGATCTATGTACATTTAAAAAAAAAACCCTCCAATCCTCTAAGCCTGCAGGGCTCCCCAAGGATCCAAAACTTTCCAGACCCATGTGGAGCCAGGTGAGCTGAACAGCTGCACACCCAACCTGAGTACGTGGGGCTCGGGTGGGGCAGTGCATGGCCCAGTCTAAGTGCTGACCCCGGGATCTGGCCTAGTGACTGTCCTTGTGCAACTTATTTGGCTCAAAAGCTGATGGTAGACGGGGTTCCATTCATATAGCCCAATTTTACTAAAAAACACATACCAGTTAATTACCGTACTTTGGATTCACTTATTTTTACTGTTTTAATTTGGTGGTCAAAAATATTGGTTAGGAAACAACAATGCCTTTTCTGGGTGTGCATTGGGCTCAGCGTGGGGGTGCACCAAGTTCAAAATAAAGCGCTTTTTTGGAGTGGGGGGGGTAGTTATGCCTGTAAGCAGCCTATAGGAAAAAGGAATTACTATCAATGCTACTAATTAAATAAATAAATAAAAAGTAAGATCTACTGACTGACCTAATGAAGCTTCATCCTGTGGTTGGACTTTATCTAGCATTTCTTTCTCTGAAGCTGTATCATCACTGCCATTTTCTTGCTGACAGGCAGAATCATTCTGTGGCCTATGACAGGATACCACAGTCAGAAAAAGAAACCACATCAAATTAATTAACACATGCATCTACTGAAAAATTAACCACCCATTAAAATTAACCATAATAAGACAAAGACAAACAGGGGAACCAAAACCAAACATAATATTTAAGTAAACTATCTAGTTATCTAGTTATCAGTGAAAAACTAGTTAGTGATTCTAATGCTACTACAGGCAGCACTAAAGAAAAGAAGAAAAAAATATAATTACCCATTCTCCTTCACTTCTTTTTCTTTAATCCACACATCATTAACAGTGATGGGAAATTCTTTGCTTTTGTGCTTTTTATTTCCTTCTATTTCTTCCAGCAACTCTGTTTCCAAATCATCAGGCTCTAAATTCAATAAAATCACAACTGAAGAGCATCAAGTAAAATACATTCCTTGAAAAAAAACAGAGAAGCTTCAAGGAAAGCTCTCTCATCTTAAAATAGTTACATTTACATCCTTGGAGTTTTAAAAGCTGGACGTGGCAAAGAAAGATGAGCGCGACCCTGAGGTATGTGGCGCTGCAGACCTGTCTGCGGCACCGCATACTGCGCATTCACATGTTCCCTGCAAGGTAGCAGTACAGGGTTTTTTTTTACCCTGGGAGATCCTGGGGTCAAAAAATACCCATGCGAAGAAAGCAGGGCAGTGCCTGCAGGGGCAGCGTGGGCCATCCAAAACCAGAGCCTGGCTGCCCAGAGCCACACTCCAGTGGCTGACTAGGCTCCAAGTGGCAGGATCACCACAGCTGCAGCTCCCCAAGGCTCCCAGGACTCAGATGAGACTGCTGGGGCATGGTTGCTGGCCCCAGCCTCCCTTACCCCACCCATGATAACCTATGTGCCAGAGCACATGTGGCACAGGTATTCCCAGGGACAAGTAGCAGTGGCACAAGTTATGCTGCTGCTTCTTGTCCCCGGGGAAACAAATCTCCACACTCATGTGGACGCAGTCTGGGTTTAATAGAAGGATGTTATGATGGCAGCTCTGCCTCCTTATAGAACCCACTATTCATTCTCACAGCCACAAAGAGCACTGGTTTCCTGAAAACTCAGCAGCACCAATGTTCCCCATTTAGAATTGGAAAATATGTAGATGCCTCTTCAGTGAAAAAGCTTGGCATCTCCTTGTTCCACAGACAGTCGCACAACATAACAAATCAAACAGAGTTTTGACATTTAACATATTCCATTTGTAACCTATAATGATATATTAATCATATCAAAATTCTGGCAAATTTTTCTTTTTAAAAAGGAACCCAGAGTTACACCATTATTAATTCCTTAACCCTAAATAGTATTAATGAAAACTCATACCATCCAGCACAGCAGGCAGGGACAAAATCTGGGTGGTTCCAGATGTCTGCGACTCCTCAGGTATTGTCCTTTCAGACTCAGTGACAACAACTGGTTCTGAAGATTTCTCTTCAATTGGAGAAGCAGTTTGCTCTTTTACTGTTAAAGGTTGAGAAGTTTCCTCTTCAGATATTTCTACAGTTTCAAATACAAAATTTACTGTACAGTTTAAAAAAAAACAAACCTCAGAGAGTTATACCTGGTTTGGCACAAGTTTCAATCTGGTAAACAGCAAATTGTAAAGCCAATAAATTAAGCTAAGTCTCCATACACAGGCAAGCACTGGCACTAATACAGGGGAAACCACCACATTTAACACCCTTTTTTAAGTAAAAAGATGCATTTACTCTGTTCTAACAAAATTAACTCATTATACTTGCTATAACTGAAGCAGTTTTCTAGTATCTTTTAAGTTTCTTTGTTTAGGACTAATAAACCAGATAGTGTGCACAGTATGTTGCTGGATTTCAGATTTCACCAAGAATTGTTCTATTTTTACCTATAAGAGTATAACTGTTTGATGCATGAAAGGTTGCACGTGTGCCTGATTTAAAATAAAAAATAAAACAAAGTGACGTAACTACAAACTGACTCAAGCTTACTTAGACTATAAGATATGACTGTTATGCTTACTCAGCTAAGTAATACTGCTGATATTTTGATAAGGGTAAACCTAACAACACTGCAAAAGACTGAGTTGAAAATATGAAGTTTTTTGCTTTAGACATTTATTGTAATATAGAAAAATACCATTTACAAAATAACAGTCCATTTAAATTTTAAAGCATAGGATTACACATGTAATAAAAAATTCAAGTGCAACAACATGGATGTAGGTTTTTGCTAGGACACCACAGTGAAGGGTCTCAGATTCTCAGCAGAGGAAAAGAAAAATATTAACAGTTGACATGCCAAAGCCCTAATAATTTCTATGTTCCAACCTCAAAAGCAGTAAGATACAAAAGCAAGAGTGAAACAGGTGTTTTATCTCATTGGAAACAGGTCAGAAACAAGCAGGAATGGAAGACTTCAGAAAAGTTGATATCAAGAAGTGATAGAACGGTTAAACAACTTAACGGAAGGTTTAAAACAGTGTACTGTGATTGTTTTTAAAACACTGATTTCTATTTGTTTTGTCCTTTACTGGAAAAGTATTCCACTTTGTCAAATTTCTAATCCCTCATTATTAACTGGAGACAAGAAAGTTTTGCCCAACTAAAAATATTCCTTCAGAAACAAGTTGAGGCAAAATGTGATGTACTGTATAAGGAAAAAATGTTTCTCTAATTCCAAAATATCAGTCTATGAAAAGTTATTTTGCAGCCTTGCAGTTCAGAAAACCACCGATTCTTGCTTACCATTTGTGATACTTATTTCCTCCATTACATCAGTCTGAAGCTGTAGCTCTGCTTCTCCCAGTACTTTCAAAACTGAATCTGTAGGACTTTTGCCCCAATGCTTCCGGTGGTGCTCACCAATATCTAGTTTAATTACCTCCCCCACAGTACACTCTGATGGGAAATATGAAAAACAAGTATGTTTAACATTTGCTTTGTTCATATTCTGACAAAACAAAGATGAAGGGAAATCATACAAGCTGCATATACTACTTATCTTTTTGGTTTTTTCACCATTACAACACAATAAATGACAAAAGATACTCCCTCATCCCTGCAGCAAATCCAACAATCTAAAGAATTTCACTCTAGGGCCTTAGTTTTAGCAGATCCCACTGTAATTTCCTGTCTTCAATAGCAAAAGCCACTATGAAAAAAAAAAAAGATCAGAATGAGCTGTTTTGTCAACAGATGAAGTACTGCATGTCAACCACAGAGAAAACAGTGGTTTCATTTTCACTGCTTGTATTGATCTTGATTTCATACTAGCTAGGAACTTACTTTACGTCCCTAGCAACCTACCTGATGAGAAAGAATGGGGTTAATACAAATATTTCCTGCCCTTCTAACTAGCAAAGCTTGTGCCAGCCCCCCGCCCCAGCCTCCATCCCTGCCTTGCCTCACCTCGGGGAGGAGCCGCTACCTGCCCCAGTGAGGCTCTGCAGGCTCTGGTACACTGCTCCGCTCCCCCGCATCGCCTCAGGGAGCAAGGAGGCACGTGGCGTCAAGGCCAGGGAGCAGAGCCCCCGGCTCCCACCCCTGGTCCCAGCCACTGGCCCACAGCCTTCAGCCCCTGGCCCCAGCCCCCGGTCCTCTTCAGTAAGTGTCCCACACTGGACTGAGGCGATGCGCTCACGGACCGAGGCAGCGCGCTCACGGACCGCTGCTCCTTAGAGGGAACATAGGGTGGCAAGCGGCAGCAGTGTTGTGTCTGTGTGGCCCTGCTTTCATGCCACCCAGGCCCTACTCCTGTGAGACAGTGGTGCAGGGTGGCGGCGCTCTGTCCCCATGTACCCCCTGTGACTTTTCAAAGTACCCCCGGTTGACAACCCCTGCTGTAGAGAGATGTTCTGGCTGCTCTGGCTCTGCCAGACAGTAGTGTCTCCCCTCCTTTAGTTCTGCCCCAGCTCCTCCAGCACACCTGGAGCTGGAAGAAGTGAAGAGAGGGCAGTTTGCCTCAAGCGGGGCATTTTGCCCTGCAACAAAGCACATATGCAAGGGCAGCAAAAAGTAATGGTGCAAATCTGTGCTGCTACTATTTTTGCCGCTACAAGCGCACGCCCCTGCATGTGGGGATGTGCCCTTAGTCCGTGTGGCAGAAATGCCACTGTCGGTGCCCCTCTCCAGAGACCTGTCTCTGCCAGCCTGAGAGGCTGGTGTTGAATCCCTCAGGGCGGGGATCTCCCTCCCTGGTCTGCATGACAAAAGCCTGGGGCCTGGGAGGCGGATACTCTGGTCACCTGGGCAGGGGGGAAAGCCCGGCCCTGCGCACGGGCCCAGGTAGTCATCCAGGTGAATCTGAAACTGGGAGAGGAGCTTCACCATCTGAAACTGGCTCTCTCCTCATAAACGCATGCTCCAAGAGTGGCCTGCCTCCAGAGGAAAACTCCAACCACCTCCGGATGATGCGAGTGAGTAAGCTGCTCGAGATCAGACTAGATATTTAGGTTACAGTAACTCAGATGCGTGTTTAAAAAGGCTACCATCAGCCTGGTTTGCTCTACGGGATTCCTCTGATATTTCTATGATACTGCTCTACCTTTTACCCTGTTTCCACCCTACCCCCTGTAATCAATAAAGTTCTCCTTTGTGACCGGTGTGGGAGACTTATTGAGGGGTGGGTCTAAATTATGCTGAGGAGGCCCCTTAGGTTTGCGGACTAAGGGAGACTTTCCTAATAAGCCCCTGACTTGGGGAAGTGCCCCAAGTGCTTGTATTGGGTCTAGTACCCATTGGACGATCAGGCCTGTGTTCTCCAAGGTGCGCAGAGCCAGAATTGAGTCCAGAGCCTTGGATGGTGGCAGCGGGAACCCCAGGCTAGCGGGTGTGCTCCAGGGAAGGGGTCGGCCGGACATGAGGCACCCCAAGGGAGGCACTTGGAGCCTGGAAGGTGGTCGGGCGCAGGGAGGTGGGCGGCTCAACGCAGGAGCGCCCCCTACTGGCCTGTCACACTCCGTTGGTACACATTAACTGGTTAATCACATCTTAAGTGTAATCACTGATTAAGCTGTTACCCAGCCACACATTAATGCAATTAATGGCATGATAAAAAAGGAATAAGCACAAAGTTTATACATCAAATGTGTAATAACTTTGTGGCTGGTTCTTATCACACCATTAACTGAACATGTGGCTAGGCTACAGCTCCCAGCAGCAGACTGCACCCCCAAGACTGGGAGCCCCATCGGGTGACAGCTCCCAGCCTCAGGAATGCTTGGTGGGATCCCTGATCATTTTTCATAAAAAAAGCACTTAAAAGGGTTCATTTCAGTGCTAAAAGCATTTTGTAAATTTGGGAAATGTAACTCTGCTCTGCAGATTCTTTTTTTCCCCCTATGGAATTAACATCTCATTTTAAAACTAACTGCTTTAGATTTTAGCAACACACCAGCCACACTGATTCTCTTTTTCAGCAAGGATGTTTAATCCTAGCTAAAAGTGAAAAAGAATAAGGGAAATTATTAAAGTGTTACTTTTAAGCTTCAAATGCCATATGTGTTTTTCCTTCTTTTAAATAAAGCTGTTTGCAGTGGGAGTATATTCAAATAACTTTATATAGCCTTAACCTAAATTAACCCCTTCACAGATGACTTGCTAGGAATATTCAATCATGTGATTTATATATTAATTGCAAAAATAGAACATAACCACCTACAATTTTTTAAAGAGCACAGACAAAAAAGCAGCATTGACTACAAAGACAGTGTTTACTGCTGTTTAGACTAGCGGTCAGAAACCTTTCAGGAGCAGCAGACTGCTTTTATGGAGCTCGATCCAAAGGCTTAAAGCCCACCACTTCTGACCCAGCCACTGCTGATTTCTCTCCTGCCCACCCCCTGACCAGTGCCAACCTGATGCCAAATTGTTGCCAATGTACTGTCTTTGCCAGCCAGATCCAGCCCAGAGGCCATAAATTGCCAATTCCTGGCTTAGATAATGAAGAGTTATAATTATAGAGCACTTCTTGTTCTGATACTACGCATAGCAGATTGGTACAACCTTTCAAACAAGAAAGTGTGCTTACTTTCTGTCCCAGACAATGTTTCTTCCATTGTTAGTTCTGCTAGAGGAACCACTAACTCAGCTGCCTCTGGTTGCCATTTCTTGCGATCCCCTGGATATTTTACTTCATGCTGTTCCTTACTATCTTCAGTCACCTCTGTTGCACAGATGTCTTGAGGCTCCTTTTTGACTTTTGCATCCTCCTGGGCTTTAAGATTTTGATTCAGTCTTCTCAGTATTTCTCGCTTATTCTAAGAAAGGGCCAAAAACATGCCACAAACTTGAAACTCAGAAGGGAAAGGAATAGACCAGTGAACAGAAATTTGAACAATTTAACTTACTTGGATGGCATTATCTGGCCTTTTTATTTCCTCAGAAGTTTCTGGGACAGAAGCTGCATTTTCATCCTTTAAATTCAGGGGGAACAAAATACAACACAGGAGAACAGGTCAGAAAAATACACTCAGAGTATTAAGAACCTTTACTGGGAGAAGAAAGAATTAACCTTTCTAACATCTTTCCATTGATAACAGCACAATGAATATTTTCAGCTTTTGAACAAATGTTTGTATCATTCACTAAATGGAGACTGATGGTTAAAAAAAAAAAATCAATAGATTAAGCAAATGAAAAAAAAAAAGGTTCAGAACAGGAATTGTGTGATAGAAAAGTTAAAGTTGGGACTGTTCTACAGATCAGTAATCTGAAGTTAGGAATAGGTCAAAGGAATAGGTTCTCTCCTGATAAACAAGAGAAAAGTACAAGGACAAATTTAAGGTATTTCCTAGGCAAAATGGAAAAAGGGGGGTAAATCTAAGAATGTCACTGGAAATGAAAGAAGGAAATAGAGAACAATGAGCTTTAAGTAACCAGAAGAATAACGGAAACAGCAGTTTCTTGATATTCAAGCACAAACAAATCAACAGCATCAGAAGATTTACCCATCATCAAAAAGAAAGATGGAAGGGACCGCAGGAGGTGATTTAGTTCAGTGTTAAAGACAGGATAATCTGTGTGTAAATCATCCCATTCAGGTGTTTGTCTAGCCTGCTCTTCAAGATCTTTAAGGATGGAGATCCCACAACCTCTCTAGATAACCTGTTCCAATTCTTAATCACCCTCTTAGTGAGAAAGTTCTTTCTAATATTAAACCTAAATTCTCCTGCAATTTGACACCATTGCTCTTAACCCTGCTCTTTGTGACTGGAGCATCTCCATTCTCTATAGAACCACTCTTCAGGTATTTGAAGACTTATCAAATGCCCCCTCAGTCTTCTCTTCTCCAGACTAAATAATCCAAGTTCTTTCAGGCTTTCCTCATAAATCACGTTTACCAGCCCTCTAATAATTTTTGTTAATCTCTGTTGAACTCCCTCCAATCTGTCCACATCCTTGTTGAAGTGTAGGCCCCAAACTGGACACAGTACACTCCAGGTGAGGCCTCGTCAGTGCTGACTAGAGTGGAAGAATCATTTCCTCATTTGCAAGTGATATTCCTACTATTGCCCCCCCCTTTTTTCCCCCCAAAGAAAAGCAGACTTGCCTCAAATCCATCTTAACGTGCAGGTATTTTTCTGCAGTACTATAGCCTAGCCAGTCATTCCTCAGTCTGTATTTGTGCATGTGACGGTTCCCTCCAAAGTGTAGGACTTTGCATTTGTCCTTGTTTAATTTTATTCATTTGATTTTTGGACCATTTATCCAGTTTATCAAAGTCATTCTGGATCCCAACTCGTCCCCTTGTAGAATGGCTGCAACTCCACCAAGCTTGGTGTCATCATGCAAGATCACCAATGACACTAAACTTTGAGGCAGAGTGTCCACACCTGAGGATAGGCTGATGACCCAGGCTGACTTGGATAGGCTTAGGAAGTGGGCGGATATAAACCTGATGATGTTCAATACCAAAAAATGCAAGGTACTCCACCTTGGGGGGGAAAAAACTCCACAGCATGTTTATAGGCTCAGCAGCGCTATGCTTGCTAGCATCACAGCTGAAAGAGATTTAGGAGTCATGATTGACCACAAGATGAACATGAGCCACCAACGTGATGTCACAGCTCGTAAAGCGAACACAACTCTGGCTTGCATCCATAGAAATTCACTTGCTTCAGGTAAATCTGAGGATGTCATCCTCCCACTGTACTTGGCCTTGGCGAAGCCGCAGCTGGATGACTGCATTCAATTCTGGGCTCCACAATTCAAGGATGTGGAGAAGCTTGAGAGTCCAGAGAACCACGCACATGATCAGCAGGAGAACAGGCCTTATGATGAGAAGCTGAGAGCCATGGGACTCTTCAGCCTGGAAAAGTACAGGCTCAGGGGGGACCTGGTGGTAGCCTATAAGTACATAAGGGGTGTGCATCAGGGTCTTGGGGAATGTCTGTTCACCAGAGCACCCCAAGGGGTGACAAGGACCAGTGGTCACAAACTCCTCCAAAACTGTTTTAGGCTGGACATAAGGAAAAATTTCTTTATTGTTCGAGCCCCCAAGACCTGGAATAGACTCCCTCCAGAGGTGGTACAGGAGCCTATTCTGGACTCTTAAGAAATGTTTGGGCACTTATCTTGCTGGGATCGTTTGACCCTAGCTGACTTCCTCCCCTGAGGCAGGGGGCTGGACTTGATGATCTGTCAAGGTCCCTTTCAGCCCTAATGTCTATTAAATCTGTGAAGATGAGGAAAGGAGGAGCCACAATTATGCCAAAAAAAGGCAAATATTCATTTCGTGGCACTGTACAGACCCTGCCAATAGTTATTTCCTAGTTGTGTCTGCACATACATTTAGGTGAAGGCAGGATTGAAATCACTCTTGTATTTCACACCCCTAATATTTAAATTTAATTTTCTAGATTTAAAAATACTATTTCCAGGGACTATTTGACTTTGCATAAATCTTCATTTGGAATGTAATTTTGCTTAAGAAAATATTTGAAACAAATTATTTTTTTTAAATTTCCTTGAAATATTTCAGATTTTAAATCAGGTCCCTACAGCAAATGAAATAAATCCTTGAAAAAAGAGAAGATAGTGCATGAAATACCTACATATAGCTCAGGGATGGGACAGCTTTAAAAAAAAAACCAAACCAACCATCCCATGAAAGTGGTTCCCTTTTGCCATAATTTGAAGACAAGGAGCTGCCAAGCCTGCCTTCTCTGATCCACCAGTTTCACTCAGAACATATAGACACCCAACACATTTCACTCCAAGGAGCAAAACTGAGGTGTAGATGCAAAGTTATGCAATTAGGGGTAATGAAAGGACATAGTTGTGAAAAATTATATACATTCTTAAGAAGAGTGCATCCAACATGGACCGGAGAGATTCTAGGATTTTTAATCCAAGTTTTTCAGTTCTATTACTCAGAAGTACTTATAAGTACATAAACACTTGAAAGATCTAGTCTGTGCAACCATAGGGAAAGGCAACTACTAATGAGTAAATTAGCTGCCACTGATATGAAAGAAAAAGTTCTTCAATTTGTACACCACTGAAAAGCATGATTTACTAGAATACAAGAAGGTGAGCAGGTCATTAGATAATACAGCTCGGTATAAAGATATTTTTCAGAACTTAAGGTAATGATTTTAACTAGATGGTATTAACTACTGCTAATTAATAATATTTTGATCAGTGATTGGAGTACCCAGCATTAATGTATGAAGGTATTTGATCCTACATGCTTAGAGTTGAAAGAGGTTGAAGGAAATAAGCAACTGAAACACTTTTTCTGACAAAAAATGAGTTGTGTCAAGAGCTGTTAATAAGCATGACAAAGATTTGGCGTTATCACAAAAACAGAAATAAAATCAGGTTTTTTTCATATTTTTCAAGATCAAATGTACTATAGCATAAGACTAATCTACTGAAGGGGAACAACACAACACTGATTAATTTGCTGGCCTTGCAAATAGGACATTTTTTGGCACCATGAGTCTCACTGAAATGTATCCACAGTGATAATTTACATATATGTTTCAGGCCTTCCAGCAGCTATTCAACATCATTTTAATTCAGGAAGAATATATGTTCATCTTCAACATCACAAATCAGCAAAGATGATACCATGGGAACTGAAAAAAGGTATAGATTTGGAACTTGCAAAAACATTACAGTTTTCAATGAAGCATAAATAGAATAATTCAAAGAAATGATTGAAGGCCATTATCTTGCACAGACTTTTGTAAAAAGTTTGAATTGAAAGATTCACTACTAGATGCTGATGGTAAAGAAACCAGGGCAAAAAGTCACATCAAGATTTCAAAGTGCAACTAATATTCATGCAAGATAATTTGCTGCACGTAAGGGGGGAAAAATATATTCCTATAAAAACAGTTACATTATGTGCCTGAAAAACCCCCCTACAGAAAACTGTGTTCAAATAAATTCAGATATTACTGTAAATTCCAATTTTGTAAATACTTCTTCATATGCTTAACTTCTGCTACTACAAGCAGTCTCATTTAATATCAGCTTGAACTGTTTGCAGTGTTAGAGTCAAAGGTATAACCAGTTGCAGGATTAAATATCCCAAAAACAGAATGATGTGTTTGCACCATTTCCAAAAACACATACAATAGCAAGAACATCCCATGCAGTCATCCTCAGAAATATTTAGTATACTATTCAAAAACTCATTAAGAAGTAGTAACATGAAATATGGCCCTATAGTTAAAAAATCTGTAAATTAAACTCACAGTACTTCAACACTTAAAAGAACTTTCCCTTGCATGTCTACAGAAGCAATTCTTCTGTCCTACCCAGCACTGATGAGGCTTGATTACTGCTGTTCAAGTTTGCACACCATATTTCAAGGAAGATGTGGTCAAATTAGAAAATGTCTGCTCACCAGAGAAAACGTCATATGAGAGAAGGCTGGAAGATCTAAGATTATGTCCATGTTTGAAAGTTTTTAAGAGCAGGTTTGACAAACACTTGGATAAAATAGTTTAGATAGCAATGATCTCCCTTCAGTAGGGGGTTGGACTAGATGACCTGTTGAGATCTCTCCCAGCCCTTTTTTTCCCCTGAGGTATCCAGTTATTATTAAAAACATACGTTTCAAAATACCAAAAGTTCTTGAATTAATACATATTCTTCAAATCTCCTAAATTGGTAGATTTGTCTCCTGTTTCTTCATTGATTTTAAATGTTGGTGGAGTACCTACCGCACCCACTTCCTTCAATGCAGAAGTCATGGAGATGATGGGTGAACCGGGCTTAAATGGAGGCTGTGGTTTGACAGAAGGTACTCCAGGTTCATGCTGACCAGGCACAGGACTAGCTCCTGCTGCTGCCACATGGAAAGGAATATTAGGATTCTTTACCCCTTTGGCTGCCAACTGTGGAAAAACAGAACAAAACCATGCTACAGTAATACAAACCAACAAGTGAAATACATCAGTCCTGTTACATTCATAAGCTTTCTTATATTTGTGTGGTTACCAGTTTAAAGAAATCCTTGTACCAGTAGGTACATTATGAATTATGTTTTCAAAGAAGTAATCTTAAATGACAAACAGTTTTCCTTGGAAGGCTGGTTTTGAGAGAACACCACATGGTAGTATCAAAATGATGTCATAGCTGTTATGGTCAAGGATGCATCTCTCATTTATTAGCAACCTGATAATTGCTTACATGTTATTTTTGTTTACATACACACTCCTTTGTTTTATCTGCTAACCAGCTCTGCTACATCTGCCTTTTTTCCCCCCCCTCAGAAACATGAGGAACGGCACAGTGGTACCCAGAAACTCATCTATGTCCCTACCTAAACATGCATGCAATCCAATAAAAGACATCACCCACAAAAAAATTGTTCTCTTCCATTTTGAAAGATCAACACCTTACATTAAGAACTCAGCTCATGTAAGATACTACCTGTGCATAGTACTTATATAGTACCACATGAGACAAGTGAACCAGGGGTGCCCAACCTGTGGCCCATGTGCCACAAGTGTCACATAGTTGCTGTGTGTGGCACACGAGCCCTGGGCACCCAGTGAACAGGAGGCATTAGAATAGAGACAGGGAGTCAAGCGGCCAGTAGACCAGAGGAGGGGCAGGACAATGCTGCAGTAAGTGGTGTCAGGTGTCACTACCACGAGCCAGGTTTACCCTTCCCTGGCCCTCAGGTAATTCAAGGGATCCTCATTTACTATAGAAAACTGTAGCTGTTGCAGGACCAGGGAAGGGTTACCTGGCTCTTGGTAATGACAGCTCCTCTTAGAGCAATGTCCTGCCCCTGCTCTGCATGGCTGGAGACTCGAGTCCCCCTGCCTACAGTCCAAACATTTGGACACAAACCCTTATCAGGTATACACTGGGCAGCAGGGGTTAAAGCAGCACTTGTGGGGGACAGAACTTAATTTGTGGCATACCTGGCAAGAAGGTTAGTCACCTCTGATCTAATTTAACCAACCTAAGAAGAGATTACTACAATGGAAGAAATAAAGGTTCTTCATGTAAGCCTAAACTGTGGTCACATAATTAAAAGAAAGTAAGAGACATAGGGAAAGCTTGCTGAACTGATGTGAAGACAGCTATACCCATGGACTGTAGAAAATGTCATAGCAACAGCAAAATAAGCCAGTGAGCTAGTGATTTACAGTAAAATCCACTGACAAAATAGGTGATGTCAGAAGATAAGTGCTCAACATGATCTCAATTTTTTATATTTAAAAAAAATAACTTCAGCAATCCCTTTAAAAGGAAGCGTATTAAAGATTCTATGCATAGAGGTTTTAAAATCTTGGAAGAGGAGAAGCAAAATGACATATCTGAAAGTGTATCTACTTAATGATAGGGAAACACAAGACAGTAATTATTATTGGTACCTTCCCACCCTTGAATTCTTACCCAAGATCTTTCTATTAGCATCCACATGTGAAAAGGAACAGGGATCTTAAGTATCATTTTCTGTACACCTGCTTTTGTAAATCACATGCTTTCAATATTTAAATTTTGTTTAAATACAGAATGGCAGTGCCACAAAGTGAAACAAAGTAGCACCATAGCCTGGCAAATATTGACAGCAATAATAATTTACATAAATTCTAGCTAGTCCTGTAGTTTATTGCAACAATGGAAACTAGCTGAAATGCATCCTTCTAATCATTACTTGTTTATTCATTAAATAATTTATATGAGTTGAGCACAAACTTATCAAATGACAAGTTGATAAGTACCACAAAAAGGGACAAGTAATTTCACACATGATTTCATCCTAATTAAAAGGATTGTCAGCTATATGCTATTTCCTATTTACTGGCCTCATAATACCTTCCTTTTAGAGCAGCAATATTATGTATTTGACTTTGCACTCCAAAGAGTTTATGAGCAAAAGAAACAGTTATGCACATTTCAGTAAGTTAGAGACCATCACCAAATACTTCAAGGTTAAATCAATGATTTTTCAGGTTTGATGTATACTTTAAACTCAGGCCAAAATTTTCATGCCTGGGTGACTGATGCCAATCTTCTAAATAAGAGTAGCCTGACTCTCCCAGAGTCTCATTTTTGCTACAGTAAACTAGACTTGAAAGTCTTTTTAATGTTTTAGACACTGCATTCTTTGGCTGAGAGATGAAAAGTCAAGTAGTGATCATTCCACATAAAACTATGCTATAAAACATCTTCTTACATGTTCTTCCCAAGCTCTCTTCTCTCTTTCATATGCTTCTTTTCTCTTTCGCTCTAGCTGTTCTTTCAGAACTGCAGCTCTTGCATTCGCTTGGGCCTACAAATAAGAAACCAGCAGACTTTAAACTAGCATTACAACCAATAGCTTTCCAACTTCATTCCATGGACCACTTTAAAAAAAAAAAAGAAAAGAAGAAACTCTCACAGACTGCCTTGCTTCCTAAAATCCAAAACCTACATTCTTTAAATTCTCAAAAAGAGCTGTTTTGCACATCATGAGAAAGGGTTTTTCAGACCATAGGAGAGCCATGACCGGATGTGATAACTTATGTCACGCTTAAAACAGGAAACACCAGAAAGAAAACAAATCAATGGCTTATTCTGTCCTAAAGTCATTTTCCTGGGTGATACTAAAGGAATTCAAAATTTAATTGTGCATTTCATCCAAACAAAATGCAAATGAAAAAATTATTGAACTAATGCAGTGTTAGGACAAAAAATTCAACCCCACACACACGTAAAATGAAGTTTGTGCTTTGTAGAAAACATCATCAAAATACATAAGTCAGGCAATTAGAGGGTTTCTGTAAATAATATATATAAAGAGGTACCAAATCAATTGCATTAAGAAACGTAAAAACCCTGTCTGTCTCTGTCTGTGTGTATAGATCCTGCTCATACACAATCACCTGATATATATACATGTGTGTTTATTAACAGATTCATCTTATAACCAAATTTAACATTTAAACATATGCACACAAGCACACATTTAAATGCTAAATTTGTTAGTTGATAAGCTGAATCTGCTAATAAGCACACAAAAAACATTTTCTCTTCTTTAAGTAAACTTAATTAAGCATAACCTACTAATGTTTGTTTTTACATTGTATTTCTTTCTATCAACTGAAATGGCCAGTTGTACCTTGTGCAAACATGTGCAATGCAGTTACATTGTTGCTTCACATGCTGCTGTTGCAACAGAATTCAGAACACTCTATAGGTTGTGTGTCTATATACCATTGAAGAACATAGATCTAGAAACTTTCTTTATTAGAGAAGCATAACTTTGAAATTAAGGCATAAATCAGCATTTAAAACAGTGCGTTTGCCAGGTCTGACAAAACACAGTGAAAACATTGCAATATT
>NW_005842182.1:1236383-1263957 GCF_000455745.1 Alligator sinensis | reverse complement strand
TCTTTCCCTGCCCTTACTTAGTTAATATAAAACTAACAAAAATAAATGAAGTAGTCATGGTGCACTCTTTCTCCTTTCTTTCCCACATCAACTCCAATCCATCTTGCTTATAACAAATTGTCTTCAGGGCCAAGACAAACATGAGAGAAGAGTCAGTCAAAATGAATTTCATTTTAAACAGATCATAACATGACCAAAATGGGTTTTAGTATTTAAGGGATAGATAACTTTAACAGCTTTGACACTGCAATATAATATAAAGCGTTTATGGCTCCATCTTCTGCAAACAGCATCAAACAATGTCTGTACTGAAAGAATGAATTTGAATGATTCATTTCAGCTGAGATTAATGAGTCTGAGAACTATTCATTGTGCATATTTGTAGGAAATACATATTTTGATACAGGAAAATATGTACTAATATTTAGTGTATTACCTATATTTACTTATGGAAGTATCAAAAACATTACAATGAAACAACTACTGCAGATGGAAAATGACTAATTTTAAAATAAGGCCACTATGTGCCTTTAGCCCAGTAAGTTGTACAGACATTTGCTCTCACAGAACAAACTCTCCCAGGATTGATTTATCCCTATATATTCCCAGGTTTTTTTTTTCTTGGAGTGGCCATTTTTTGTTTTGGGAGAAAAAGCAGGAACATCTCTACACTCATGGTTTCTCTTGAAAGTAGTGACTGTCCCAGGAGAAACTGAATGCCTCTTCATGGCCCAAATCAGTTCAGATAAGAGAATATGAAATACATGTTTTTTAAATAATTTACTGTAATGTTTTTCAATTACCTTCAGTGCTTCAATTTTCTTGAGTCTCAATTCTGCTTCTTCACTTGTTTCTTGTCCGTCAGAACTGCCAGAATCATTCTACAAAATAAGAGTTCCTTGAAGAATGAGCAAATCAATGTTGGCTGACAGGTTCATCAGATGAAGGCCAGAAAGAATTATCGTCTTTCTGGTTGAACTAAAGAGCATCTTAACTTTATTTGTTTGTATGATCACCAAACAACTTCAAGGTAAACAGACTATTCCAACTTTTCTCTGAGCCTAATCTGCATCTAAAGTGAACTGTTCCAAATGAGATTTTACCATACCTTCAACTCTCTTATGAAATATGAGCTTTCATTTATACCCAGGAAAAAACTTTTACAATTTTTTCTCCAAAGCCAGATGAAGGGTTTGTGCCTCAAACCTTGCAATTAAAGAATTTTTTTGGCAAAAATCTAGTTGGTCTAATAAAAAATATCACCTCTACCATGAGTCCTGATAACTGATAGATCCTGATAACTTGTAGGATTTAGAATTTGTCCCAAAGAGCCCGCAGCGGCAGCGGAAGGGGGCGAACATGGCGCACAGATGGCTGGATCCATGACCCCACTCTATCTGTCTGTCCATGGCAGCAGCAGTTGGGGGGGCATGGCTCTAGCCAGCAGAGGGCGTGGCTTTAGCCCAAAGTTATGCGGCACACCAGTGCGCCACTGCACACTGGTTGGGAAATGCTGATCCAGAGGATTAATGGTTGCCTATTGGAGATAAGCAGTAAGATAAAAGGGTTTAAAGCACCGAGCACTTCCTGATCTTCCCTTTCCTGATCTGTTACTACTGCCAGATGAAAGGAAGCAAGGGTTGTCCTACACACTCTTACAGCATTGCCTATGGTATATTCAGTAAAAAGGAGGATAAGAATAGGAAGGGGAAGTAAGATTGTGCTGACAGGCGTTGCTTATTAAGGTTCTATTATGCGAGTTACAACTGGCTAGCACCTTCCAGAATCTGGTATGACCACTCAAGAGAGCACATCTAAATGAAGGAAGTATCCTAATGCATGTTCCCCAGAGATGAGATTAACAAATATAAAAGGTAGGATTGAAAGCTCAAACTGCACAACCTCAGCTTTGCATTGGCAGTTTCTTTTATAATACAATTCTTTTCCATGGATTTTTCCAGAGTTATATATATTTTAAAGGAATAAGCCCCCAGTTCCAAACAGACAACAGCCAGCAAAAGCAAAAAGGTGCACATCACTACTGGTAGTTTTTATACTTGTATAATTAACACTTTCCAATCAGAAAAACATATGCACCAGCACTAAAGTATATTTCTATCTCAATATAATATAAATCTTTAATAGAACAAAGACACCTCTTGAAAGTCCCCAGAGACTGGGCTGCAAACATTTAATGTAAGAAAGTTCTGCTCCAGCCCTCAATTAAAATCAGTTTAAAAACATCAATTACCGCTTTTATCTATTGATGACACTTTTAAAGACTTATAGTGTAAAAGAACACGATATAAAAACTGCAAATATACCGAGGAAGACAGTGAAGTACTGATAATTTAGTGGGGGAAAGTTTGTTAGTTCAGAATTCATGCTATTAATTAAGATTAAGGTCACACTGCACTAGGTGCAAAGCCAAAGGCCACTCAAATGAATTCTGAGAAAAGGGGGTTTCAGAACAAGTTAACTTAACTTAAAAAACTTTGAAGAAGTTGATTTTAATTTTGAAAATCCTCCCCTCCACCACACATATACACAGTTTTGTTTTTAAACTCAAAAGTTATTTATACTCAATATGAATTATATAAAGCAGGGGCTGGCAACTCCTGGCACGCATGCCAGAGCTGCAGCTGCCCAGAGCCTGGGCCAACTATGGCAGGCAGCCAGGAGGCTGCAAATAGCTGCAATAGGCTCCGGAGCCTTGGCCAGGTTCCATGGTGGTGGTGGTTGTGCATACACTATGAGGCACATGGCCAGGAAGGGGCCAAGCTGCAGGATATGCATGAGTGGGCAACATGGAGCTGGAGGTACTGGGCATCCGCAAGAAATGCAAATTTAGCTGTTTTGTGCTGCTTTAGCAATTGCAATTTAAAAGGGTTTTTTTGGTCGTCTAGGACCGTTTTTTTTCTCTCTCATTTGCATGTTTCTATTTTTCTAAAACAGGAAAGTTTTTGTACTCACTCCGCTCAAGTGCTAAATTTATTTTTGTTTATATCTTATGAAAAAGAAATGATTATCTATAGAGGTTGAACACAGGAAATGCACCCTAACAGTATTTTATAAGCAATTATATATCTACCAGAAGAATTTTTAATTAGCCATATCAGGGAACATCTTTCACTGACAACTCCTGAAAGCCTTGGTGTTATTTTTCAACCAACCTTTTCTCCACGAAGTTTTGCTTTAATTTGTTGACGTTCATTGAAGTTTTGAAGCCTAATCTGCCTTAATCTTGCCAAATACTCCTAGAAAACAAAGGAAGCAAGTCTCAAATAAGAAGGATACCAGCATATTACATGTACAAAAAAAAAAAATGAATCAAAAAATGAAATAAAGGAAAAATACTGCTAACTTATTATTTATTTCTAAAAGAAATTCTATATTTTTTTCTTTAATAGAATTAAAAAAACGAAATTTAGGTTCCTTAATACTAAATTACCATAACATTGGTAGAATTAAAGGAACTAGTAGATATATGCAATATAATGGGGTTAGGGTAGGGGAGTGGTAATTTTTTTTTTGATGGTATACATTCTGTTTAACAAGCAAATGTAAATTAATATTTTGAGATAAAACTCTTTTGGTAGGTATTTTGTACAATTATTAAATACTAAAATCTAGGATTGGATCCAATATCCCTGGGGAATCTATGAAGCCCTTTTTCGAGTTTTACATACAAACCATGCAGGAAAACAAGGAAGAGTCAAAGTCAAGTGATGCTATTTGTGTGATGAAGGTGGCAAACATGCGGCAAGCATACCTCTTCCTCCTTGTTTCTGGATTTCCTTCCTCTTGCAGAATTGGACCTGCCTCCATAGATAGCTGCCACGTTTTGTAGTGTACCCTGTTCACCATTTAATGTATCAAATTTAAGAATGGCTGGGGCTATAACATTTTCTATCTTATCCAATAACAACTGGATTAAAGTTCTTATATGAAACATGAATGCAGCTCTTACAAACTTCACTGACAAACCTTTTGTTTACAAGAAATGTTTTACAGTAATATTTAAAATGGTTGAGTAATCAAAGAGAAAGCTCAAGAACATTCTAATAAATATTTTTCTCATTCAAACTGAACTTCTTTTGGTCTCCCAGTGAATCTAGTCTTTCGTATTTTGGACTGCAAATTCTGGGCGACTGAGTACTTTTTTTTTTTGATTTAACGTATAATTGTAGCACATAGTTGGCGTTCCAATTAATGCCAATGCGTTTTTTAACAAGTTTAGAATACATAATTATTTTAACTCTTATAAACATAAAATATTAGATGCTAATATTTCAATGAGTATTTGTTAAACTATTAACAAACTGCTCTAAAATACTTATCACAGCATGAATGTATTACACTGATGTACACTGCAAAGTGAACGCTAAGACCATGTTTTGCTGTCCTGCACATCAAAATGTTTACATGCAAAATGAATATTAAAAATAACAAACACTTCTTGATTTAGTTTACTAAAGCACTGACTCCAATTAAAATGTTTGTTTTCATATTTGCAAACACAATGATAGAAAAAAGTATAACAAAATCTGCTTTTTACACTGATTCTACTAGAATTAACAAAAGCTAAATCAAATACATTGTGATGCTTTAAATTAGAAAGGAGTCAAAATTGTGTAAAGGGAGCCAGATGTTTTGAAGAGTAAATGTGACCAATATTATAGTTAAATGGCCTGGCTGGCATAGACATATCTCCAATGAATACCACTTCAACTTCAAGTTTGGAGAACTTACCAATCTTGTTTATAAGTTAAATTACTAGATCTTCAACAGATCAAGACCCAGCATAGTAATACTTTATTTAGACAGTGCCAAAGTTGGACAAGTTTTGAGAGAAGGTGTTTAAGAACAGTTGAATTAAAAAAACCCCACTAATTAAAATCATGAAAGTTTATAAAAATATTAAGGCTCAACCTCATTCTCCTGCTACCAAAACATATACACTATTAAAAACTAATGTTTGTCAAAGTTACTTTGACTTCTACAACTTAAAAAGAAAAATTATAATTCTTATTGGAAAGGGCAGACAATTTATTGTATAGTGTTTCATTTTTCTAAACAAAAATTTAAAATAAAATGGAAGCATCTGTAAAGAAATGTTCTGGAGTGGGACATTAGTAGACGGAATCAAACATGGCCCCTTGGAATCTAGAAGATTAAGAAGAGTGAATAGGAAATTCAGTTATAAGAAACATTTTAGTTTAAATAAAATATGGTTTAAATGTAACACTTTTTTTTAAAAGAATGTAAATTAAGATGGTGAATAATGTGCATTAAGGCCTACACTTATTGCACACAAGTATTTTAAATAAAAATTAATACTTAACAGTGTATTTTTGCTGAAATTAAAAATAAGTCAAATCACAGAACTAGTAGAACTAAGTAAGGAACAAGAACTTGTTGAAGAGCTAAAAGCAGCTTTTGACAAAAGCAGCCTCTTCTGCAAGGGCAGAGAATACTTCCTTTATTTCACAGATGTCAAAGATATAGCCCGCGGGCCAAATTTGGCCAGTGGAACATTAGCACTTAACACCTGGTGTTGCCTGTGGGTCTTGGAGTTGACCCACAGGCAGCATGTGGGGTGCACTGGACGGCCTCTTGGAGTTGACCCACAGGCAGCATGTGGGGGGCACTGGACAGCTTCTGCTCACCACGTGCAGCACCTCCTCCAGCTCACGTCCTGGAGAGAGAGAGAGAGTGGCTGCTACGTGTGACATGGCCCTGAAGTGGCCAGAGCAGGACTGTGCTGCACAGGGCACCCACTCCATGATGTGCTAGACCCAGAATCCAGGGCTAGTCCGTGGGTCCAATCCAGTTGAAAACTGAAAAAATTAAGAAAGAATGCTACCTTCTCCTAATCTATGAATAAAGCTAGATGTAAAAAAGTTTCAATGTACTAGTTCAAAAATCATGAAGGACCTGGTAGCCAGGAACAATTACTTATAATTTCCTCATAATAGATATTTCATTTGTTTAATAAATCAGCTTTAAATGACAAAAACGTTTAGAGTATTTTTATCTACGTGGCACATTTTAAGGTAGTTTTATTTATTCATTCATTTTGAATACTGCTTTTGTGCAATAATTAAATATCGATCTTTATGCAAAATGAACCTTGACACAAATAACTGGTGGAAAAAACAGATGAATTACCATTTTTCTAATAAAATACATGTAAAAACTAAGAATCCAGTTACATGTATAAAGCATGAAACTGTTCGATAAGTGCATGAATATGATGTATGCCCTGGATCACAAGAAAAGAAATCAAATTTAAATGTAAGGGCTAATTTATCAGTCTTAATGGTTACTGATAAATCATAATTCACCTCTCTTTAAGAGAGAGAAAAAAAAAGTAGCATAATATAAAACAAGATTAAAAATTGATGATTGAAATCAAGGTTTCCTGCTTTCTAATTTAAATAACTTTTACACTGTTAATCTATCTCATGCATACATTTTCATTAGTTGAGCTAAATAACCCAGATCTATTACTTCAAGGTCAGTAATCAACTTGTAAATCTGTAAGGTCCAGCCATAAGTGCCAAAGAGAACTCCACACACTAACTGAGTTAGATGTACCCACTGACAGAAATTTAGAGGTCTAAGCTGCAGAGGCTCAACCATTTCAAATTCCCATATACATCAACTTGCAATGTAATTTTCCCTGGGTAATACTTGACTGAAGGTATTGGGTCTAAAATCTGAGCAGGCAACTATTTTGGCCAGAAGGCCACTTAAGAAGTTTAAGTGAGCTGTCACAGGCCAAGTCTTCAGCACCCCTCCACCACCAAAAAGAATTCCCTAAGTGGCCCCCACATGAGGCTAGGCAGCTGGAATGGGGCTGTGGCTGAGTGGGGAGCTGCATCTGGAAGTGGGATGGGCAGGCAGGACCAGGGCTGGGATTATAATTGCAGGGTGGTAATAGTATGGGGATAGAGCCTGGGGCAGAGCTGCAACCTGTGGCAGGGTCAGGAGCAGCAGCTGGAAAGAGCCACCACTGGGGCTGCCAGGAAATTCGGGGCAGTGGGATGACCCAGGCTGCCAGCTACACTGGGTTGGGTAGGGCCAAGGGACCTGCTGTAGGCCAGACAAAATACCTTGGTGGGCAGGATCTGGCCTATGGGCTGTATTTTACCCTCCCTGGGTCTAAAAGATGTTAGATACAGGCTCTAGCAGATTTAGGGAGTTTTACACATAAATGATTACAACACTATAATATGTTGGGGATAAGGAGATGACTTGTCTTTTAGGAGTATGAATCAGCTGCTCCGTTATAACTTTAGTCTATCTACTCTTATCCCAAGGTAAGCAACAACTTAACCATGAATGAAATGGAGATAAACTTTCCACTAAATGAAAGCATGTGTGTTAGCAAAGCAATCTCCTATTTCAAGAGATTTTGTTTGAAAGATGGCAACTTATATTTTAAGATATATGCACTGAATAAAGCCTGTCAGGATTCTTAGATGCTTGAATGTGAGGGTGCAGATTTTTCACATATGATTACTGGAAGTGAAATTAGCCCTACAGAAAAAGGTGGTCACTCCACAGTGCTCTATAAGTAAATACACCCAAGTAATAGGATCCAGTTTCAACACTCTTGTCAACCTGACAACTATAACCAATTCCAGCACACCCAAGAGTCAATATTATTCATAGAGTCCTAGAATCAGAAGGGACCTCAGTGGGCCATCTAGTCCGACCCGCTGCCCCTGGCAGGCAAGGAAACACCAACCCTGGGGTCATGTGATCCCAGCCAGGTGCCTGTCCAGTCTCTTCTTGAAGACCCCCAAGGATAGGGCGAGCACCACCTCCCTTGGGAGCCCATTCCAGATTCTGGCAACCCTGACCATGAAGAACTTTCTCCTAATGTCCAGCCTAAACCTTCTCTTTAGTAGCTTATGGCCATTGTTGCTTGTCATTCCAGGGGGTGTTCTGGTGAACAGATCGTCCCTACTTCATGTTGCTTTCCCCTTATGAATTTGTACAGTCCCCTCTCAGCCTTCTCTTGGAGAAGCTGAAGAGGTTAAGGTCCCTTAGCCTTTCCCTGTAGGGCAGGGGTGGGCAAAATGCAGCCCGCAGGCTGGATGCAGCCCACTAGGCCATTCTATCCGGCCCTCGGAGCCCCTAAAAATTTAGAAAATTAATATTTATCTGCCCCTGGCTGCCTGTCATGCAGAACCTCGATGGCTTGCCAAACCTCAGTAAGCGGCCCTCTGCCTGAAATAATTGCCTGCCCCTGTTGTAGGGCCTTCCCTGCAGGCCTCTAATCAGGCGAGTGGCTCTTCTTTGGACCCTCTCCAGATTGTCCGCATCCCGCTTGAACTGCAGTGTCCAGAACTGGACACAGTACTCCAGCTGTAGTCTGACCAGTGCCGCATAGAAAGGGAGAATCACTTCCCTGGACCTGTTTGTGAAGCACCTACAGATGCACAACAAGGCATGATTGGCTCTACCAACTGCCTCATCACATTGGCGACTCATGTTCATCCTGGAGTCAACAGTGACTCCAAGATCTTCTTCTGCCTCAGTGGAGCTGAGAAGGTTGCCCCCTAGCCTGTACACATGATGGCAGTTCTTCCTCCCTAGATGCAGCACCTTGCACTTGTCCTTATTGAATTGCATCCTGTTGCTCTCTGCCCACTTCCCCAGCCTGTCTAGGTCGGCCTGGATCTGGTTCCTCCTCTCCAGAGTGTTAGCTGCACCCTGTCATTTTGTGTCATCTGTGAATTTGGACAGGGCACTTCCCACCCCCTCATCCAGATCACTGATGAAGACGTTGAACAGCACCAGCCCCAGAACTGAGCCCTGAGGGATTATACTGCCCACATCTTTCCAGGCTGACACTGACCCATCCACTACCACCCTCTGAGTGTGACCCTTGAGCCAATTTGCTACCCAGTCTACTGTGGAATCATCTGTGTATTGTTGTAACTGGATCACCTGGTTAAGGGTGTTTTTGTGGTATGGATGAATCTTAAGGAAAACAACAAAGCAGTTCAACTGAACAATTAAAATCCTATGTATTCTAATATAATAAAAGCCTTAGTCTGTCTATCTGTAACATTTTATTTGCACTTTGACTGGTTGTCTTGACAGCCAATCACAATGCTGATTGAAACGAGCGTTCCAAGAGTGTTCCGGGCAGGAAGCAGTGGCAGCGCACTGCCGTGACAGTGGGGACGGAGCAGGGTGGGGAATGAGGCCAGCGCTTCTGGCGTGACTCCACCCCCGCAGCCCTGCTCCCTGGAGGCAGCATGGGGTGCTGGCCAAGGGGGACGGGAGGGCAAGCCCCCCTCTTCCCCCGACTCCTTCCTGGGAAGTGGTGGCGGCGCAGGGTGGTGGCACTCTGTCTGTACACGCCTCCCCCCCTCCCCCCCATCATTCCTGACAAGCAATTGGCTAGTATAAAAATTATTTCATCAAAATTTACTATGGTGAAAGGGCTTCCTAAGAATATTAAATGTATAATTAATAGAATAGTTGGACAGGAAAAAAAGGTGTGTACTTTTCAACCTTCAAGGAAGATTTAAAAACCAAAACAAAATGCAAAACTGGGAAAAAAAAACCCCAAAACTTTGACAATTTTAACTCTGACAATGAGAGTTAAAACATGTTTAGAGCATAGCCAGTACAATTTCATCAGTGTTTTGTAAAGCATGGAAGTGTAGGATGAGGTACAGTAATTTGACAAACATCGTAACTGTAAGCTAGTGAACAACACATAGGGAGCTCTTATGATTAAATAGGTAAAGATCAATGGACATACTTCTCAATTTGGTTTTAAAATGTATAACTTCAGCATCCATTAACATGCAGCCTTTTTATTAGATTATCATAAAAATAAAATACCTTTAAAATTTTTTCATGTTACCAATACAACTGAATCAAAGGAAGTTAAAAATAAAAACACATTTTTCTCACTTTGTCATAGTCTATTAATATTAAAATAAGTATAGCTAGTGTATGCTTAAAAAAAAAAGTTTACAATTGTAAAAGAAATACGAAGACAAATTCCATACCATGTGTCCTTCAGCACGAGCTTTGTTTTGCATAGCTTCCCTCTTTCGTTGCCAGAATTCCTCAACTTGTTTTGCTCTTTCTGCAGCTACCCATCCTTTTTGCCTGAGTAATTGCAACATATAGCAAGTTGAAAGTTTCAGAATGAGACATTCAAAATAAGTGTACTAACACAAGAACTAGCACACGAAGAAAGGCAAGACTTAGGACTGTTCAGCCTGGAGAAGACTCAGAGGGGATTTGGTGGCAGCGTATATCAGGGGCATACATCAGGGCTTGGGGAAGCATCTATTCACCAAGGCCCCCCCAGGAAATACAAGAAATCATGGGCATAAACTGATTGAAGATTGCTTCAGGCTAGACATAAGGAAAAACTTCTTTACAAGTCAAGTGCCGATGGTTTGGAACAGACTTCCCCCAGAGGTGGTACAGTCATCTACCCTGGCAAGCTGCAAAAAAAGGTCCGCTAATACTGGTTTTGCAATTAAACTAATTACTTGAACAACTGTCCTTTTCAATCAAGGACAATTAAAACCTTTAATGTTTTCCCTTCATATATGGTCATTTTGACTTCTACTGGAGGAACCAGAAGGGCCTTGGACAGGATGAGGCTAGTATGAGCCATTGCGTTACCACTTATGGAATTAGGACTACAGGTGAGAAGTCATAAGAGTTTCTTCCAACCATGGGATGAGGCAGGCATCACACAGTGACCTTAAGATGAGCTCTATGCTGAAGCAAGAAAGCCAGCACTTCTTGTTCATGCCTGAATAAAAAAAGTTTCATCTCGGAATGCTACAGTTTAAAAAAAAAAAAAAAGGACCTCTGTACTGTAGTACACGGAGATGCATCTATTAAGGCTGTTTACTGTGATATTTTAAAACTTGAAAGATGTGCAGAAACAGCAGCTGCTCTGGAAACAAACACCAGTCCTGTAGACTGACCACTTTCCAACACTAGAGAGAATTTGCGCCTTCTTGTTAGTAGCGGTGTTGCATAGGCCATGTGACCCAAGATAGCTAGTTGAAGTCAGGCTGGCCTCCACCAACATGGATTCCAAGAGGGAATGGAATTGATCATGAAGAAAGTAAGCTCTGTGCAATAGAATCCAGAGTGGCCTCTATATATTCCACCCTCTAAACTCTGAACCGGTTAATTTTCTGGGGTTTCACCTTTAGACGCAAGACACCAAATGCACATAGTATGGCGTGGAGGTTTTGTCACATGTTTAAACGAATCAACCTTTAGCAGCCAGTTCTTTGGGATTATGCTCCTTCATTACTGCAAGGGCCTTGGCTCATAGGTTCATTAGGAGGCCAAGAAACAGAATCCTATATTGGTAATGTTCCTGGCCTACCACAAAGTAAAAGTAGAGTATATTCTGTAGTAAGGCATAATAGTGTGAAAATACAGGTCCACAAGATTGACAAATATGAACTTAATCCCCTATTACTAGCCAGAGAATTTTGTCAGCTATACTACGATGATAAACTTTAACTAACAAACAAAAGAGTTAAAATTCAATTTGAGGTGTCACCTTGATTTTCTGGTTCTAAAAAGAAAAGAACTACTGTAAAAAGCTCTTCATCTGCATTGCAAAAGAACTTCTTTTATAGCCCCTAACAGTAGGAGAGATGGCTTCCTATCATAAGAACACATTGAGAAGGGTCTGTGAAAAGGGACAGGGAAAGGGGAGTTGGAAGTAAACACCAGGCTTTAGTGGATCCTACAGGGAGCTTTAACTGTGTTTAAAACCCAGGCTTCTGTCAGACAAACAGTTCAAGTGGTCAAAGGGTAAAGAAAGGAAAGAGAGTTATAGAGAGTGGAATGCATCTCTCAGTGTCCCAAAGATTTTGCCCATTTTTTAAGTTGTAAATACCCGGGGAGGGAGGGAGAGGGGGTGTGTGTGTGTGTGTGTGTGTGCGCGCGCGTGCGCACAAATTTACTTTGGGCCTGAAATATTCTAGTCCAAGAGTTATTTTTAAAGAATGCTGAAAATTTTCATTTTTAGTATTTGTATCACTAAATGTAGCAGTACAACAAGAAAGTTTACAACTGATTTCTGAACTTCTTATAGTTATTTTAAGTTAATACAAAAAAGGTCCACAGTTAGAACCAAGTTTCTTATTCAAACCAAAACATTCCCCCTCCAAATGTACTGTTCACCTTGAATGCAAATACCACTACAGGAAGAAGCTCTTATGCTTTTAGAAAACTCCTGAACACTTCACACATTCTTTTGTATTAAGGGAAGATATTAGGGTTTAAGTCTAAAGATGATCCAATTTATAAACATACACATGTGAATAAATCAAGATCTGTAGATCACAATCAACTAAAATAGATCATAAGCAATGTTAGTATTTAGGTTTTCTAGTCTCTAGACTAGAAAAATAAGTTTGATTTTAAAACCATATCAAACATTTTTAAAATGATAGTTTTTAAACACTACAAGGCTTAATACCTTTTAAAAACTTAATAGTAATGTAACCCTGTCCAGCTATTTAAAAAACTATAATTAAAATATGTTATATATGTATTTGTTGTGTTTAAAAATAGAGACAGGACTAGGAGCAGAATGAGAGTAGGTTGGAAAACTAAATCTACCAAATCTGGTAATACACAAAATAGGACTACCTAGCCTCACATTTATTGGGTACAGGAGGAAGTTTTTAAAACTATGCTAAAATGGCCCAGGTTACTATGCAGCAAACCACATGTTCTAGCACAAACAATATATAAAAGTGTAACGCAAGCCAATTCCAATAAAATATTATACTAGTGTAAATTTTAGAACTAAGGAGCCAGAAAGCAAGTGCAAGTTATATTTTCTCTCTTAAACACATGCATTATGACAGTTTGAATTATTTGATCACATGCCATTTTTTCCCTAATACAATAAAGGAAGGCCAGGGGGCTTTCTTCCTCCTCCTACTACTTCCACAGAGCTTTGGCGGGGGCCAGTGGGTGAAAAAACAATTCTGGATGGTTCTTCCCTAATTTAACTAAAAGAAGTATATAACCCTGTTTACACTGACAAAGAAAGTTAGGTTAGTTAATTATGTTCACGTACTTTTTACTTAACAAGTAAGATACCATTTGCTGGTTTAGAAATAACCTGAGGTAGTACCAGAATTTCTGAGAAAAACATGGTTGCAATCTCCTACTCAGCTTGAAGTTAAGAATTTGCTTTTAAAAATGCCTGTGATTGACACAGAAAACACTACCCACTTCTGACAAACACATTTTTGCAGTGTTACCTGGGTCTTCCCATCTCTGGTCACTAATATTAGAACTATGCTTTCAATCTCAGATTGATCCCAAAAAGCCATCTCCTGAGAACACATCTTAGTCAGAGTAACTCAAGAAACCATTACAGAAGTAGGGTAAGTGTGTTTTATAGTTATACTTCAACAGTAGTGAATCAAGGAAGCAATTAGGGTAAGGCAAACAGTGAAAAGAAGGAAGAAGGATGGATCTGGGCAACAGGTACAGAAAACTGAACTATGAAAAAGAAGAGGTTTGTGACTTAATCCAGGCTGTCACTGAATCAGTAGGTTACATTTAGGATCTTTAAAATTCTGTGTCTAAAATTCAGTTACTAGTAATTGCTTACAAACATTAAACCGAGTCCACAAAACCAAGTAACCTTTTAAGTAGGTAGATTTGATACTGACTTTATCCATATAACACTAATAACAATGGTATGCTCTCCTCAGAGATGACAAAATGCAAAAAACACGTTTTCCACCTTCAGTGGGAACTAAGACACCAATTGGTTCCAAAAGGATTATGTAGTCTGTGAGGGCCCCACACAGGTACACACAGAACAGTCTCAATAGATAAAAAATGGTCTTGAAAAGTGTCAATAGGTATTAAAACTAAAGACACAGGACAAAGATCTAACACGAAGGGACAGATTTATGGATTATCACACTCCAACCTGTTTGCGTTGGCTTGTTTAGACACCTCCTTCAATCTTTTCATTTTTTTTCTAACTGCATCAGTATCAGGTAAATGGTGATGACCTGCAGGCCCCTTAGGAACTCCTGGATGTATTGCAGGTGAAGCTTCTCTGCAGATAAATATGTACAGTAACTTACATTACTTTCATCTAAAACAGAGCATATACAATTCTAATGGAAGGCACTCGTACCTTTCAATAGGTTCTTGACTTTGTATTTCTGCTCTCCATTTGGTATCTCGCTCCTCAGCAACTTGAAGGTTTTCTTTTTGCTGTTGCATCTGGTCAAATATAGCATGGTAGTGTTCATACGGTCCTCGAGTAGGCACCGGTGTAGGACCAGCGCCCCCTCCACCACCAAAAAAAGGGGCCTGGGAATTAGAGAAAGAACTCTCAAGTCCTGGTCCTAACAAGCCCTGGCAGTGCTATTACCCTTAGTAGATTAAAACTTAAACTTTCTTCAGAACTCCCAATTTGTTCTAATATAATACTTATGCTCAAAGTGCCCTTTTCTTAAAAGCACTGTATTAAGAAATTAAAAATGTTATTTTTGTGGAAAACTCGCATTTTATTTATTAGTCTCTCACATTAGTTTAATAGGTATACACTGGAAGCAGTTGGGCAAGACAATGAGGTAGAAGGGACAGCTGGTATGTTCTGCACAGTATATTAAAACCTTGCTACAGCATAACAAAGATTAAGTGCTAGCATAAATAATCAGACTGAATGAATGGACTTATACACATGAACAACTGTTTTAGCTTTCTTTTTTTGCTCAGAAAAAAAAATAGGTAAGGGTACATCAAGTTTGCTTAAATGTCATAAGTGTGATTGTTCCTTTATGAAGTTCAGATGACTCCTACTCAAGGAATGACATTAAGGTTAGTTGCGAGCTACAAAAATAAATAGTTGCCAGGATTTATGTGAGATGGCCAGGGATGGAAACAAAAGTAGGAATGGGCAGAACAATGTTAAGGTTGTCACAGCACATGCATAAAAAGCTTCCTTTTCATTATTGAGAGTGATCAAGTACTACATGGCAGTGAAACAAGAGTACATGGACCATTTATGGGATATAAATGCAGTTGATCCTTATTTTATATGGTATAATTTATTTACCATGAATTCAACTACTTCAACACAGTGCTAAGATCATTGATCTAAACAAGACTGAGTTTCTGAAGCTACTTAACTGACACTAGAATGTAAATTCACAACCAAAGAGTTTCTATTGTTCCAAAAAAAAAAAAAGCGGTAATATCAGTTTTCCTTAATCCATTCTGTGGCTGTTTGGTAATGGAAAGATAGATCAAAACATTCAAGCAAGGGACTTAATGTATTGTTCTAGATAGAGGTAACTTACAAGCACAAGACCGCAAATTGTCTTTGTCTATAAAAAGACAGTCTATATTACTACAAATGAGATGCAAGCACTTTTTATGGAACAAACTTAACAAAATCCAAGTGAAATGTTTATCTATAAAGGGACACCCTTAGGAAAAAAAAGTGATCCAAAGACCACCAATACCATGCAGCTGAATTCACTGTTTTTGTGCAAGAAAGGATTTTTAGTTAAAGAGACTGTGTTAAAATAATTTGTGGAAATGTGAAAGACATGACAAACTGGTCATCTATTGTAATGGACAGAAGTGGCATCAAATATAGCCTTGGAGAAGACATTCAAACCAATTTGTGAGTACAAAGTTTTCCAGGACTATTTGGATCAATGACCCTTTTGCAAAATACAATATAGACACCAAATTGTGATGGTACCAATGAGTCTCATGTGGTTTCTAATATAAATTATTATAAGGCTACAGAGTAGGAAGAGGATAAGTATTTAGTGAGGCAGAAATAGTATTATGCCTGAGCTATTCTCTTAAGAGAAGTTGTAAAATAATTTCTCAGACTTTATATGAAGCATGTTATATATTTAATAGTAGTAATTTTGACACCAAGACACTTGTAACCTTATACTCATTTATATTTGAAGAAGTTGGAATGAGTAACAGCTAGGATGAGAGAAGCATTTCAAAGTAGTTTGTAAGTTCTCTAGTGGGGCTCAGGCTTCTTGGAAGACAGCAGAAATCTAGAGTAACAGTATTAATATGGCAATTTCTTACAAGCATTGTCTTAACTATTATTTGGGATGCAGCCAAGCCCATGTGGTTTCTTCATGTTCTTGTTGAAGGACAGGAATACAAAACCTGGATATCATTTACAGTATCCTCTCTTCCTCCAGAAACTTGGTTAATACAACTCACCATACCTAGCAGTGAAACCATATGACATGAAAGATCTCTAACTGGTAGAAAACACCACCATCCACTTACTGGTTTGGTGTTCATAACAATTTAAGCATTTTGATTTTTTTTACCTGGCTTCTCATTGAGTGATGACCAATTCAACATTTTTTCTGCTAATGCTGAACTATCTTTATGAGATTAGCTATCTAGAGATAGACTCCCCCTCTGTGACCATGAATTCCCACAACAGTTGTGTTCCCATGGAGGGAGTTAAGGTCCACAAATGTACAAAAATATCACTGCAAAGGGGTTAGACAGAGTTGTAAATTCACTCCTGCAAGAGAAAGCTTTGGACCTTACCATTTTCAGAAACAGATACAAAAGCAAACCTTTACCTTCAACTTAAAAACTTTCCTATGAAATATCTTCACACAAATATTTGCTAACAATACATTAGTCAAGCTACCTCTCGCAGAGACTTGAACAGAAGAAAGAAATTATGCCAATCTTAATATTTTAAATATAATAAATGGAGCACTTTCACTGTGGTGATAATATCACAACAAAAAGTTAAGGGGGGATTTGAATAAAGAGGTTGTTAAATGTATACGTTAAGCACAAGAAAAGGGATTGAGGTAGAAGTAGGAAAAGAAAAATAAGAAGCAGGAAGGATGACATTATTGCCAGAGAAAGGGAATATGAAGAAATCTGATAAATACAGGACAGTGTATACTCAATTTGTCAAAAGGCAGAGGATACAAATGGAATCTGTTATACAGCCTGGCAGTAGATTTATACTGGGACAGTTCCACAATTAAACTGGCATCTGTCTTTTCCAGAAAAAGAATGTGCCAAGGAAGATGACCAAAAGGGGGAGAACAGGCTGCGCTACATTTCTGATTCTGCTGCCAACCTTAACTTCACCACTTCCACCTGAACTAAGCACATTTCTCCATCCTTGTTCCCTGGCTCTGTTTATTCGTTCCATCTGGAGAAAAGGAAAAAAAAAGAAAAAGGAAAAACACATGTTCAAGGATCCACTGCTTTTTAAAAAAATAAATAAATAATAAGAAAAATAAACTTGATTGTTGAAAAGAAACATCAAGGTATATTTTACCCTTTCCTTCTCCAGTCTTCTCATCTGCTCAGCCTTCAGCAAACTGATCTGTAAATTTTAAGAATAAAACATTTTGAACAGCTGGAATAATCAGACTGCTCTATATTCTGAGGTAATTAAACGAGGTACTGCACAAAGGAACATTTCATAAAGGTATCACTATCAAACACAAAAAAGCTAAGGTATTCTTGTCTACCTGGTCTCTTTGTCGTTTTTCCTTCTCTAGTAAGTCTAATCTTTTCTTCTTTGCAGCTTCCTGAAAAATAGAACATAATTAGAATTTATTAGTGCATGTTACTTTCAAACTTCTTCCAAGAAAGTTAGTACTCCAGTGGCACAGGCATTAAAGTTAGAGAGTGTTCGGAGAGAAGAAATAAGGAGGAAAGGTTTGATGGTTTTATTTTGGATATAAAAACAATTCTCCATTCTTGTTTTGGTTTTCATGGAGATTGAAAATAAGCAGATATGCTTCTTTATACCTCAAACATTTTCCTCCTTTCTTCTCCAGGATGCATTTTCTTCATTGGAGTTGGATAGGCCTAGATAAAATGAAACTACAAATTAGACAGGACAGGACATAGTACTTTCTAGATTCCAAAAAAGGAAAGCACATGAGGACATGACAGAAAAATAATTTAAACTGTTATAATAATAAAATAATTTAAAATAATTTAAATTAATTTAAACCGTTACAAACAGTGTAATCTGTTAACAACCCTGCTTCATACATTTTCCAAGAATATAATTAAAATGATAAAATTCTAGCAGAGCCAGCATACATCCTTTTGTATTATTTCATTTGGCTCTAAAGAATGAGCTTTAGTAAAAGAAAATTAATTTTAAACGCACAATGTTTTTCTCTCCAGTCAGTTTCTTTTCTTTGGGAATATCACAGCACTGATCCTCTATACCAGTGACTTTCAACCTTTTTAGACCCTTTTTAGACCCCTGGAAAAATGCCAGTTCTAAGTTTTCACTCATTTTTTGACTACAGAAGAATTACAGAGCAGTTTTTCTGCTGCAAAAAACTCAAATACCACACCAGGTCAGAATGCTTTTAATACTATGGATTCCTATTTGAAATATCTCAGTTTATCTTGTGAATCATGTTTACACATAATGCTAACATTGCATGGCACCCTGTGGCACCTTTGAATGGATCTCAAGGAACCCCTTGGTGCCAAAAAGCACTGCTCTACATATATACACACCGTATAGCTGGTAGCTGTTTGTGTTAATCACTGCAATCCTACCTACAAGCTTTATATTACAAGTGCTTTCAAACAATACCAAATTAAAAACAAGTTATGTAATGTTAGTAATTTCTTAATTTGCATAGTAATAAGAAAAGTGTTCACATTTAAACCACAATGTATAATTTTGAACACCTCTGAATATAATGCAGGTAAAGCAAAAGATTGATGAGGAGGATCAGGTAAGATGCATCATTCTGAGACTGAAACTAGTAAGTTCTCTCTTCAAGAGCTAGATCTTCTATACAGAGAGAAGGACAACAGAATAAATTAGTATTTTACTGGCCTCTAGCTACAGCTGCAATACAAATAAAATTAATTAAAAAAATTTTGAGGCACACAACATGCCAAGAATTCTCCTGCAAAAGGTACAGCTGCCAGATGTTTGGATATCCAGTGTATTAGTTCTTTTTAGACTTGTGCATATTGGGTCAAAGTTAATGTTTTTTCCAAATCTCTTTGTTGATGCATAGAATTACACCTTCTTTGCCAAGAAGGTCACAACTGATGAAATACAAAGCAGACACTTCCCTTAGCATCTTTCACTGAATGTTTTGAGTTAAGTATTAGAACTGGGGAAGAAATTGTTTAAATTCTGTGGCTGTGCACTGTGGAAAGCTAGAGTGGAACAGTTGTACTCCAGGATTTTGGCTTTCATTAAAAAAAAAGTTTCTAGTTGTTGTGGCTATGGTGATAAAATACTTAATCCAAGTGAATGCTGTGTTCCCAAAAAGGCTTTAAAAAAAAAAAAAATCTCAAAAATTGGAGAGAGAAAATGCCACATTCACCTCAATATCATGTTGCCTTTTAAATGTAAGGATGGGAGTATTAGCATTATCTTCTGATTATTTAAACAGAGATATCAAGCTATGTTTAATTCTGTAATATTAAGCCACCTCCGCAATATTCCAGGGCAGTGGTGCTCAACCTCCAGCCCACAAGGCCACATCATCTGGCCCATGGAGTGCCTCACAGGTCCAAAAGGTTGGGGGTGGGGGAGCAGTGACAACATTAATGGCCATTTCCCTGCTGCCAAATTTCCAGACCCTTGGAGAACCCTGAAGACCCAGATTCAGATCCAGCACACACGGCCAGGCTCATGCACCAAGCCCATGCTGAATCCAGTCCATGGATCAGCCCTGCACCACTCATCCAACCCAGGGGGTCACAAGGTAGAACACCACTGGTGTAGGGCAATAAAATGCCTATGCTAAAATTACTTTCTTCACTTACTGCCAAGCTTTTATACTATGGTTAAGATGTGTGGAAATACAGGTTTCCCTCGATTTATGCAGTACATGCGTTCCTGAAGAATGCCGCATAAGTCGAATTCGCATAAAGCGAACCCACTTTATAATGTAAGAAATGGGGATAGGTTCCTGTGTCGGCTGCTCCTGGGCTGTTCTAGCGTGGGCTGGGGTGAATGCAGACAAGCGGAGCCCCAGGCGGTGCAGGGCACGGCACTCGCCCCAGCCCCAGCTGCAGTGGCCCCCGGAACTGCTGGCACCAGCTGCCTGCAGCCACTGGGCTGCACCGTATGCCAAACCCCGCCCCAGGGCTTTGCCTGTCCCCAGTCACCCCAGCTCCTGCTGCAGCTGTCCTGGGAGCAGCCGATGTCAGCTCCCTGTAGCCGCCCGGCTGCAGGCAGCTGGTGTCAGCTGCTCCACCATGGGCTGGAGTGAGCGTGGACAAGCAGAGCCCCGGGCAATGCAGGGCACAGCACTCACCCCAGCACTGACTGCAGCGGCCCCAGGAGCTGCTGGCACCAGCTGCCTGTACCAGGGCACGGTGCAGCCCAGCAGCTACAGGGAGCTAGTGTTGCCCACTCTTAGGGCAATGCAGCAGGAGCTGGGGCGAGTGGAAACAGGCAGAGCCCCGGGGAGTTCAGAACACAGTGCAGCCCAGTGGCTGCAGGCAGCTGGCACCAGCAGCTCCCAGGGCCACTGCAGTCAGGGCTGGGGCGAGTGCCCTGCCCTGCACCACCTGGGGCTCTGCTTGTCTGTGCTCACCCCAGCCTGTACTGGAGTGGCCCCAGGAGCAGCTGACACCAGCTGCCTGCACCAGGGCTACAAGGAGCTGGCATCGGCCGTTCCCGGGGCAGCTGCAGCAAGAGCTAGGGTGCATGGGGACAGAAAAAGAACCCTGGGGGGTTCGGGGCATGGTGCAGCCCAGAGGCTGCAGGCAGCTGGGCCCCGGAGCGGGGCAGGCAGCGGGCCCCAGGAGCGGCTGGTGCCGCTGCAGCCGGGGCTGGGGTGAGTGGGGCCATGGCCCTTTGCCCTCCCCTCAACAGACTTACCTGTTTGGGGGGAGGGGGAGGCAGGGGGGCTCTGCTGATCACATAAGAGTGAATTTACCTCATATATAATGAGTTATGGGTCTAAATATGCTCATTGCATAAGAGCAAATTTGCATATAAAGAAGCCGCACCAAAAAAAAACACACCGAGGGAAACCTGTAATATTTGACAAACTACTGTGCAGGTTGTATTAGGTATTTGAATATTAACATTTAAAATAAAGTAGCCAACTAAATCTGTTTAGAAACAAAATCCAAGGACAATGCACAAAACAGGCTATGGATTATTAGTCCAAGACAGCAGAGCACCTATTGCAGAGCTGGGAGCTATGCAACAGTACCAGGGGACAAAGCCAGCCTTGTGTAGCTGAGGCACAGCCGCATCATCTAGCCTAGCAGCTGTATGCCAGTATGGAGGACAGCCAGACTAAAGTAGAAACACCTGTGGGAGGCTAGGAAACCACATGACCAGAAGAAGCAAGGCTTAGGCAGTATATATGCCCAGGGCCAGAGCCAGAGGGTAGTCTGGCTCTGCTAGCTGCCAGGGAAGGAACTCTGTACTGACAGGACTATGCTGAATAAATGACTGGAATCTGCATGCCATAAGGCCTGTAAGTTTGCAAAAGAACTCAGCTGTGTTATGCAGCTACAGTGTTTATAGTTTCAGATATAGCCTAGGGGCTTACTTTTGCTTGCAGTTTACACTAGAGGACCAGGTTGGGAATAGCAAAGAAGGGTGGAGGTCCCAGGGTGCTTGAGGGGCATGTGACTGCTTGAACTCTGCTAGGGGCTGGGCTTACAGCACTAACAGGTGGCAACTGTGAAGGAGTGCCTAGATTGAGAAGTCTATTGCCAAGAAGGTCAGAGACAAAGCCAGGAACTCAGTGACACAAAGGTGGAACCAGGGCCAGGGACTCATAGTCCTTGTGAGCAGCCTCCCACCTCTTTTCAAACCAAAAGAGCATCAAAAAAAGGGTGAAGAATGCAAGGAAAAGGGTGAAGCCCAAAAACTGAAGGGCAGGGATTGCCAGGCCATCAGGGGGTGTCACAGCTGTTTCTGGGACCTGGACCTGCTGCAAGTACCTATAGATCTATTACTTCATCCAGAATTGATGCATTTTACCTTTTTTTAAACTGCTGTAAGATTTAACACAGGTAAATAAACTCACTTTTAAGTAGCATTTTGGCTACTTATGTATAGTACAAACAGTGCATGATATTAATCCAAAGGCTCATGATTTATGATCTAGTTCATTAGGCTGCACCCCAGCAGAGTCAACAACATTTCACACCATGGTTACCCCACAGCTCAGCACTGCTTAGTTTGTGTGCGTGTATTCCTGATGCATCCCACCCCATTTCCGCAAAAGGATACACGTGCTAACCGGGTGGTCTTGTCATGACTCCTGGGATCCTCCAAAAACTTATATGCAGGTAAGTCATAGGGCAACCTGGTCAGGCTCCTCCTCATGGAGGGCAGGGCCACACTAATCATAGGTGACAGGCTGAGAGAGGGGTCGACAGAGGGATTCTGGGTGAACTGCTTGAAGACCTGTTTCGTGATGTTTGCCAGATATTTAAGGTAGAGGTGCATCAATAAAGAATTTTTGGCTGATACCGAGGGCTGATTATTAACCAACCATATTGGCCAATGCTGATCTGATAGCCAATATGCAGCTCAGCAGTTTGGAGAGCAGCTCCCTGCTGGTAAGTCTGTGGAAAAGGGGCATGGAGGATGGGGCAGGGACAGGCCTCCATGGTGAGGGAAGCAGTGGGGCAGAGACAGGTATTACCCAGCCAGGGCAGTGAATGTGACCCCCATGGGCAGGGCAGAGCCACAGGCAGCTAGTCCAGGAGGCGGCTCCCTGTCACTGCACACAGCCCCAAGGGAGGCATGAGGGTCATGTGTGATTCAGGATTTGTGCATGGGGAGAGGAAAGGCTGCCCACTGCAGGCTCAGGGCCAGGGGCTGCACCTGGTTCTTCGCAGTGGGGAAAGCAGGGCCTGGGTTGGGCCTGAGCTGAGGGAGGGTAGTGGCAGCACTGGGAGGGGCGGCTATGAGGTGGGCAACAGCAACCCCAAAATTCTCCATAGCCACCCTTCCCAGTGCCACTGTCTGCCCTGAGTGCAGCCCTGACCCAGGCCCCCGCCCAGTCAGGAAGAGGCTGGTGCAGCCCCTGGCCTCTAGCCCTGCCTTTGCCCCATTCACAAATCCAGGGGTGTGTACAGTGGTGGGGAGCCGTGCCCCTCCACTCCCCAGACAAGCCACCTGTGGCTCCATCCCGCTCCTGGGATCGCATTCACCGCCCTGATTGGACAGCACCTGCCCCTGCCCATCCCACACACTCTCTCCCTCATCATGTGGGCCTTGATCTGCCTCCCCATTCCCCTTCCCCACCCCCCCAGACTTACTGGCAGGAGGTTGCTCTCCAAGCTGCAGGGCTGCAATCCTGGCCAGGTGTGTGCTGCAGCTGTGCGCATGCACACAGCATTTATCAGTGACATTAATTAGCTACACCAGTCAAAAAAAGTCGATTGCTGATCATGTTAATTTTCCTTTTATCAGTGCTGATCCAATATGTGACCAATATATCAGTGCACCTCTAATTTAAAGCTGGCAAAGAAACGGGAATCATTGGAAATGTAAAAGAAAAGTACAGTTCAGCTGTGGGAGTGAAGAAGAAATTGAAATGCATTCAGTAGATTCACCAAGACCTGAAAGTCAGTGCTGATGGGGACTGTGCTCAATGGGTGCTACCATCTATCTTATTCAGATGAGTTGCACCAACCTATCCTTGTGATACAGTAAAAGCCCTGTTTCCTGGCATGAGTGAGAAATAGGGGGGCTGGGGGGTGCCGGTAAGCTAAAAATGCTGGTTACCTGAGGCACAGGGGCTTCCAGCCGGACAAGGAATGAAGGGGGGTGGCAGCGCCTGTAGGTGGAGCAGCAACAGTGCAGGGTAAAATGTCAGATAACAGGGCTTTTACTGTACATATGATCTCAGCCTTGAATGACTCAGTGTAGTTAAAAGAGTGAAGGCCATACCTTCATGCCAGTCATCTCCTCTAACTACACATTTATATTCTTTCTACGCTTTCCACAGTATGCTACTAAGATAAAAAAATTCCACTAGTGATTCAGACATGCAATAAAATTTTAATTCACCAATAATTCACTGGTATGCCTTTCAAAAATGCATAATTTCTCTTTATTTAAAAAAAAAAAAAAGTAACTCAACCTTTCAACTGTATAAGTGTTTACTGCTACAGTTTTGTTACGTCTCTCATTGGACAGCCACTGGTTGAGGATGATTTAGGCATTGCTACACCTATGTTCTACCATGGGCATTTTCCATGCTTCTAGGCTTTGCTGGTTGCCCCTGCCCTTTCCTCCCCCTCAGAACTTTTCTGCTGTGTGTCAGTGTTTAAGCCTTCCTCACAGGTATCGAGTGTTGGCTATAGTCAAGTTGGGGACTTTGACTGGGATGTGCCAATGCTCCTGATGGAAGCAAAGCCAGAGGTTCCTGTCTAGACAGTCTTGCCCTTCCGCTCAGGGTCAGGCCAATCACCATATTTGGGATCAGAAAGGAATTTTACCCCATGGGTAGATTGGTATGGACTGTGGGGGTTTTTGCCTTCCTCTATCAGGGGGTGTGGCCCTCTACCAAGGACCTCTTGAACATACGTTGATAATATTTCATAGAAGCAAGACACTGGCTGCTGTGGCAGGTTACAGTGTTAGGTCTGTGTTGCGGCAGGGCTGACAGTGAGCTTATACAGAGTTTAGATTATGATTTTTATGGGAATGATCCTGCCTCGGGCAGGGGGTTGGACTACGTGACCTCTGGAGGTCCCTTCTAGCCCTACTTCTGTACGACTCTCCACATAAATGTAGTCTCTGAAAAGTACACTGTGCTGTGGAGCATAAATTGTGCATTCCAGTGGAAGCCAACCTTTTGGGCAGGCATGCCACAAAGTCCCACCCACTCTAATCCCCTCCCCCTGCCTGATCTCCTGCTCTGCTTTCTATTCCTTGTCCCATCTGCAGCTGTACTCCCTGAAACCCCTCCTGATTTGCCTCATGGCACACACAGAGGCTGTCCATGTCACTTTTGGCAGGCATGCCTTAGATTGGCCATCCCACAAGGAATCAAATTAAATATGTAAGCCAATGATCACCATGAATTTGAGTTGGTGAAAACTGTAGAACAAGACAAAAAAAATGCACCAGAAACCTCCAAGATATTAAAAAGAGAACTATCCAAAAATAACCATATTTTCACATAACTCAAATTCATGGTGATCAGGAGATCTAAAAATGCTTTACAAATAAAGTTGTAAAATTATCCCATTTTTAGGTACAAAAACAAGGAAAATGGCTGATCAGGTCCCACAGCAGGT
Organism: Alligator sinensis; assembly: GCF_000455745.1. Classification (NCBI taxonomy): domain Eukaryota; kingdom Metazoa; phylum Chordata; order Crocodylia; family Alligatoridae; genus Alligator; species Alligator sinensis. Next base: position 1,238,640 of record NW_005842182.1, on the reverse strand, counting down.
TGGTGGCAGATCTGACAACGGGGAAACCTGGGTTTCAAATCTCAGGGTACCTATACTTGTGATGCAGCTCCGCTCCAATGCGTGCCAATTACCAAGTCTACTGGAGCATACTAATTAGTGTGCTCCAGCAGCCTCCATGTGATATGTATTCAAAGTCCCTGCATTTCAAAATGGCGGCAGGGGTGCTTTAACTAAAGCTTGTGGAATAAGCTTTAGTTAATGTGTCCCAACTGCCATTTTGAAGCATGGATGCTGAATACATGTGATGCTGCAGGCATTTTAATTAGAGTGGCTTACAGAGCACATGTATAAATGCCCCCATCTGGTATTATAGTTTTGTTAGAGCAGGAAAACTGCAGTATAGGGTGAAGTGCAAGTTTGCACTTTTGAAGTATAGTACTCCCAAGGTTGTATGCTTTAATTGATCTTGCTTTTGTGCGCAGACAGAAGTCACAACCAATTTAACAGTAACAACACTTAACAAATGATGGCAGTCTCCAAAATTTCATCAACATCTTTACAAGTTGAATAACTAGCTTGCTTCATCTAAAAGAAAATAACTTCCAGCTTATATACACATGTCAGTACAAAAGATGTTATGAGAAGAAATAGTAATAAATACAGTAAATTCATGTCAACCGATGGAACCTTCAAAACACATTGGGCTTCTATCTTCAAGCTATGGATTTTCACAACTGAAAGCAGCATAACTTCATTCCTGCAGCACTGGTGGTCTAATTGGTAGTGTTAATAAGCCTGTTTATAGCACATGGCAGTTGTAGCCACACTACTTCTGCATGGGGATGGACTGTTACAATGCTTCTGTTTGCCTATGTAGAACAGCATAGTGTGTTTCACTACAGTGCCAGAATCAAATTACCATTAGCCAAGTACCAAAGTTTGTAGTGGAGTTATGCCTCAAAGTTCAAGTACTTAAAAAAAACCTGAAAATGAATGCATCTTAATTATTGCCATCAGATATACCCTTACCTGCCTACATTTAACCAGTGGCTTTTTTTCATAATATCTCTTAGGTGCATCACAAGATTTCTTGATTATTAAAGGCACTCCATATTTTGCAGCAGGTTTGGTAATTTTCTGAGCTGGCGCAGCAGAAGCCAAGATTTGTCCTTGGGCTGGTCTTTTTCCTAGGCAAAATGGGATAAAGTTATGAATTGTTTATAAACAGAGTTCAACTTTTATGGAGCTGGCCTTCTTTGACTAGCATGGCATAGAGCTCCATCTCTCTCAAATTACCTGACCTGTGTCATTTGTGTTATTGTGGGGTTTTTTTGATAAGGAAAGAAGGGGCCAATTCATCCTTGCTCTTTCTTAATTCTAGTAGCCAAGTACCAAAAAAAGCATTCTTCTTTCCAACTGAGATGCATTTTTTTTTTTTTTAAAAAGAAGTCAATCTCTATCTTCCCAGAATCAGAGAAGGAAAAAGCTTTGCATGTATCCAAGAGCCTCCAAAACAAGTTTTTCTTGTTTAGCACTGAACGAATTTTCCCCCCACCTTACCATTTAAAATTCTGAAAATTTATTCCAAAGGTTTTCAAACAAGCCAGATACAATGATGAAAGATCATCATTTACTTTGCTCTCTTTATTAATTAGTAACTAATTACCATATGCTAGACTACTCTTTTGAAATATCAGAACCAAGTCATTTTGACTGATCATAAAATACAATCAATTTTGAAACATGCTAATATTTTACTTCAGACAGTGTGCAAATCTCTATACACCTTCAAGGTTCTTTGGGTTAATATGGTATATTTTATTAGACCAACTTAAATAGTTGGAAAAAATTTTATAGCCAAAGAACCTTGTCTGCCTATGTCCCGAGACCAACACGGCTACAACCTACACCCCTGTATACACCTTCAAAACACCCAAGCACGTACTCATATACAGATCTCTCAAACTCTGCATTTGGCACCATGACAAAATTCCAATATCTGCAACACTTCCACTTTAGAATCTTCTGCATAAATCATGGAAATGAAAAAATTTGTATCCAAAGTTTCTTAGTAGTCTCTCTCTTTATTCTTAAGGACTAAGTAATGCTTCTCATTTGTGGATTCTAGAAGTGAACCAATATCCTCTCTGAAAAATAAAATCCTTTTCTAAAGCTACAAAAGATGTTCCACTAACTTATAAAAATAGCAAACTTGAAGTTATATTGTCTTGTTTTAAATAAAAAAAATTTCAGTTCATTACAAAATTAATTCCTATCCCTTACCAGATTGGGGGGG
>NW_005842182.1:1227311-1236352 GCF_000455745.1 Alligator sinensis | reverse complement strand
GCAGGGGGAGTTAAATGAAAGAAGCAGCAATTTTCTTACAGAATGATTTTTCATTATGCTGCACAGCTTCTTGCCTCATCAGAGCAACTGGAAGTAATGAGCACTAATTAGCAGAAGTTGAGGGAAGCAATGAAAAGCAGTAATTGTAATTACAATGATGTAATATGGAAAATAGAATAAAAAATACTCTATAAGGAAGTTAAGGCAGTAAGCTCTATTTTAAGAAATGCATTTGGGAACTAACCCAACAGCATCCTATCAAAAATATCCTTGCAGAGAAATTGAAGCTTAAATCTTCTTTAAAATGAGACAAACCCTTTCCCCCTGCACCCTGGGAATAGAATTTTACATCCTCTATGAATGCTCACCCAGATGGCTGGCATGTCAATTGGTGCAAAACTCTGACATTTTGTCAGTGGTAATTTCAAAGTCAAGTCACCATTACAGTAACCAGTTACTTCTTGCATTTTAACATGAACTCCCTTGAAAGACAACAGATTCTTCTTTGTCTATTACATTAAAAAAGCAAACCGTCAATTTCTTGTTATTCACTAAAGCTGAAAGAGAGAAACATCTGTGCTTCACGGCATATCCTCAGTATTCATTTCTAGATTCATATCAGGCAAAATGCCATTCGAGGGAAAATACCAATGCATGACACCAGTCAACTTTAGTTGCTAGAGACAGCCAGCTAGGACTGGTTCCAGAAATGACTAATGCAAAGAAATATGGATCTTCACCAATCTTTACTTTGGTTGTAAAACCATGACCAAACCCATGCTTATTTGGACCACAGGGTCAAAAAAGTTCTCAAAAGCTCTTGGTTATAAACAATTAGCATCTTTTCAGCAGTTGACAAGCTACAAGTAGATATGACTGGGCAGAGCATAGATCTGATGTTACCCATAAACAGGTATATTTTGGGGCTAGACTTCACTATACCTAACCTTAGATGACTGGTAATAAAGTGCAGACCAAAAGGAAGAGTTTTGTATAGGAAGCCCTTACACACAAATGTTGATTTTGTTTTCATGCTGAGAACTGCTAAATGTAGGATTAAAAAAAAAAAAAATGATCTAGGTCTTCCTCACAAGCTTCTGTTCCTGATTTTTTTTTCCCTTCTGCTAAGAAATTATAAGTAAAAAAAAAAAAAAAAAGCCATTTTGAATGAGGAGAAGGATTTCTGCCATCATGGAGTACTTAGGTGACTCTCACCTGGGTACAGACAAACTAAAATACACACTAAAGTATAAGGAAGGATCAGTCCACTGAAGCGGGGTGGAAGTGAAGCAGAAACAGAACACTTCCCACCCTGGCAGAGAAGTTTCATAGGATGAAACAAAAAACAGACAGTTTCCATTAAACTGCTTCCTGAGATGCATCTCTTCATGTCTAGAAATGCCATGGTATGGGAGTGAAACAGCGAGTCCAAAACAGTCCACTGCAAGAAAAAAAAAAGTCTCGGCCAATACAAGAGATGAAGGGAGGAAGGAAGAATGGACAGATGTTCAAATAATGATTTTTACACCCCTTGCTCACTAACTGTAACCAGCTGGGATGTATTACCTCCTTGGAAATCCTTATGCTCCTGGTCATACCTTCTTAAAGAAGAACTGCAAGTTGTAATGGATGAACTTGTACCTCCAGCATCCTTATGATGCAAAGCTCCAAGCCCCAGTAGAGCAAGACTCAAGCAGCATGAAGTGGTCAGGCACAGACTTTGAGGATCCCAAAAAGATTACAGCATCCCTTAGGCTTGATTTGTTGCAATACTTCCCTAGCAGAGAAATGTACTCAAGTGCTGTTGTACCAAAAATCCTAGTAAAAATTTTAAGAAGTTTAAAAGCAAATAATTCTTGGAAGAAGACCGTTAATCCATTTTGATACCAAAGGCAGAAGTTCTTGTGGCCTGAACTGAACAACAGGTCTTGTTACTGAAGCCTCCAAAAGCAATACTGGATCACTACCAAATTCTGCAGATGAAGTGAGGAAATAGCCTGGATAGTAAAAATACTAATTATCCCATCACTGATGTCCATTATCAGTAATCAGTGATCTGGGTTTTTATCCAGCTGTTCCTTCCCCCTCACCCTCCAAAAGAAGAAAGTAAACTTTAAGGCTATGTACAGACGGTCAAAAAGCCTGAGGCTAAATGGATACAATCTTCACAGGTTAGTCTAAGCTGCATAGATTGAACTGATAAGCAAGTGAACAAACATTCACTTTTGATTCCAGAAATGCAGCCACATACCTGCAGTGGCCCACTAGGGGGTGCTAGAACATGCCTCCCTGCTCACCTGGAGCAGACAGCTTGGGCCAAGGCTAGCCTGCCCACGCTGCAAGAGGGGGAAGGGGGAGGCTTGTGAGAGAGGTGCAAAGCATCCTGGGATTCACAGATTGTAAGGCTGGAAGGGAACCCAGAAGATCATTGGGTCCAGCCCCCTGCACCAAGCAGGAAAGACAACTGTGGTCAAGTGACCCCAGCAAGGTGACCGTCCAGTCTTCTGGATGATACTTGATACTACATCCATCAAGGTTTACATTAAACTGGTTTTGGCCACTTTGAAACCAGTTTATGTACACTAGACTTCTGTCGTTAGAGATTTGAACTGGTCTATAATCACTTACACTGGTTAAGGTGCAATTTCTCTCCCTAGCCCAGATGATATTGGCCCATAGTTTATAGCTGCATAATTTCTAAATAAAACCTATGCTTCCCAAAAAGTGCATTTCCTTTGTGGCTTAACTGAAGCTTTTATTGTTAAGTCATGGATAGATAGCACATTTTTACAGTCTCCTACTGCTATTCAAAAAAATTACAGTGCATTTTTCATATGCTTATTTACCTGGTGCTGCATGGGCTCCAAACTTCTGGAATACTTTGTGACTGAATTCTTCTGCAATAAGCTTAAAACGTGGGTAAATTACATTAGTACATACATACATACATACACACACACACTTACTATGTAGGTTTAGTGTAGGAATATATTTGTAAAAAACCTCTTACTTAGAAATGCAATGGAGTGCAATGTCAAAATACAATAGCAAATGGTATTCAATCACAATCCCTGGGCCCTAATCCTGTATGTATCTAAGACAACTTTATGCATTGCTCAGAGCCCCACTAAAATTAATATGGAATTGGAAACATTGTTTGAATACTCCTATTATAGTATCTCAGAAATTTTTTAAACCATCTGGTTAATCTCAGGTATATTACTTGGCAAATATTAAGCATACTGGGAATCAGTGAATAAAGACTCAAGTAAAATTAACGACACTTAACTTGATTTTTTTTAAATGGTTTGTGTAAGTATTTCACTTTTTATACTTTTCTGTTTAACATTGCTGTATTTTAAATGACTGTGGGGAGTGGGGGTTCTGTTCCTTTCTTGAAAAGAAATGAAAATTCTGCCTGAACACAGAAGGCAGCAAACCTAATTATACAGAGCACTAGCAAAAATAGAATAAATACACTAAAATAAAAGTAGAGAAAAATATTTTCCATTAGCTTCTTTTTATACTAATCTTTATGTATTACCAATTATTACAGATGGCAATAATATTTTAGATTATTTTTTTAAAAGTATCACTTTACCAAGATATACAAATTGGTTAAATTAGTGGACTAGTTCTCTCATAGGCAATATATTTCAACTAAGAAAAAAATATTGCCTTCATCACAGATTATTGATAATCAATTCATGACTATTCAGGCTGCACTGAAAATTCCAAATCTATGCTGGCTTCAGGAAGCAAGCATATGTAGATCAAAAAAAAAAAGTGTAATCTATAAACCAATGGTAACACTGGAAGCTAAAGCCCCAAAATAGTAATTTAATAATCTCTTTGTTTACTATGCTTCCTTCCTCTGGAGTTTAATTCGTATTTAGCTCTACAGAGATTATAACAAAACTTTGGATATAGTTAAAAATCTATGTCATGAATAACTGAAATTCCATGTGAACTTTCAATCTATACAAGAGTACACTAAAGGGTAAGGTTACCTTTTAACTTTTTCTCTAGTCTCTTCATTTATATACTTCCTAAAGGCAGTATAGCTTACTATCTGCTGTTCTTGCTGTTATTTTAATATAAAAACTAAATTTAAAATAATTCCAATAAATACAATGGCTTCCATATCGGACTTCAATATGCCAAACAATTTCCTCAGACTTAGGTCTGATCTATGCATTTAAAACATTCTGGAAAGTTTTTAAAACTAGTATTCTGTGAAACTGTACCAAAAATGGTTGATCTGAAGTGGTCCAAAAGTTTAAGAAACCTATATTAGTATGCTATCAGATTCATTGTCAGTCCCATTTTGTGGACAGCCACATTTTAAATTAAATCAAAGCCTAACTTGAAGTCTCACTGTATGCACAAATAAGATACTGCACACAGAAAAATTAGTCAATTTAACTCAAGGGTGGGCAATTATTTTGGGTGGAGGGCCACCTACCTGATTTTGGCAAGCCACGGAGGGCTGCATGACAGGCAGCTAGGGGCAGATTAATATTAATTTTCTAAATATTTAGGGGCCCTGCGGGCCAGATAGAATGGCCTGACGGACTGCATTTTGCCCACCCCTGATTTAACCACTAATCTCAAAAGAGGGAAACAATATTTTAGCAATCCAAGATTAATTTTTTTTGGTTGTTCTGTAGTTATTCTAGGAATAAAGAACAAGTTGTGGGTACTGCAAGTGTATCTGGTTCAGAAATATGGTAATAGGTGTTTTCTTCTCAACATAAAATAGATTCATAGATTATAGAGTCGGAAGGGACCCAATGGATCATTGTGTCTGACCCCCTGCCCCTGGCAGGAATGAGGACTGAGGTCAGATGACCCTAGCCAGGTGATTGTCAAGCCTCCTCTTGAAGACCTCCAAGTTAGGTGACAGCACCACCTCTCTTGGAAGCCCATTCCAGACTCTGGCCACCCTTATTGTAAAAAAATTCTTCCTAATGTCTAACCTAAATCTATTCTCCACTAGTTTGCATCCATTATTCCTAGTTACTCCTTGAGGAGCTCTGGAAAACAGCGCATCTCCAATTCCCTGCTGTCCTCCCCTGATAAATTTATAGGCGGCCACAAGGTCACCCCTCAGCCATGTTTTGTATAGGCTGAAGAGATCCATATCTCTCAACCCCTCCTCATAGGGTCTTTCACGGAGACCACCAATCATGCAGGTGGCCCTCCTCTGAACCTCTTCCAGATCCTCTGCGTCCCTCTTGAAGTGCGGCATCTAGAACTGGAGACAGTACTCCAACTGCGCCCTGACTAGTGCTGCACAGAGGGGGAGCATCATCTCCCTCAATCTGTTGGTCGTGCATCTGCTAATACACGACAAGGTACGACTGGCTTTGTTGATGGCCTTGTTACACTGCTGGCTCATGTTCATCGTGGAGTCAACTATGGCTCCAAGATCTCTCTCAGCCTCTGAGCTGCTGAGAAGGACATTCCCCAACCTATAGGTGTGCTGGGGATTCCTCCTTCCTAGGTGAAGTACCTTACACTTATCTTTGTTGGATTGCATCCTATTACATTCCGCCCATTGATCTAACAGTAGTAACTGGCAGCACACTTTTAAGATGGGAAACTCCCTTCTTGAGAGCACAGAGGCAGAAAGGGATCTCGGAGTCATCACTGACTCCAAGATGAACATGGGCCGACAATGCGAGGTCACGGTCGGCAGGGCTAACTGGACCCTATCGTGCATCCACAGGTACATCTCAAGTAGGGCCAAGGACGTGATCCTTCCCCTCTACGCGACACTGGTCAGGCCACAGCTGGAGTACTGTGTCCAGTTCTGGGCACCCCACTTCAAGAGGGATGTGGACAACATTGAGAGGGTCCAGAGGAGGGCCACCCTCATGATCCGGGGACAGCAGGGCAAACCCTACAATGAGAGGCTATGGGACCTGAACCTGTTCAGCCTTCACAAGAGAAGGCTGAGGGGGGACCTGGTGACCGTCTATAAACTCACTAGGGGGGACCTGAAGGGTTTGGGGGAGACCTTGTTTCCCCTAGCGCCCCTCAGGATAACAAGGAATAACGGCCACAAGTTGTTGGAGAGCAGGTTTAGATTAGACATCCGTAGGAACTACTTCACAGTTAGGGCGGCCAGGATCTGGAACCAACTTCCAAGGGAAGTGGTGCTGGCTCCTACCCTGGGGGTCTTTAAGAAGTGGCTCGATGCCTACCTGGCTGGGGTCACTTGAGCCCAGTTTCCCTCCTGCCCAGGCAGGGGGTCAGACTTGAAGATCTACAAGGTCCCTTCTGACCCTACTTTTATGATTCTAACCTGCCCAGGTCGGCCTATAACTGTTCTCTGCCCTCTGGTGTATTAACTTTGCCCCATAATTTGGTATCAAATATTTATATAAATGTTAATATTGGACAAAATTACTAGTTTGAATAGAATTTTTTTAATTGAATACAATAAAGATGTACAATTGGTTATAGTAAAATAGTTTTTTAATGCATGTCCATACCTGTGGTGTAAGAAATTTTTCAACCCGTTTGGCTATAAAGTTTTTCTCCAATATGGAGTTAACTGATGGTCTATCCCTAGGATTCCTTTTAAAAAGCTGGGAAAGGAGATTACGTAGATCATAGGAATAATGCACAGAAACAGGAGGAAAAGATCCAGAGATTATCTTCAGGACCAGATTTTTCATGTTACCAGCTTCAAACTATATTACAGGGAAAAAAGATTGCATATGTGAGCATAGAGCAAATCACACTGGAAAAGTAACCAAAAGGTAAGAAAGGATGAATGTCATTTGTATAAATATAAAAACAATCTAATTCCTTCCAAATATTTTAAAAGACCATTATCAATTTCTTTTAGATCAAGATTAATAACAAATTATCTGCTTATATCAATCCAGTACCAGGTATCTTGATTTTGTTACAACTGTACCATGCTGAGAAAAAAAATACAACTCGTCTCCCCCCAAACTGTAACAGAATACAACAGTTTGTAGGCATTATAACTATAGCTAAAAAACAGAAAAAAGGCTACCCAAGGTGGGATGAGTCAACAGTAACATGCTATATAGATTGTTATGCCACTCTTGACACCTGACTGTCTTAATTCTATTTTGAGAACCAGCTTCTAGAATGAAGGATAGTAAAATGGCCAAATCTATTATTTGGCCAAATCCTGAGAAGTGTATAGATTTAACCAGATATTTGAAACTCCCTGCATTTGTCTCTTAATCCTTTAGTCCAGTGAGCACCAACACTGAGAACACACAACAAAATATGACCATATATCTTTTCCAGTACTATATTTGCCTGTGAAGTCCTATTCTAAATGTGTCATTTTACAAATTTTTTAAAAAATCTCTCTTTATACAGCAAACAGAGACCTGCTAGATAAGGGAAGGTCTGCTGTGACAGAGACCTACTAGATAAGGAAAACAATTTGCATAAAGTATGTCCCACTCAAGATCCTAGAGAAAATATCTTTTGATTTAAAAAAAATGTCAAGGATTAATATTAGCATAGGTAAGAAAGTTTTAGACAGAAAGTGATTTCTTAAATAATACCTTTGAACAAGTCAGACAAACTAATTTCAAATCCATCTTAAATAAAACAGAGTGACGTATTTTCGAAATAACTAAAAAGTATTAAGGTCTCGTTTCAAGATTTTATAATACAATTGCCTATCTTTATTATCATATCTGTATGCTGAAGAGCTCATTACTGCTACCAAGTGTATATGCCAAAATTCAGCACGGACTCAGATGAAAAAGTTCACAGCATTACAAGGAAAGGAATTCAACAGTTGCATCTTTAGCTACAGAAGTGTTAAGTACGATAACAAAAAACAGTTTACTGAACGAATGAGTTAAGGTGCACACACTGCTAACTATCCTGCATGCGTATATAGAAGCCAGCCACAAACATAAACGGAGGATGGCCAGTAGGGCTGTGCAAAGCTTTGGTAGCCAATTCGATTAGGAGAAGATTTGGTCCGATTCGGGGACCAAATCTCCAATTCTAAATTGAATTGGGAGACAAATTAAACACACTGAATCAATTTGAAGCATCTGAATCAATTTGGAAAAGCTCTGAAAAAGATTCGGTCGTATCAGAGATTCGGCCATAGACTAAACAAGCAGCTAACACAGCTGCCACCAGCTGGTAAGTCTGTTGGAGTTGGAGGAAGGGGGAGGGAAGGGGTGTGAGGGAATGAGGGGTTGGAGCTGGGACAAGGTGTCCAGCTGGGGCAGGGGGGTGCATTACTCAGGGAGGGGGGTGGGGGGCATGGGATGCGGGCGTGGCAGCATTAGGAGCAGGGGCTCTGCCCTGTTGCCGCTTGCCCAGCTGGGGCAAGGGAGAGGCAGGATGCAGGTGCAGATCACTCCAGGTGGAACGGGGCAAGCAACAGCAGAACATAGCCCCCGCTCCCAGCACTGCCGCATCTGCATCCCGTGCTTCTTGCACTGGCTGGCAAGCAGTGGCAGGGCAGAGCCCCCACTCCCAGTGCTGAAGCTGGCACAACAGCGCTGGGAGGGCTACGCCCTGCTGCTGCCCAGAGTGAGCCACGCCTGCATCGCAGCCCCCACCCTTTCCGGCTGGGCAAACGGCAGCAGGGCAGGGCTCCCGTGACTCCTCCCGCCTGGGCACAGGCAGGCACAGCTGGAGGAGCTGTGGGAGAAGCCCCCGTCGCTGCCCTGCCTGGCCCCATTCCCCTCCCGGCCCCGCCTCCCAGCACAAAAAAAAAGTCCTGCACTCACCTGATCTAGCAGCAGGGATCAGGGCCTTGGAGGGCTCATGGAAGAGCCCCCACATGCAGCACGGGGCATTGGGGGGCAATAGGGACCGCCCTCACACTTCGTACCTGCACAGCAGCTGCCCCATGGCATGGGTGCAGCGCTGCTCAGCAGTGTGAGCTGTTTGGGAGCTGGGGCAGCTGCACCCATCAGCCGGAGCCTGACACTGCTCAGCCCCAGTGGCCCCCGCTTCCAGACAGCGCACAGCGCCCTGCTGAGCCATGCTGCACCTGTGCGATGGAACAGCTG
>NW_005842182.1:1225664-1227301 GCF_000455745.1 Alligator sinensis | reverse complement strand
GGGGGGGGGGGGGTCCCGCTGCCCCCCACTGCGCAGGAGGGCTTTGGCACGAGCGCCCAGAGGCCCCAATTACCACTGCTGAAGCTGGTGAGTGCAGGGTTTTTTTTGTTTGTTTGGTTTTTTTTGCATATGAAGTGCCGGGACTAGGTTAGGGCTGGGCAGGGAAGCCGTGGGGGTTTCTCCTGTGGCTCCCCCACCCAGGGAGAGGCAGGCAAAGCCAGAGGAGCTGTGGGAGAACCTGAAGCCACTTGGCTGTGGCTGCCTCTCCCTGGCCAATCCGAATCACTGAATCTCTCCGAATCAGTGCCAAATCTTCCAAAACCTATTCAGCCGAATCAAATCACTGGCCTCCGAATCGGCTGAATCCAAATCTGAATTGAATACTTCCCTATTCACACAGGCCTAATGGCCAAGAACTAATCAGCAAGGCAAGCAGAGAAGGGGAATTACTTTAATAGAATAGTTCATTTTAAAAAGCAAGCAAGTGAAACGCATCAGCTCATGAGTAATCATCTTTAAACTTGACAACAAAAAAATCCCAGATATTTGAAATTACTAGTACAATTTTACAAAATACTTAAAGTTTCTACTTACTGCATGTTTAAGTGTGCACATTTCATAGAGAACACAACCAAGAGCCCATATGTCACTAAACAAAGAAAAACAGACATGTAAATTTTAGTTTTTATCTTCTAAGATTACCAAATAACCTAAACATAAAAATTAAGCATTTAATTCTGTAGAAGTGTACTAACCTAGTAATTTAAAAATAATATACTGAATTTTCTCACATAGAAAACACCCTGGAATATAACCAGCCCCTTGTTTTTGAAAGGCAGAATGAAAGAAAAGAAGACTTTTCCAGAGTTATGTCTACATAGAACAAGGATGGAGCATACTGTTCTGCTGACACATCCTCTTTTTCCTGCTTAACTAAAGCCAAAATCCTAACTGCTGCTGCAGATTGGTCTCCATGGGTGGATCTATGATTTTGAAAAGAGCTGAAGATTCTACAAGGGTGTGATATAAGAGGAGAGAGACCAAGAGCAGCTAAGAAAGGTTAACTTGATTAGCAGAACATGCAGACTATTAAAAAAGTAGAGACACTTGTAACACCTCTGGAGTGAAGAATAATGACTAATTAAGTCAAAGGACTCTCAGCTGCCTGAATATTAATGCCACTGATGCTGCTGCGCTGTGGAGCAAGAATCAAAGCAGGGTGCTTCTATTCATGGCAGAAACATCAGCTTCCCTGTTTAATACCTCAATTTTTGGGGGGAAGCATGTGTAATATGCAAGAAAATAACATAACAAGGAACAAATGCAAAAAACATAGCTGGACTTTGGACATGAAAGACCAAAGCTGAGCTCCAAAAACAGTCTCTGTTCAGCAGCTGCCTCTTCTTTTGACCTGAACACTCCCTAGGCATCTGCAGTTCTCCTATGCATGTCCATAATAGTCCTAGTCTGAGCAGCTTGGCACATAGCTCCCATCTACGCCCCATTTGGATCCCATCTACGCCCCACTTGGATCCAGCCTAGCAGTGCCTAACTTAACTGAACATTCTTATCTACATTGAGTTCAACACCAATTCAGCACCCATGTTTTTTCATTCAAAAGGTGACTAGAGGAAGAG
>NW_005842182.1:1203418-1225633 GCF_000455745.1 Alligator sinensis | reverse complement strand
GGGGGAGGGGTGGGGGGGGGGGGGCAGGGAGAAAATACTGGTGCCCATCTTTAACATAAAGTCTCTGGGGATCAGGCACCTAGAAGGTAGACACTGTAGTCCAGATCCAAAGACGGACGTGCATCTATCCCAAACTGAAGGATTAAGTCATATATTCTAATTCCATATTCCTTCTAGGCATTCACAGTTTACTCATCACCAAGAGTAAGAAGTAAAGCAACTGCTGCATACAGACAAATGGGAGAAATGCTAGCTGCCTTGCTGGGGAAAATATTAGAGGGAAAAGAATAGAAACAATCTTCCTCCTCCAAAAAATAAATAAGAATTAATGCATGTTTCCCCTATTACTAAGACTGCTTAAAGAATTCCAAGTGGGATAAAAATGCACATTAAGAAGAAAACATAAATTTGCTCAGGAGAGTTGGAACTGGTTTTTGCCTAATGGCAGGAACAGCAGAAACATGAGAAATGTGCTCACATTAGACAGTGCTAATTATTTCCTAAGCTAGTAACCAGAAGCCTACTGGAACACCCAGGCACTCAACTATTAGAGGGGGGGGAAAAATAGTTTGTGTTTGTGCATTCACTCCGATTTTCCAATTTAAACAAAAATACACCTACCATGTTGAGTGGAAGACTGAATTAAGTGCTCTTTACTGAAAGCAGAAAAAGCTTTAGCTTTTTAGACAAAGGAAAGAAAAAGAAGAGAAGAATTCAAGGATTTTTGCAGTACCTTTTATTGTTGTAAGGTTTGTTCTGACAGATTTCAGGTGACAAATAGTATGGTGTTCCTATGCAAGTACGAGCCAGCTCTACAGTACTAAAATAAAGAAAAACTAAAAGTGAATTAGTTAACATTAACTCATGTAATGTTATGTAGAGTCTATATTGCTAGACAAAGTCTATTCCAATAAATTTATAGCAGGGATGTCAAACGTATGGCCCACAGGCTGGATCTGGCCCATGGAGGTAGGTCTTCTGGCCCACAGGACTTCTTGCCATGGCAGAGGCTGAACTGGCTGTGGTGGAGCACATTTCTTCCCAAAGAAGCTGGGAGAACAAGCAGTTTTGACCTGGACCTCTATGCGAGTAAAGCCAGTTCCAAAGAACTTACATCAGTTGGTGGGCCATATACCCTACCAGGACCCAGGAGTTCAACATTGTCATTCCTTACCACCTCCCTTTTCCCATCACAGAATTTATTGTTTTTAATCAACTCAGGCAATGAAAAATCAGCAGCTGTTAGCAACGGGGACAAGCAGCAATGACAGCAGCATTAGCCTTGCGGCTGCTGACACAACATATGGCCCACCAACTGATTTGATACCCCTGATTTATAGAAAGCAGCACTGACTAGGAGTTACCTGTTAAGGACTCTAGCAATTCCAAAGTCTCCCAGTTGTATTGTTCCATCTTTGGTTAAAAATATGTTCTGGACAGGAAGGGAGAAAAAAAAAAAAAAAGAGGAAAAATAGTTCCTTCAAACAGAACTATAATTCATATAGAAGAAAAAAAACCATTTAAGTATACAAGCTATATTTTCAGTTTCTCTATATGCAACTTTATACCATTCCAAAAGCTGGAAAAACATTTTTAGCCCTGAAACATACATAAATGCTTGCTACCTGGCTTGGGGAGAGAGGTACCCCTCTCCCCAGAAGTACTACAAAGGTACCCCACACAAGGGGTCAGCAACGTTTCTGGGCAGAGTGCCAAAAACACCCACAACCCTGATTTGTAAGATGTTGGTGTACTAGAGAAGCCCCAAGGGACTTGATACTTGTTGTGGCAGTGCAGCCCCAGCCCCTTCCCCAAGGTGTGACCACCAAGTAAAATGTCTTTGCAAGCCACACTCCAGTACACATGCCAGGGGTTGCCTACCCATGATCTACACTAGGCCTGACTGCCTGGAAGCACTGTTCTGAAATATAGCGTGCCTGTTCCATGTGTTACAGTCCAGAAAAAAAAGTGTAACGTAGCTGTTCTTTGGCATACACTCAACATCCATCTTAATCTCAGTCTATACTGTATTTAATCAGCACATATACCCAGTACTCTCTGATGTTTACATTATATTTTCTCAGCATTTGGTGAAAGTGGAACAGAAAAGCAAGTAGATGGGGCAGTGTTCCCAGCAGGTCAGATTAGCGCCAGATAATAAAATAATTATAAAATTTATAATAAAATAAATTCTAAATACCTATACATTTTGCCATTTGATTTTTTTTTATTATTATTATACAAAATCAGAGCTTCCCCTGCCTCCCTTTACTCACTAAAACATGGGTCCAGCTGTGGCTGTCCTCACCGGTTTGTGACACTGAGCAGCCCTGATATGCCAGTGCCCTGCCCCTGCCTCTCACTCCCAATCCACAGACCCCTGGCCCTGCCAGAACCCCTCACACCCAACCCAGAGCTCCCTACCTTCCCGAACCTGCTGGTGCCCCTCACTCTCAACTTGCAGCCCCCTGTCCCCCCAGCCCTACCGGGGTCTCCAGCTGCCAGGTCTATGGGAGCTGGCAGCTGCTGTGGCTAGAAGAGTCTCTCCCTGTAGGTGGCCTGGCCGAAGCAGAGCTAAGTAGAGCCTGTGGGGGGTGGGGAGGAAGCCTGCTCGCTGCAGTCTTGGGCCTCCCAGCCCTGCTGACCTCCCCCCAGGGGCCTCTACAGCCCAGTGGGCGGGACCTGGCACAGGAGAATGGAGCAAAGCAGGGTGGGGAGGCTCAGTGCCACTGCCACCACCACTGGGACCCCTGCGCCAGCCGTGTCACCAAGGTGAAGCACCCCCTGCCCACGCAGCAGCAGCGGGGGCATAACTTCTCACCGCCACTCATGGCTGATGCAGGGGTTCCAGCAGTGGTGGCACTGAACCTCTCTGCCTCGCTCTACCCTCCCATGCCAAGTCCCATCACAGAGGCCCATGGGGGGAAAGGGAGCTAGGTGGGAGACCTGAGCCCGCTGTAGCTAGCCCACATCTGCCCCTGCACCACGCACAAATGGGGGGGGGGGGTGCACATTCTCCCCATCACACTCCCAGGGAGAAGGGTAAATGGCAGGGAGCCAGCCACCCCCTTACCCCGGAAGAGCTGCCTGTGGCTCTGTCCCACTCCTCCCCCCGGACCCCACATTCCTACACCTCCCTCCCTCACTGTGGTCACCTCAATCTGCCCCGCATAAACTTACCTGCAAGCAGCTGGGGGAGCCGCTCTCCACCTGGATGTCCCACTCCTCCCAGTCCCAAGCAGCCCCTTGCAGGTTGGAACTTGGCCAGCCTGCAAGGGGAAACCTGCAGTTTCCCATGTTTTTCTCCTTCATAGAAGAAAATCCGTGTTTTTCCACAAACAGAAAACCCGGATCCCTGCTCATTAAATCAAAATTAATAAAAATACTTTACAGAATTCAAGATGTTTGAGGCCCATCTGCCATACTAAAAATAGGGAGACAAAAAAAACATTTCATGATCATCCTACACTACATAACTAATGTTTCATCCTTGTGACATATTGTCTACTCTACGTCCTCTATTCTAGTGAGCAGGCACTTGTTTCACAAGGAAGGAATCAGACAAATTGCAGCATGTATCATTTTAGGCTCACAGTTAGAATCTAGTTGTCAAGACAGTCAGGGAGAAAGTATAATGCATAATACTTTTACTGCAATTCCATTTCAAGTTAGCACCCAACATACCTGTGATTTTATATCGCGATGCAAAATTTTTCTCTCGTGTACATGTTTCAGAGCTAAACAGATCTGTACAAACCAATCCATAATCTAAATGTAAAAATAAGAAATTAAAAATAAATTAACTTCTACTTGCGCACACGTACACACACATACAGTTGTCGATTTGAGATTGAAAGACTCTCTCTCCTACATTTTACTAAGCCCAACACTTGGTTTATTAAAATGTGTAACAGCATTCCTACATACATATAAATATAATTGGGGTTGAATTGTTTTTTAAAAAAAACCATTTACTTCCATTCTTTAAAGGTTCCACATTTTAGCAGTAATACAGCTTCCAACCAGCAAATGAAACATTTATCTTTGTCTTTAAATACAGCACTCATCAGATGTTGTTGAATATGTAATTCTAACAGAACATCAAATCAAAATATAAAGAGAGAAGATAGAAAATCTTGCGCCATAAAATCCAGATGTTTTAGAGAAATTCATCTGGACCAGAGGTGTCAAAGATATGGCCCATAAATCGCATCTGGCTGGTGGACTCTTAACATCCAGCCTGCAGGTCTCGGGTTGAACCTGCACAGTGCACATGGTGCATGCCAGCCCTGGCCTTGTGTGTTGCACATGAGGTCAGGTCCAATGTTTTTGCTGTACACAGCACCTGCACCAGATCAGCCCCATGTACTGGATCTGGTGTGCAGGGCCAGCCTGCGGGCCCGATCTGGTCTGTAAATAATGCCATGCTGCTCATTCAGCTTGTGTGGCCTACTGAGTTTGATACCCTGATCTGTACATCTCCTTTAATCTAGATCAATTAACATACTTAATCTATGTTTCAAATGGCATGTTTAGCATTTCTCAGATAAATAGATCAGACTTTCAACCTATAAATAACCATATTCATAAGGCCAGTCTGAAATTACATAATATTTTCTACTACTTAAAAAATTAAAAATAGATAGTATGTAATTATAGCCCAAAGCTACTATTACCTGATCTTCAGAGAACAAGATGCCTTTCTGAGCATTAATTTTTTTAAACAGGTCCCCACCTTCACAGTAATCCATCACTATGTAGAGACAGCCCTTTTCTGTCAATAAAAGCAGGAGGCATTTCAGTATTCCATAACAAACAACAAATTTAAAGCTTTTAAATGATAAATGCAAAGTATATTTCTTCATTTTCAAAGCTGGCTGCAAGTTACTATTATTTGTTTTTCCCAATTCTCAGGCAAAATACTTACATTCATGGTACCATTTTACTGTTTCCCTTTTTGATGCTAACAATTCTTTCCTTCAAACTTCATAAGTAAGACCCCAACACAAAGCTAGAGACCACCATGTGACAAGAGGTACCATCTTTTGAATAGAACATAAAGCTATAGTCTACCTAGAGGAGATATTAAAAATCTCAGACTGCCTCCTAAAAGCAAAAAATATTGAACTTCACCAAATTCTAATTTAGGTGCCCACATCTGACCACATTTATTCCTCTTGCAATCCTGAATGAATATGGTATTCCTACTCCTAGATACGCCAAATTAGGGTTTGTGGGACATCCTAAAAAGGTATCAGATATTGACTTAAATGACATTCAGGTTCTCTACTGCTTTTGAACACTATTCCACAAGACATTTAACTAATGCACCATATCTGCTTGTTCCTATGATGTGCAAATTTTGAAGCACTAACTCCATCAGCCTTTCCCAACTAGTCATGGCTCATAGCTTCCAGGATGCCAGCCTAAGGTATTTAATATCTAGACAGAGAACACTGGGTCACCAGTAAGTGACTCTCTCTTAAAAAGGTGCAGAAAATCATATTTTCCACAAGGCTCCCTGGGCTTGAAAGTTACTTCCCCGTTCACCAAAACACTTCATATATGCAAATGTCATCTATATTTTTCAGACATTTGGTGTCATTTTAGGGGGAAGCATGCTTGCCTGAGGTGACTGATTTATTTTAGATCGCGGGAGGTCTGGTTGGATTAGTCATATCTGAATTCAGCTTGTGTATAGTTATTCCAAGTACTTACAGCTGTGGACAGACATATACTGCATGTGAAGAAAAAAAAATTGTGCTGGGACCCTCCCTCCAGGAACAAGCACACAGGGATCTATTGCTTGCATTATACCTCAGACAAAATTAAAAAGAAAATAAAACAAACAAAAAGGTGTGTTTTATTCCCCAGTAGAGTGAGTTATAAGAAGCCAGTAGGAATTGAGGTAGACAATAAAAGAAGACAGCAAGATAAAAGAAAAGACATTAATCATGTATAACAAAAACACCAAGAGCATTGCCTGTATTTTCCCTACCATGTTAGACGCTTTATATTACACTATTAGTTACTAATCCTACCTTCAAACGACTCTCTGTACAGGACAATATTTGGATGTTTCATGTTGGCTAACACAGCAACTTCCCTCCTTGACTCTTCTCTCTCTTTATTAGACATCTAAAAACAAAAAAACCCCAACACGTTGTTTTGAAAGTAGGAATACAAGATGAATACATTAATAATTAATAAGATTGCTCACCTTAGATATGCTTATCTCCTTAATAACGTACTGCTTCCCATTTTCTTTAGATTTGACTAAAATCGCTTTTCCAAAGGATCCTTCACCAATCTTTTGCACCTTAATATATTTCTCCATGGCTCTTTTTCTAAGGCATCCTTACATGAGTGCTAGGCAAAAAAAAAAAGCACTCAGTTAACCAAATATGTTTATTTTATTTAGTTAGTTTATTTCTTTAATACCTCTCAGATCACATTACGCTTTTCACTTCAGTTTCCAATTAATTTTCTCATCAGTTCCATCAAGGAGCTGATCACTTCTCTGTAAATCAGTTAATTCATACCTCAATTCGCCTTATAATATATACTGATGAGAAGCTCCAGAAAGAGAGCTATATTGCTACTCACAGCTCAATTTGTTACTGTAATGGAACGTAGGTAATCAGAAAATGCCAGAAAATAAGCACATTTAGTCTTCAGGTACAGTCAATGGCACTAGCTTCTGCTTCAGCCAACATGAATATCATTGATAGCTATAGTAGTTAGTTACTTTTACCTCTCTCTCCACATTTTCTGAGAAAACTACTTCAGAACTGCCCTCCTCCACCCCACACACACACACACACACACACACACACACACACACACACACACACACCCCTCCCCCCAGAGATGTGGGATGGAAAATGTTCCAGTGCCTTATTTTTCTGTGGGAAGTTTTCTATTTCTAAAAATTAATTGTTTCATAGAATTCATTTGTAACAATGTATGGATGCCAATACAATATGAGACAAGCTTGGCAGTTTCAAAGTTGTAATTAATGTTTTTCAGGTGATTATCCCTAGGAAGTGAGTGAGAGAGTACATACATGTTTTATTGATTTGTGAACTGGAGGGTAAATACACTCACATAATAATCCAAACCAAAAATCAAGTTATAAATTGACATAATTGGCTGTGCAGGTCAAATCAAAACCAAATGAACGAACTGCTATATTTCTCAAAATCTCTTGCTTCTGGAGAATCAGTCAGAAGCACAATTAGTGAAGAAGATGCAGTGTGATAAGTTGCCCTTGCCCACAGACTCATTGGTAAAACCATCGTTTAGCAAAAGAGAATGTGGTTCAAGTAGTTCTGAATCAGATTTGCCTCAATCCGATTCTGAAATGTAACTAATAAATAGTGCAAGTGATTCTACACATAGTGACAGTGAAACTGGAGGTGCCGCAATGAACTCAGTGGAAGAGAATTAAACTCTGTTGAAGTAGATGAGTAGATAACTACGGCATATCATACACAGTTCTTTGGGTGTGCTAAAATTAGTGTGTCATCAGTTTTCATTGCCTTTGTTTTTCTTCTTAAATTTAAACAAACAATGTGAGGGAAGTGCATGCTATTGTGTTCACATTTTTACAAGTATGCCAATAAAATAATTTATTTCCACATAAAGCTTTGCATTTGTTTGAATATAATATTTAAACCACATTAAGTGTGGTGTATTTAATTTTCTTCCTAATCAAATATTTCAGTTCAAATACTTGTGGCTGCTGGGACATAAAATTCACATGGGGGGACTTTTTTAGTTTTGTTTACTAAATATAAGTCAAATAAACATACTAAATCAGATCATGCTCTATTTAGGGAATTGGAAAATTTTCAATTAAAAATTTTCCAGAAAACCCACATCTCTGGCACAAACACACAACATATCTATTAAGTGCTATCAAAATGTCGGTGCTAGAACTTAGCCTACTTTTAGCTTTATAATAGTGGTTAAGTTCCAAGCTCAGAGGCCATCTCATTTCCTTTAAAACCTTCCAGAGAGACACTTCTTTCACCAAGATTTTTATTCACCTGTCCACTATAAAAAAAACAACATATGACATTATTTTTTGAACCTGTACCTTCTTGTGCGAAACTCACCTAATAGGTCTATGGCTGACTGAATCGGGAATCTCCTTTGAAACGTGCATTATCAAGCCAAAAATGATGTACAAGAATCTATGTTAAAATTATGTTTTTGTGAAGAGTGAAGCACTCAGAAGACTGAAAATAGAAGAGAGAATTCTCAGCTGTGCCCCCTGTAGAGATTTTAACACTGTCTTTCCCATAAAACATCTAACTTGCCCACTGTGCAAGTGGCTGGCATTCAATGAATCAGGTAGCAGCTCAATATCTATTTTTTCATTGTTCACAAGGTAGGCCCTTCTATAGTCAGTTCACACTTACCTTTCACTACACCAAGGTCCCAACTATGCTTTCATTATCACCAGCATAAAAATCAGGTTCAAGACATTTTAAGTACAAATTATAAAGTTGGGCAAGAGACATGTCTGTGTCTCAGTCTGACCCTGAAAATATGAAAGAATAAATAAAAGTTGTATCTAGCTCTCACTCTAGCATATATACATTGATAAGTTTAGTGACTTCATAGTTTACTTTAACATTTGGGCAAAGCTCTTGCTCCACTGAAGTCAAAACCATGTTTCTTGCTTCTTCCCTGGGACAAGAACTTAATCCAACGTTTCCAAAAAGTAGAGAACAGCATGCAGCTATTTATGGATGCGATAATTAATAGATTTATTTACCCAACAGTTTCCTAATGATCAAAAATTATATTATTTTAGATTTAGTTTTGGAAAATAGCAAGGAGACCATGAGTTGATTCAGTTTGAATTCAGTTTTATAGTTAAACTTTTGCTTAACCCAGGTTCTCAAGTTCAAGAGCTAGCAAAGTCAACTAGCTATCAGCAAAGTAATTAAGTCAACTAGACAAAGGGGCTCAAGACTGGAATGTGAAAGAGACCTGGAACTTCCTTAAATCAAAGGTAACAGGAACTATGAGGAAACAACTTCCAAGGGTAAAAAAAACAAAACAAAACTGTAAGCCAGTCTCCTGCTCTAGTCATAATATGGCTGAAAACATAAACAAATATTTGTATAAAAAAACAATGACGTGCACTTGGGCAGCAGATAGGAGAAGGGGAGCAAAGCCAGGTCAGGTAACAGGAACAAGGGTAAAGAAAGTGAAATTACTAAAACTAAGGTGAAAGCAAAACAATATAGTATTTACTGGAATATATGATAAGCCTGAATACAAGATGACCTCCCAATAATTAGATTCTATATATGGAAAAATGTAAAGAATAGTTATAATTTTTCAGGTACAGAATCTACTTCTTGGAGGTATGCTTTGAATTTGACCCCTTCTACTACTATTGCAGGAAAACTAAATCTGGGAGGGTCGGGTGGCCCCCTTACCCTCTGTCTTTCCCCAAACTTCTACCCCTTGCAAAACCTCCTCCCCACCCCAAACACATGGAATGAGCACATTTGAAAACACTAACGGATGAGCTGACACATTTTATCTTTTTTTTCTTTAAATTGATGCAAGTTTTAGCACAAGTACTCCACAAACATACCTTTAATCAACATTTTTGTACCTCCTTACATAGAGTATAGGAACTACACTTGATCTGAGCTGACAAGAGGCTGAGATGATGCTTGATCTGAGCCAAAAGCATGATGTTAATTCAAAGCCAAAAAGCTGCTGATTACCATTATTGTTCACTGAGCTGGCCTTCAGAGGAGTCAATAGCATTTCAAGCCATGACAGCCCCATAGCTCAGCACTATCCAGTATGTGTGTACACTCCAGATACACTTCCCCACAAAGGATTCACGTGCTAATTACCCCCATTTATCCCTAGAACTTGGTGTTCATGTCACGAATCCTGGGATCCTCCAAAAGTTTATATGCAGATGGGATGCAGGCCAACCTGGTCCAGCTCCCCCTTATGGAAGGTGGGGCCACACTAATATGTGATAGGCTGACACAGAGCATCAGACGGAGCATCAGAGGGATTCTGGGTGAAGTTTGGGACCCTGTCTGATGATGTTTGTCAGATAATTAAGGCTGGTGAAGAAACAGGAATCATTGCAAACGGGAAAGAAAGGTACAGCTCTGCTGTTTGAATGAAGAGAAAATAAAAATATATGCAATGTGGTGGCTCATCATGACTTGAAAAAGAGCTGGCGCTGAAAAGGATCGAGTGCAATGGGCATTACAATATATCTTATTCAAAGGGGATTGCACTAACCTATTTTTGTAGAAGGTTCCTACAAGAACCTACCGCATTTCAGCCTTTTCGGCTAAGAAAAAAACATAGTGCTCCCACCCCCACAACTGTATCCTACATGCTGTTATTTGTAACTGTATGCGTTTCCCAAACAATCTCCCTTTTACAATGTAGTATTGTTGTGCGGGGGTCTCCTGTATACTCTCTGCTTTGTAAGTGTCATTATCCCTCCCTCCCATTCCCCCCGTCTACTCCTGAGCTTAGTTGGCTGCATGTTTCATATGTAGGGACCTACTGAATTTGTGGTGGAGGTGCGTGGTAGCTCCTTTAATCTTGCAGGTTCCCCACCCCCCCGCACCCCTCATCCCACTGACTGGCAGAGAGGCCCTACTGCTCACCGCTTCCCGCTCACTCCTGATTGGTGGGGAAGCAAAAACCATGGTTTTAAGTATGGCCAGGCAGCAGCAAGCAGAGGCCCCTTGGCCAATCAGCAGCAGGAAGCAAAAATGGCACCATATATAAAACCACAGTTTTCACTTTCCTGATCAGGAATGAGCAGACAGTGGGGAGCGGCAAGCAGTGAAGCCCCTTCACCAGTCAGCAGCCAGGAGGCACATGGGGAACTTGTAAGATTAAAGGAGCCAGTGTGTACCTCACTTGCACCACAAATTCAGTAGGTCTCTATTCATATATAACTTAGTTGCATTCCCACCCCTACCACCATCCTCTACTAAGTAGATCCCACTAGGATCTTTCTGTATTTCTTTGTGCTTTGAACTTTGCCATTTGAAATTTAACATTTTCTAATAAAATTAAACTTTTGGCACCAAGGGATAGTGTCAGGGCTGCTTCTGGCCCTCTCAATGCTGACCTGGTATTGCAGTACATCCAGGTCCAGTGCCAGTTTCCAGAGGAGGGAACACACCCCTTTTTCCACACACACAAAAAGGTTCCTATCAGCATCTCAGACTTTTGGCTAAGATTAAGCATGTTTGGCACCAAGGGGAGGGGGGCCAGGATTAGCTCTGGCCCTCTCAGCACTAGCCCTGTATTGCAGTACCTTCAGTTTCCTCATGGGGGAGCAACTATGCTTTTTTCTTTTTAAATGGCCACACAAAAAAAAGTCCCATCATTATGTTTGCTCAACATGGGCCATTTGTTTTACAGTCATGCTCAGTATTGGCTGTATTTTAAATGAGCTTCATAGTTGATTTCCATTACTGAGCACATGCTGCTTTTGGCAGCAGTTCAACTAAAGACAAAGTATTTAATGAGGTTTCTTTGCATGCAATTGTAAAAAAAAAAATGGAGCTTTTTCCCTATGTTGATTGGGGGAAATAAACCTCATCTTGTATTCAAGCAAATGTGGTAGTAGCCATCCCAGAATTCGGAAAGAACATGAACACAGGTCCTGTGGCAAGGGATTTTAGTTGAATAATATATTGGGTTAGGTATGGCATCATGATTTAATACCTATATTTAAAAAGGGAGAAAAGGCACCCCTGGGTCATTAGTTTCATCTCAATAACATACAAATCTTTAAATCAAAATTTAACAGGAAGAATAATCAAAGGCATGGAAGTAAACAGAAAATTGGATACTATATAATAATAGGAACTTACCCAAGATAGACCATGCCAGACTAACCCAGCATCTTTGAAAGGCTAACTGAGTTTTCTGAACAAAGTAAGTGTAGTAGATCTAATCTATTTCTAATTTCAATAAAGCTTTTCATATAGTACCACGGGGGAGATTATTAGCAAAAAACAGAAAAAATGGGTACGAATACTGAAAGGCTTTCTTCCTAGATGATAAGAAAACAAGCAGGCTTGAAAGGGAAACTGTCTGTCTAGAGGGAAGTTACTAGTGGAGTTTCTCGAGAATCAGGTTTAGGAATAATCTTGCATAATATTTTCATTAATGGACTGGAATATAAAATCTGCCAGAAAGAGATAGCTGATAGGCATCATCAATAGATATCAGAATCAGAATCTCACATGGGAAAATTCTGAGGATCATGCAGGGACTAACGTAATATAAATTAAATTGAACAGTACAAAGTGCAATGTCACACAGTTTGAATTAACAAGAGTAAGTTGGAGGCTCATCAGCAAGAAATGAATGAGAAGAATGAACCTGGACATATAAATGTATAACAGAATGACTCTGTAGCCAGGTACAGACATTACACTTTTACTGGTGTAAGCGATCAGAAACTGGTCTAAACCCATAACAGGTTCAGCACCCACAGGCTGGTTTAAAGAGGGCAGAACCCAGTCTAAGATAGGCAGCCTGCATGCCCTCTCCACCCTCCACAAGGGTGAATGCATGTTCTGTTCACTACTGATCTAAACTATGATGCCTACAGAAAACCACTTAACTTGGATCAATTCTGCCTCAGGCTTTTGTCAACAAGCAAAATGACCCCGCCAGATTATTGTATCGAAGTGTTAAGTGACGCAACCATTGTAAATAGTGATGCGGTGGCGGAGTGTATCAGCAATTTGACCCAACATGCGAGCGATGCGTGATCAGGGCGTGATCACCTGTGGTCTAGCCAATCAAAGACCACCTAATGGGCATGGCTGGCTGGCCAGCATGTCCATGGGTTCCAGAATGTACCATCAGGGGAGCTTCCTGATTGGCTGAAAAAGTTATATAGGGGACCGCACGCCTCGGTGCGTGGTCCCCAGGCTCTGACTCTCAAGGCGGATTGATCACCCGTCTTGGGGCCTGGTCAGACCCCTAGGTCTATAGCAGAATCTGCTCCGGTCACTCCAAGCATTATAGTTTACTGCCTTGCCAAATCCGGAACGCCCTGTACTTTGTCCCAACCAGACATCGTACTTGTATACTGCAGTCTCCACCCGTCACCCATCACTTATCCCTTGTTGCTGTATATAGTTCATCACCTCCAAGTTATATCACCCTTCAAGTTGTTTCGACAGTTCCGTAAGTAAATATCAAATTTTATTTCACACCTTATTGTCTGTGGTGTTTATCTCCACCTTGCTCTTGGCATCCCCGAGTGTGTCTGGGTTGGTGTCACCACCCGGTGCCCCACTTGACATGCAACTGCGGCCGTTTCCCAAGGACCATCCGGGAATCGAGGCCCACAGCTTTATGAACGTCTGTACTCAGCCTAAGATTCAGATACAATGTCAGCATGTAGCGGGCAAGGTACTCCAGTAGATATAATTACTAATACTTTGTTATAACAAAACACTGTTGAGACCTACTTTTGAATACTGTGTACAATTCTGGTCACCAGCATTACAGAAAAATGAACTGAGTGCATCTTACAGGAGGGGACTAAAAGAACTTGTTTACTTAGCTTAGCCAAATAAAGGCTGAGAGGGGATACAATTACTCTATATAAACAGATCAGAGGAAGATAAAATACCGAGTTGTCCCAAGAACAAAAGTATATAAACTGGTCGGAAGTTAGCAGGTTGGTTCTCAACATCAGAAGAATCAAGTTCTGAAACAGTCTTCCATTTGGAGTAATGACACCAAACCCCCCTCCCCCCACTATGCTAGATAAAATTCAATTTATGAAATGGCTGTGAAATAGGAAGGAGGAAAGGGAAGATGTATTTTTAATCAATAACTCGTTAAGTTACTTCCAGTTCTAGGCATCTGTTCTGATAACACAAAAATCTGTACTTTAACAATGGCATCCTAATACTTTAACAAAGTTACCTAAATTTTTATATTAATGATTTTCTATACAAAGAGCTAAAAAAACCCCAACCCCAAAACAGTGCGCTAATAGCCATGTTAAGCAAAGCAGTACTCAACACTTATCACTAGCAATCAAAGTGGTTGCTATATCAAGTATGATTAGACTAATTCTTAAAGATGGAATAGCAATATACCAGATAACTTACCCAAGGAAGGTTAAGAACAGAACTCAGGTGAAGTCACCTGAACTCAAGTTTTATGTCCAGTCTAACAGGACTCATTGCATCCTAAAAGGTATACAGCAGAGGTTGGCAACCCACAGCCCATGAACCATTGGATCTAGGCTTTGGTGGCATTACTCTGTGGGCATTCTCCCCATACCATGGCTGTGGGTGGGTCCTGGCACCCTCCGTCTGATCCAAGATGGATCATTCAAGCCTGCAGCTGGAAAAGTTTGCCTACCACTGGCATCCATTGGCTCCTTGGACTTATTCAAAGGCAAATGGGCACTAGCTGATCTGCTTTTCTTGGTGCACCCTGCCCTGTGAACACTTATGATTAACTTTTAACCTCCAACTCCTATCCCTAACTGTGCACCAACAGAAACCTGTGTTTACTTTTAAATATCTGGAAACTGTTGATGCCAATTTGTGACCCCCTCTAATAAGAGGAAGGGGCTAGCAGTTTCTGTGTGTGCTCATGCCCACACTCCCTATGTGCATCAAGCAGGCTTACCACTGGGGTACAGCGTATTCCATTTAAAAGCATTCTTTCTGGGAAGGTAGTAACCTATGGTGACCGTAAAGCATGCTCCTTAATGACATAAACACACTTCCTTAAGATTTTTGCACCTCTTTAAGGCTCTTCACTTGGTTTTTCAGAGCCTCATGCTCTAGCAGCCGTCTGGAAACTGACAGGACCCACTCAGCTCACGGCAGAATTAGGTTGGCTTCTGGTCTCTTTCATTCACTTAAACAGTTACAAAGCAGACACATGGGCCCAACCAGCAGCACCTTCACTTGTACTTGACTGCTCTGCAACTTTGCTGTACTCCAGGCAGCTGCACTATACATAGTGGGAGGTAAAGCAGCTGTCAAACAATTGGTGGATGCCTTGGTGAAGACAGCAGCCAGCAGCTGTGAAGCAGGACTGCCTCCCCCTAGTTTCAAGGCTCCTAATGCACCAATTGTCAGGAGCTGAAACATGAGGAGAGCTAACCTGTATTGGGCTGCTAGTCCCAATGCACCCACAGCACTGGTAGGAAGGAATTGCAGACAACTCCAGTTGTAGGGGACCTCGGGAGGGGCATCTAGTCCAACCCCCTGCTTAACACAGAACCAGCCCCGACTAGATCACCCCAGACAACGCTTTGTCTAGCTGGGTCTTAAAAACCTCCAAAGATGGAGCATCTACCACCTCTCTGGGTAACCTGATCCAGTGTTTTACTACCCCGTAATGAGAAAATTCTCCCTAATACCTAACCTAAACCTCCCTAGCTGCAACTTGAGCCCATTGCTCTTCCCTGTGTCATCCGCCACCACTGAGAACGTCCTCTCTGTTACCCGCTCCAGGGAGCTGAAGGCTGCTATTATGCTTCCTAGGTCTCCTCCAGACTCAATGAGCCCAGGTCCCTCAGCCGCTCCTCCGCCCGCCCGCAGGGCTCATAACCACCCGCTCCCTCTCAGCTCGGGGGACCCAGCGCCCGGCACCCGCTGAGGAGCGTCCCAGAGCAGGGACGGGCCGCGGGGCCGGCGCGAGCAGCGGCACGGGGGCAGGCGGGTGCTGGCGCCGGCCGGGACCCCCGGGGCCCCTGCCCCCACCCCAGCGGGAGAGGAAGCGGGGCGAGGGCCCCCCGCCACGCCCCTGCAGTGCCCCCCCCGCACCTCTCACGCCGCTTCGGCGGCCGATTACCGCAGCTGGAACCGCTGTCTCCGCTCAACCGAACCCCACAGCCCTGCTCCGGGACCGCCCCCGCCCTGCCATTGGGTAGCGCATCCCAGCGCCTACTCCTATTGGGTAAGGCGAACCAGGCGAAACCATCATGTTCGCGTTGCACTACGAAAGGATTCGTGCCCGGGTTGTGGCTTCTCCCTGGTAACGCTTAGCAATGATCACGTGACCGCAACGCGCGGGGCGGGGCGCCTCAGTCCGAGCAGTGTTTGCCGCGCCCATCTGTGATCTTCTTTGCACACCTGCGGGCGGGCGGCCCTGCGCCAGGGGTCTGTGGGGCGCTGGGCTCCGTGCGTCGCTCTTCACGTGTCAGTGGACAGGGGCGGGAGAGCCTGGGCCCGGGCGCTGTCCGCCCCGAGGTGCCTCTGTGCGCGGCGTCCGTCAGTTTCCTGTGGCTCCGAGCGTCCGCTCCATGTGCAGCGCGGGGTGGGGCCAAGTACCCCGGGATTGTGCTGTAGGGGTTGAATTAAACCGGTTTATGCACCGATTATTTGTGTGTGTGTGTGTGTGTGTGTGTGTGTGTGTGTACCTATACTTACTTGCGTGTGTCTACTTGTGTATGTATACTTGTGTCCGCGTGTATACTTGCATGTGTGCTTGTGTGTGTGTGTGTGTATGTATACGTGTGTGTAAACAGCTTACTTATAATTCTCTATACATATATATATATAAACTCTCTCTCCCCCACTCAATACTGTATTTTATATATATTTGCTAGTTTATATAAAACTAGCACATTGCCGGTAGGTTCCACCCACCACCCCACACCACTGCTGCTTTCCAGGAGCAAGGGGAGGAAGCTTGCAGGCAGCAGGCACCACTGCTTCACCACCCCATGCTGCAAGCCACTCTGCATCCAGCTGTGTGCTACGCCCCCCCACTCACCTGCTCGGAATCCAGCCCTGTGCTTCTCCACACTCCCATGCTGCTTCTGCTGCTCCACCTCCAGTCCTGGGCCACCTCTCCTCCCACCATGTCCACCTGGCCTGCTCTGCTAGAGCCACACCCCGTCCATTATTCTTTATGGGCATTTATGTCACAGCACTGGCTGGAGCCATGACCCACCCAAAGAGTATTACAGACAGGTAGACAGACACACTGACAGATAGACTAAGCTCTTTATATACAGATTTATAGAATGTAGGCTGGAAGAGACCTCAGAAGAGCATCGGGTCCAGTCCCCCTGGACCAAGCAGGAAAGACAACTGGGGTCAAGTGACCCCAGCAAGGGGACCATCCAGTCTCCTCTTTAAGATCTCCTTTTGAAGATCTCCTTTCTCTGGAAGGAGCTTATACCACAGTCTGGACACCCTGGCTGTAAAGAAGTTTTTTCTAATGTTGAGCCTGAAATGGTCTTTCAGGCGTTTGTGACCATTGCCCCTGGTTTTCCCCAATGGTGCCCTGATGAACAGTTGTTCACCGAGCCCTTGATGTATGCCCCTGATGTAGCAGTAAGCTGCTACCAAGTCCCCTCTCAGCCTTTTCTTTTCCAGGCTGAAGAGTCCCAGTTCCCTCAGCCTTGCCTTCCATGGCTTGCTGTGCAAGTTTCTGACCATACAGGTGGCCCTTCTCTGGACTCTCTCGAGCTTTTCCACGTCCTTTTTGACGTGTGGCACAGTACTCCAGCTGCAGTCTCACCAATGCCTAGTAAAACAGAAAAATCACTTCCTTGGTTTTGCTGGAGATGCATTGATTCATGCACACCAGCATATTACTTGCCCTGCTGGCTACAGCATCGCACTGCCAGCTCCTGTTCATACTGTGGTCCGTTATTACCCCCAGGTCTCTTTCCTTCATAGTGCTCGTCAGATTGGCATCGCCAAGCCTGTAGGTGTGCAGGGAATTGTTCATCCCCAGATGGAGCACTTTACATTTCTCAATGTTAAACCTCATCTGGTTTCCATATGCCCAACTTGTCAGCCTGCCTAGGTCTGCCTGTATCTGCAGCCTATCTTCAAGCGTGACCACGCTTCTCCATAATTTGGTGTCGTCCATGAACTTGGCCAGCGAGTTCTTCACCCCCACATCCAAATCGTTAATAAAGATGTTAAAAAGCACTGGACCAAGCACCGACCCCTGAGGGACACCACTGGCCACTTCTTGCCAAGATGACACAGATCTGTTCGGTAGAACTCTCTGGGTCCTACCCTGTAGCCAGCTTCCTACCCACCTAACTGTCTCGCAGTTAAGCCTACAATCTTCCAATTTTCTCATGAGAACATTGTGGGATACCAGATCAAAAGCTTTTTGGAAGTCAGGGTATACAGTGTCAACCTCTGGCCCCATGGAGAGCAGGGCAGCAGATTGACATTAAAGGCCCCCCATAGCCCTGCTGGCAGCAGATTGCCACTCTGCTCCCCTCCCTGAGACCCAGCATGGCTGGGGACAGAGGAGCCATGCGGAGATTTCCTAGCATCTGCTCGCTCCGTACTGCCCCGGCGACGCATCTCCTGCGCCCGGGGCTGCACTGAGGGAAGTGGCACGGGGCTCTGCTACTCAAAGTGGCAGCAGGCGCAGGAGGTGTGTTGCCAGGGCAGCTGGGGGGGCAAGGAGATCCTGGCATGGCCCTGATGTTCCTAGCCATGCCGGGTCACGTCTGCAGGGCTGGAACAGCCCCATGGGAGGGAAGCAGGGCGGGAGCTCAAGCCCGCAACCTGCCCCCACACAGATCTGGGGGTGCAGGTCCCCCTTGCCCCCTGGGAGCGAACAACACAGAGTGCCCAGATGGCTCCATATCTCCCCACTCCCGGCCGGCACCTCCATGCACAGCTTCCCTTAAGGGCTGCTAGAGCCGCTTTGGTTTCACGTGCCCCTGGCTTGGCACTCTGGCGTCGAGCGGGGAGATGTGGAGCCAGCCAGGCACTCCATGTATTTTCCCAACACCTCCCCGCTCGCGGCTGGAGTGCCCGGCTGGAGGCACATGAAACGAAAGCGGCGTTAGCAGCCCTTAAGGGAAGCCACACATGGAGATGCCAGGTGGGGACTCCGTATTTCCCTAATACCTCCTCGCTCCCTCAGCCCCCAGACAGCTTTCATCCCATCCCTGCCTCACAACCCCACCCAGCCCCCTGTAAGCCCCGCTTATCACTTCACAGGCTGCAGGAGGAAAGTGAGCCTGACCTAGGCCTTGTGACTGACTAAAAGCCACAGGACCCGCCCTTCCCCCTCCCCCTGCCCCTCCAACTTTCCCGCCCTTTTTGCAAATCGCTCTTGCAGGCTGGAACTCTACCAGCCTGAAGAGCTCTTTGCAAACACAGGAAATTCATGGGTTTCTCTGCTAAAAGAGAAAATCTGCATTTTGTTTGATAAAACCATGAAAGCTGCAGTTTTCTCTGTTTTTCCATGGGAAATGGAAAACCCGGATCCTTGATGATCACAAGGCTATTGACCCAGGGTGTGGGCTTAGTCACCTTCGTAATGACTCCCATAGCTCTCAGTGTTTCAAGGGTGGTCTTCAACTTGCCTAAGATTGCATAGGGAATTTTTCTACACCCATGCACAACTGGTGGTACCACTGGGTTGACATAGATATGGTGGGTACATGGAAATTGGCCCAAACCTTCAAAAACATCCGGATATAGTTTGAGAAGTTCCGTCTTGGTTGTAAGTACTGTCAGGGCCATTTCATGGACTCTTTTGATAAGGTCTAAGGTGGTGCATGCCACCCTAACAGGTATTGGTAGGTCACTATAGTCTGTTGCATAAAAAGTTTAATCGGATTAATTAGCACCAGATTTGCAGTGTGCAATGATTGCACCTTTTGGTTTCATGTGTGCATCGCAAAATGCAACCAATGTAACATGAGCTGGAGTCTTGCATACTTTGCCTTGCAGGGTCTTTGCTACATTTACTGGAATAGTATTTGTTTCCACTCCATTATCTTGAAATAGACTGGCAAGTCAGCAATCATAATTTTGCTATACCAGGCATTCAGGTTATCAAAGGTCTGTGAGTTCTGCTTTGCTGACATTGTGCCCATATATAGGGTACTGACTCTTTTTTCAGATTTTGGAGCCTCTCCCTTTGATTTGCAAATTTTTGCAAAGTGGTTCACTCCAGAGCATTTGTAACAAGTTTCCCCAAAAGTGGGCAGGATCTAGGCTTGTGTGTTTTTCCACACGTTATGCAAACTTTGCCTTTTGCAGCTTGATGGCCCCCTGTGGAGCAAACTTTATTGGGGGTTTGTTTTGCTTTTGCAAAGTGCTGTGGCAGTTTTGCTTTTGTTCAACTGCATGCAGGTTTGCTTCTGCAGACATAACATGAGCCTGGGCACTAGTGAGAGCCTTTGCCCTGCAGATATCCACAGCCTGTGCCAGGGTGAGGGATGGGTTCTCCAGAAGCCTTTCCTTGAGTTTGCTATCATTTATGCTGAAAACAATTTTGTCCTTCAACATAACATCCTCAGCAGGTCCAGATTCACAATGCTGTGCTCAGAGCCATCCCTAGAGGTGTGCAGGGCCCAGGGCATATCAACCTGTGTGGGACCCGGGGGTAGGGAGGGTGAGCGGCTGGAGCTGGCAGAAGTGGGGAGGAGGCTAGCAAGAGGCCAGAGCTGGCAGCAGCACAAGAGCCAGCAGTGGCTGTGCGCGGTGGCCATGGTGTTGCCTATGCGGCACTGACAGCAGGAACCCCCAAAGCACAGGGTTTGGGGCAGTCACCCTGATTTGCTCCCCCAGCCCCAGGACAGCCCTGGCTGTGCTTTATTTCTGAGCTCTGTAACAAAATGATCTATGCCTGCAGCCTCAATGTATCTAAGTTGTCAGAACTGATACCTTTCAAAAACAGGTTTTTTTCTGGGTTCACAGTAGTTCTTGAATGCTGCAAACACCTCTGTAAGGGTTTTGTTATTAGGGTCTCCAAACAATTTGCATGTTATTGTAAATTTCTAGGGCTTTATCCCTAGTGCAGTGAAGCATGACTGCAATTTTATAATCCTCTGCCTCTTCCTTGGTCTTTGTGACTGCAAGATATAATCAAAGCTTCTGGTCTCATCTCCTCCAATTCTCCCCAAGATTTCCAGTAAAGGATAATGCTGGTAGAGGTTTGAAATGCTCCATTATTTTTTTATTTATTTTTAGTTGAGGGTGAAATCTGTAACCCCCTTAATCAGGCTGCTGGTGACTCCACTGAGAGACAGGTCACTTCTGACACCGTATAATATTTACTCTAGGCCCTTGGGTTGCAGGGATGGGGTATTCACTCAGACTTCCATGGCCCTGGGGTTCTGTCCTGCAGTTAGCAGAGACCAGTGGGGTGATAAACAGCTTTATCTTTATTGGGAAACAGGATTCAAGAACACACACTCACAGCTTGCAGGGAGAACAACACCAACCAAACTGTAACCGCAGGGCATGGGGGGAAAGACTGGACTATACCACTGCTGGTCCCTTAAAGGTACATTCCATATACCACAGGTGGTAAGAGCTGGGGTTTTGGGGAAGGAGAAGGCCCCATGGTCCTGGGCATGACTGGAAACTGCAGCCTGCTAGGGATGGGTCACCTGGTGGGATTGTCTGTGGTGGGACAGTCCCCCAGAAATGCTAGGCCAGTTACCACCCTGGTGAAAGGTGAGTATGGTGCACCTTCTAACCCCAGTGTCATGGGAGAAAACTCCCTGAAGTTCGTTGTCTAGCCGCAAAGGAACCAGGCAACACGGTGTCGCAGGGCACCTTGGTGCTCTGCTCCTAGAGAGGAGAAACTGCCAGGGAGAGAGCCCTAGCAGGACATTAAGGAGCACAGCTGTGGGTTGCCGGGGCAACTAAGGAGAGTCAGCTGGCCTGTAGGAGGCAGGGCCTGGCCCTTATAAAGCATAAAGCCCAGGGCTGAGGCCAGGTTGGCAGTCCCCTGCCAGCAGCCAGAGGGGCAGGAGCTAGGAGGTGAGAATCACAGGAACTGCTCTAGCTGGGTGAAGGATGGCAGCTCGGAGAGGTTTGAGCACTATGGTTCTGCCAGGAGGCTTTGTTTGAGTTATAGCCAGGAGGCTTGAGTTTATGTTCGGCTTTGATGTTACACCGGTGGTTTGGGTGAGGCTATAGGGGTTGGAGGAGGCCTCATAGGGACCCACAGGGGGTGGGACCCTGGCGCCAGTGAGGGCGCAATATTCTCAGGGGGAACCCCAGTGGTATGGGAACCCTGGCGCCAGTGAAGGTGTAGTGCCAGTGAGGGCACAGCTTGTGGGGCGTAGACCCCAGCCCCAGAGAGAGGCGGCTTTGAGAAGCCCCAGTGCGGGCACTACAAGCCCCAGAGAGGGGGCAGTGTTATGAGGAAGCCCAGGACGCGCACAGCAAGCCCCAGAGAGGGGGCAGG
>NW_005842182.1:1198973-1203052 GCF_000455745.1 Alligator sinensis | reverse complement strand
ATAGAGAGACATACCAGCGTCTATCCCATCAGCGAGGCTTGGGGCGTGGTATTAGGGGTTGGTAGGAGCCACGCGTAGCCCATAAGGCTAGGGTGCATGGGGAGCACCCATCATACCGGGAGACCCCAGGGGGTTTGGAAACACATGGGGACAGAGGTCCCAGCTAACCGTGCCCAGGGAGCCGTAAGGCAGCCTCCCAACTTTATCTAACCATCAAAGACGTGGCGGACGAGAATTTGAGGGTGCCCTTGGGCCGACTTGGCACGGTAAGGGGGCCGTAAGGAGATCATGGCCCTCCTGAAGGACCCTGCCATGACACATGGGTAAAGGCTTCCTGCAGTTTATTTGCTCGAGCAAAGACCATAAGCCAACGAGGAGGCAAAATGGCCCTGACTAAAAGGCGGGGTGTTCTTTTATACTCTTTTTTGGTTTTTTTGTGTTTTTTTTTTTTTTAAAAGGCAAGGCATCAGCGGTAAACAACATTTCCATATAAGGTAACACCAAACCCACATCTGCGCATTTTCCACCAACTCTGGTACTTTTCACAAACGGTGGTCACAAAAGTAGGTCAGCAAAAACTGCAATGTAACAAGCTATTCTTGAACTTTTGAACTCCTTGCACTTTTGAACTCCCTGAGTACGTGACTGCTCCACTTTAGGGTGATGGCTTCCTTGCCCATCACAGTTCCCCACTTTGTTCCAAGCTTCCAGAGGAAGTTTTGGAACATTCTTTTAGGTAATTAAGTTCTAGTGGGGTTAGAGCTCCATGGTTGTTGTTGCTGGATATTTGTACAAACTGACCGTACATTTTTACTTGCTTTTGCATAAACTGCTGTCCTAAAGAACACAAGCATTGAAAAGAACATAATAGACAAACTATAACTATAATAACTCCAACAATGCTTAGCACAAAGGTTCTTAGCCATCCAGTAAGAGAAGGGAACCAACTATCTAACCAACTGAGAGATGTATCCTTGAGGATTTTTGCTATGTCCTTGGCTTTTTGGATGTGGACAGCAGTGTCATTGAGATGAGTTTGTACTATAGTAAAGGAACTGTTAACCCAGACGCAGCATTCTTGTCCAATAACTGCACATGTACCTCCTTGGGCAGCAAGGAGGAAATCAAGGGCTATACGGTTTTGAATTGCCATTTGTCGAAGCTCTTCCTGGGTGGTGGCTAAAGCAGCGACAGTGCTTGAAAGCTGTCAGTGGCCTTCACCGAGTTTGTGGGCCATTATCTCTATAACAGCTTGGGGACTTAAGGTGTACCGTCCAAGACATGAAGTACCTACTCCAGGGAGTATACCAGCTAGGGAACATCCAATTAATTTTCCCACGGTAAGGGGATTTTTTCCATAACTTTCCAGCATATCTCGGCTTTCTTGTAAGTCTCTCTTATTTCGCCACCTTCCTTGGGGAAGGCGTGCCAAAAAGGAGGTAGAGGGCTTTAGCATTGCTGGGTAGCAGATGCCTTTTCCATTTGCAGGAATTATATGGTAAGTGCGAGAACCGCAGATCCAATATTGCCCTATGAAGGCAGGACGATTTGAGAATGATTCAGGAAATGGAAGGTTGCCCGTTCCCAAACTCAATACTCCTCGAGCCCCCTTTTTTGTGTAGGAAGGGTTAAAGGTGCCATTGACAAAGCACTGACCTAGAGTGGAGTCACTGTATGCACAGTACCACAGCTGGGGAGTAGAGGGATTGGGGTTACATATAGGGTTTTTGCCATTGGTTAGATTTGTAGCACTATAGAAATTATTATATGAGCTGCAAAAAGTAGGCGTTGCTGTATTATTATTACGCCCGTCTCCTCGAGTCAAACTAGTAAAATAGTGGTAATATTTGCTGGTGCCCAAGTTAATACAGTTTGGTACTGAGCAGTTTATATAAAAACACCAATCTCCAACAACAGGCCTTACTAAGAGGTATTCCTGTTGATCCTGGTTCCAAGTTTGGCTAGAGGAATTTAAAAATTACTCGATTGGGCCCAAGGGAATGGGAGTCATGGGAATTCCCCCTTGGGTGTGGAGAAGGAGATGGCTGCACACCCAACAGTTACTTTGGTTTTTCTGCTTCAGCGGCTCTCTCAATGTATTGGAGGTACATGTTGTTATCAGAGATAAGGGCAGCAATATGTTTAAGAGTAGCCTTAGCCTGCGGAGACTCTGCAAACTGTTTGTAAATTAGGTGGCTAGGTTTTACACAATATTCTACTCCAGAACTAAATACTCGGACTTCTGCTGCGTGAGGGAGGATACCAGCGAGCAACGTTGATCTTACCGTCTTTTTCAGAGGGTTCAACTGAATCACTTATCCAGGCAGTGAAACCGCGGGCGCCGGGAGTAGCACATCTGCAGCAACTGGCAGCCATAGCCGACCCCGGTAAAGGACCCATTCCCCCGGCAAAGAGAGAAATTAGAAATAACATCCGGGAGTAGCACATCTGCAGCAACTGGCAGCCATAGCCGACCCCGGTAAAGGACCCATTCCCCCGGCAAAGAGAGAAATTAGAAATAACATAGTTATAAAATGGCTTTTATAACAAAAATCAGCACAAACAGTATGAGCAACACTGCAGCTCCAGTAACTGCTCTTTTGGGGCACGTTACAGTCCCAAAGTGTTCAGTTCTGGCTGGTCTGAAAGTGTCTAAAGGATGCTGTACTTGGAGTTCGGTGTTCTTTGGACTGGACAAGATCCCAAAAGGGTGACAGTTCATTAGTTGATTTTGGTTAGTTTGAGTTTTATATTATCTAATGGGCTGCAGGTCCAGGAGGTGTTCATTTTTATATTTTTGTCTGCTTCTGGCCTACCCTTGTCATGGTCAGGTAGGCATGCGGTGCTCCCGTGAAGTCTGCTGTCGTCTTCTTCTGGCTTTCCCTTTTCCAGGTCAGGGAAGCTTGTGTTGGAGCCGATCCTGAGCTCTGGTGAAACTTCTCTCTTCTTTGTACGAGTATAATGAATCCAGTTGTCTTTTTCTGCTACCTTTACGGCAGTGTGGGAGGTGAGGAGGACTTGATATGGTCCTTGCCACCTAGGTTCAAGGGGAGATTGTTTCCAAGTCTTTACGTACACCCAGTCTCCAGGCTGGATGCAATGTGCTGGAACATCAGCAGGTAAGGGTTGGCTCAGAGCAGCATACCTATGGAGAGATTTTAACTGAGACTGTAGAGATAAAATATAAGAGGTGAGTTCTTCATCACCTAAAAGAGGAGGTGTGAGCCGGTAATAAGGGGGAATGTTGGGGAACAGGGTGTCCAAACAACAGCTCGTAAGGGCTGAGCTTTAGTTTTCCCCTGGGGGTGGTTCGGATGGACTTAAGAGTTAATGGAAGAGCCTTGGTCCATTTTAACCCACTTCCAGCACAAAGTTTTCCAGTTTTTTGTTTTAGGGTCTGATTCATTCTCTCTACTTGTCCTGAGCTTTCTGGGTGCCAAGGGGTATGGAATTTCCATTCTATTCCTAGGCAGCTGGCCAGTGTTCTATTTGTCAGCTGTAAAAAGTGATCCTTGATCACTTTCAGTGGTACGTGGTGGACCAAACCTGGGTACAATTTCGTTAAGGAGTATTTTTACTACTTGTTGCGCTGTGACTCTTCTGGTGGGAAAGGCTTCTACCTGCCCCGTGAGTTGGTCAACGAATTACTAGGAGGTTTTTGTACCCATTGTCTTTAGGCATATCAGCAAAATCTATTTGTAGTTTTTCAAAGGGAGTATAAGCCCAGGGGCAGGCTCCAGGGGGTCCTGATTTTTCCCCTTTGATATTAAACCTTTTGCATATACTGCAGTGCTCTAAAAGCCTTTTTGCTTCCTGGTAAACTCCGGGTGCATAGCACAGCCTATTAGTGATAGCGGCAAGTTTTTCGCGACCTAAATGTTTGCCTTGATGGAGTTGTAGATAAGGTCTAAGGGCTACTTTAGGTAGCACTATTCTTCCGTCCGGCAATCGCCATATTCTATCTTCCTCACAGGTGGCTCCAGCCGCTTTCCATCTTTGTTGTTCTAAAGGCGGTGCAGACTTGTACACTTTTGGCTTTAGCGATACTCCCAAATATGCCTTTGACTGAGGAATTTGAG
>NW_005842182.1:1196114-1198585 GCF_000455745.1 Alligator sinensis | reverse complement strand
CTCAACTGCCCAGGCAGTGGTTCAGCTTCAAGTACTTCAAATGGAGTTACCACCGCATAACCCATTTTTCTAACCCCGTTAACTATTTTTGAAGAGCCATCTACATAAAAAATCAAGTCAGGGTTGTCTAAGGGTAAGTCACTGAGATCTGCCCTGGGTTTGTCTGAAAATGCTGCAACTTGAAGGCAATCGTGGGAGTCTGGTTCACCGTCGTTGGGTAGAGGTAATAGGGTGGCTGGATTCAGGGTATTGCATCTTTCTATGACCAGGTTTGTGGCCATTAAGAGTGTGGTTTCGTATTTGTTCATTCTTTGATGAGAAAAATGTTGAGTATTTTTCTGGAGGAGGAGGAGGGCCACCGCATGTGGGGCCTTTAGGATAAGGGGGTATCTGAGGACTAGTTCCTGGGCTTTCTCAACTATTGTTGCAGCTGTGGCCACTGTGTGAAGGCATCCCACTTCCCGCTTTGCCACTACCTCATATCCGTGTCTTTCGCCTTTTGGCCAGGCTGCCACTCTATCAGCTTTTAAGAGGCAGACGGATACCCTTGGACTGCTACCAGAATCCTCTAGAGGAATAACCAGAAAACCAGAAATGTACTGACCTGAGGTACATGCCAGTACTATCCCTTTACCCGATTTGAGGATCCTGCCTTATTGGTCCCGAGGGGACCGTCCACCTCCCGAGACTGACCCAAGTAGGTGAACTCACCTGGTACGCGCTGGGGTGTCGGGGGGGTGGAGGTCTCCAAAGGTTCCAAGCTAGATGGGTCCCATCTGGGTTGCCAGATTGTCATGGGAGAAAACTCCCTGAAGTTCGGTGTCTAGCTGCAAAGGAACCAGGCAACACGGGTAAAGGCTTCCTGCAGTTTATTTGCTCGAGCAAAGACCATAAGCCAACAAGGAGGCAAAATGGCCCCGACTAAAAGGCGGGGCGTTCTTTTATACTCTTTTTGTTTTTTGTTTTAAAAGGCAAGGCATCAGCAGTAAACAACATTTCCATATAAGGTAACACCAAACCCACATCTGTGCATTTT
The DNA here is from genome assembly GCF_000455745.1 of Alligator sinensis. Taxonomy (NCBI): domain Eukaryota; kingdom Metazoa; phylum Chordata; order Crocodylia; family Alligatoridae; genus Alligator; species Alligator sinensis. The sequence continues at coordinate 1,197,549 of NW_005842182.1, read as the reverse complement.
CCACCAACTCTGGTACTTTTCCACAAGCGGCGGTTACAAAAAGTAGGTCAGCAAAACTGCAATGCAATAAGCTATTCTTGAACTTTTGAACTCCCTGAGTACGTGACTGCTCCACTTTAGGGTGGTGGCTTCCTTGCCCATCACACCAGCCTCACATCCCTGGTGGGTGAGATCAGGCAGGGAGAGCCCAGAATCATCAAGAGCACTGAGGCAGGGCCCAGGTCAGTGGAAGGATCTGTGGCAGCACCCAGATTCTTGGTCGAGGTCTGAGGCTGCATATAGGACCCAGCATGAAGCTCCAGTGGGGTGGGGTCCTGAGCCTTGGGGAGCTAATAAGGAAGCTCCCGGGGCCAGGGATAAGAGGATAGCCCTGGGAGGGCTTGGGGACAGGGCTTAGAGCCCTGATTCTAAAGGTGGGCCAGGAGCCCCAAGAGTGTGTGTGGGGTTGGAGCCCAGTGTGTGGGGCCTGGGGGCCAGTGTGTGCGTGTTTGTGTCAAGAGAGAACCCAGACCACACCCAGAGCAGACACATGCGCGCACACACATCCAGAACCAGACACGTGTGTGTGTGTGTGTGTGTGTGTGTGTGTGTGTGTGTGTGTGTGTGTGTGTGTGTGTCTGTGCGCGCGCGCACAGACACAGAGAACCAAACAGAAGCAGACAAATACACAGAACCAAATTTGGAGGTGCATGGAGCTGGGCTCCTTGGCCACTGGACAAAGTCTGACCCAACAATGCCCTGGTCCTGCCAGAGCCCCATAGCTGGCCGAGGCCTTGGCCCAGAGCCTGCCTATCAGTCCAACCGCCCACACAGCTGAGCCTGCAAAAGGTGCGGTGCTCCTGGGGAGGGGCAACGCCAATTTCACCCTGGTGCGGGGCTGGGCTGGGGCTGGGCTTGGAGTGGGTGGGAGTCAGGCAGGCTCAGCTGTAAACCATGCTGCAAGTAGCCTAGGCTCTGTGGTTGGCAGCAGCTACCTGCGCTGGCAGGGGGGAAGAGGCCACGGTTGCGCTGCCTCAGGCTGCTCCCCCACTGTCTGCTCTGAGGCGTGTGCGCACCTGCCAGTATGGAGCTAATGCCGGAGCCTGGAGCAGATGTTTGCAGCCTCCTGGCTGCAACTGGCCCAGGCTCTGGGTAGCTGCTGCCAACCACCGAGCCCAGTCTGCTAACAGGAGGGCTTGCAGCCTGGGTTTTGTGGCTGGCAGCAGCTGCCTAGAACCTAGGCTGGTGGTGTTGTGCGGAGCAAAATGGCCTCGCGCGCCATGCTCAACACACATACTGGGGGTGGCTGAACACTGCCCTAGACCAACACGGCTATGACTAAAAACCCAACAGCAAACTCAGTAAGTCAATTAAGACTCCTTGAGGGTAACTTGGGTTTTGCACATACCGCATCAATGAGCTACCTCAAAAAATGAGTGTACATTTTGAACACTTT
>NW_005842182.1:1188361-1196097 GCF_000455745.1 Alligator sinensis | reverse complement strand
ACTGTTGCCTGTACATTGTATTGTACAAAGGTTTGAATGGACGTACAGTTACAAAAAGGATCGCAGCGTTGGGAGGCAGGCAAACCCCACAGAAGGCGGGAACGAAAAAACGCGGCGGAACGCAGACCGGGGGCCCCTTTCGGGGACAGACCAGCGGCACCGGAAGTGCCCGGTATGCAACGGAGTGGTGGAAGCGCCGCGCTAGCTATCCGCCGGCGCGGCCGGAAGTCCCGCAATGACGTTCCAGTGGGTCGACTGCGGGCTGGTAGGACGGAGCCGAGGGTTGTGGGGGGCGCGGAGCAGAGCCCAACTGCCGCCGCAGGAGGATGAGCGAGCGGCCCGCTGGCAGCGGCAGCGGCGCCGCCCCGATTACCTCTGCCCCCAGGTAGGGCGGGTGCGCGGGCAGTCGGTTGGTCAGACGGGGCGAGAGGCCGGGGTGGCGGGCGCGGCCCCCACAGCCCGGCCCGCAGACTCCCCTCCCCCCTCCCTGTGCCATACTGCGCGGGGCTGCTCCAGCGGCTGCCCGCCTCGGCAGGTGCTTCCGTCTCCGCGCAACTTTCTTCTGTCAATCCGGTGAGCTTCACAGCGGGCCCCCGGCCCCATCTCCTGCCCCTTCCCGGCCTCGTCCCCTGCCGCCCCATGCTGGATTGGGAGCAAGCTTTGCTGCTGCTGAAGAGAGGGCGCGTTTGTCCAATATCGAATGGGGGCAGAGCCTTTCGCTTGGCCCTTTCTTTTTCATGTTATTTCAAGTGTGTTAATCTTGCCTGCCCTGTACTCTGCCACTGTTTGCAATGGCATTTCTCCCTCCGAGGCAAGGATTTCTTCAGGCCATATCTTTTACTGGATTGACTGCGTAGTTGGGATGAAGCTTTCCAATGCAAGAAGGATATCTTGTCTTTGAAAGCTTGTCTGACTTTGGACCAACTATATGGACCAAAGTTGGTTCAATAAAAGATGCCACCCTAAGAAACGGTTGCCTCTCACATACTTTCTGGACTGTCACAGCTGCAGCCTCGCTCTTGCGCTGTCATCCTCTCTGTCAGCCCTGTGCATAAACCGGTTGTTTGTTATCTTTGCTGTGGAAGGGAAAATGGGATTTACAAAATCCAAATGTGGACAGAGCCTTTCAGATCTATCTGTTAGCCTTGTATTCTTCCTGTTATTTGAAGTGTATTAACCTCAGAAGCAAAACTGTACGCAGTTTTGTTTACACTGTGCTTCTCTGTTGTGACTGGTGAACTGCCATCTGCCTTCCTGCTCCGTTTCAGTGGTTACCTGTCCTGACCACCCTCTTGTCTTTCTCTCATGGTAGCTCTTGTATTTCCTTCTGTTCTGCTCTCTGTGCTCCTATTTGTGTGCAGAGAGCCTGCTCCTACATGCTGTAATTCCAGAGCATCCAAGCAGACTTGATTAATTGAGACTGCTGGAGTGTAGAAATTACCACTCTCCAGCAGTCTTCAGCATCACGTGTATCAGCATCCCCATGCTGAAAAATGGCACCTGGGTGCTTTAAACTAAAGCTTGTTGGATGAGCTTTAATGCAAAGCACCCTGCTGTCATTTTTCAGCACAGGAACACCGACTGATACACGTGATGCTCCGGGCGCATTTATTTAGTGCGGCTCTCAGAGCTGCGCTAGTTAAAGCACTCCCCCCCCCACGCCACCTGGAGTATGTGTATAAACGCCCTCTGAGCTTGGTCAGGGATATTATCCTGGAATATATCAATGCCTATGAGAGAGAGGCAGAATCTAGGGCAGGGTGGTACTTTCTGAAGAAACTTGTTCAGCGAGTCATGAGCTTTCATAGACTGCAGCTTGCTTTATCCTATATAGTAGGCTATTCAAGTTGTAGCATTCATAGCATAAACATAAACATGTTATGTACTTCTAAACCACTTATTAGTCTGCATTAGAAAGCACCCTGCCCTGCTTTCTGCCAGTCTTTGTATATTGCCTTGGCTCTGATCCTGCTTCCTTAGCTTAGATTGGAGCCTTAGATGGTAAGTGTTAGGGTTGGGGTTTGGCCTTTGGGGTGTATGAAGAGTGCCTATAGCATGTTAGGTGTTACCAGAATACAAATAGTATTACTTGTAGTCCACCTCATGTTTAGGTGACTGCAAGCTCCAGGCTTTGTAGGCACTGGGTATGTATAAAACTTGGAGATAGCTTGGGGTATTGCAAGCCTGTGGTTGAAGTTTTATACTTTAGAATTAACCTAGATCAGGGGTTCCCAAAGTTTTTATGCCACGGCCCAGCAAACTGTGGCCTGAAAGTGGCTGTAGGCTGGCAAACTGCAGCCCAGCAGTCGCAGCCAACTGCAGCTGGAATTCCTGACTAGAAGAGAGGTAAGGATACCCCCATCCCCCGGGGGGGGGGGGGGGGGGGGGGGGGGGGGGGGGTGGGGGGGGGGGGGGGGGGGGGGGGGAGATGGGGTGCAAACCCTGTGCTGCCGTGGACCCTGTGGAAAGAGCCACGGCCTCTGCCCGGCTCTGGGGGGCTGTGGTTTGTCTGTCTGTGGTCACTTCTGGTCCAGCAGCTGACTCACCATGGTCTGAGGATTGAGAATCACTGACCTAGATTAACTTTCCTTGCATAGTAATAGAGGAAAAAGAAGAATGTGTTGACCAGTGATTCTTACCAGGTGTCATGGTCCCCTGGGGTACCTTGAAATCCTTTCAAGGATGCCACACAATATAAAGCCAAAGGTTTCAAATAGGAATATGTAGTGTTGAAAACATTCTGAACTACTGTGACCTTTCTGAGTTCTTTGCAACAGAAAAATTGCTCTATTATTTCTCTAGTCAAAAAAAGAGTGAAAAACTTAAGAATTACTATTTTCTAAGGAGTGCCTTAAGTCTAACAAGAGGGGTGTCTTGAGTTTGAAAAGGTTCAGAACCATTGGTATTGACGATATCTGGAACCATTGAGAACCATTTGTTTTGCTAAGTTTGGAATGACTTACCCTGATTTCATAGTGTCTTTGACTATTATTTGAGTATATAGAATTGCTTATGAGCGTGAAAGCCATGCCTCTGCCAAGCCACAGAACCCAAGCCAGGCAAGCATATGCTTACAAGCTATATCTGAAAGCAGGATGTCAGCAAGGATACCTCTTGGATTTCCCTGCTGCCTACATCCTCATGCCTAGGGACCTACCAAAGTCATGGTGGAAGTGTGCTGCATAGTAGCTCCTTTAATCTTGCAGTTTCCCCTGTGCACCCCACCCCTGATTGCCAGAGAGGCTGTACCACTCACCACTCACTCCTGATCGGAGGGGAGGCAAAAACCATGGTTTTAAATATGACATGGTTTTTGCCTCCTGCTGCTGATTGGCTGACCCAACAGCCCTGTTGCTCTGTGCTGATCAGCCGAGAGGCAAAAACCGTGCCATAATTAAAACTGTGGTTTTTGCCTCCCTGCTGATTAGGAGTGAACAGTGAGGCTCCTCTGCCAGTCAGTGTGGGGACGGAGGGTGCACCTGGGAAAGTGCAAGATTAAAGGAGCCACCATGCAGCAGGCTTCCACCATGATTCCAGTAGGTCGCTACTCATGCCATTCACCCCGGGAAGCTGTACCCTCAAACAAGCTGTGCCGTTTCACAGGAGGTACTTCCTGAGCTGGAAATGCAATAGCATTTGTGCAGTGGTACAGGCATCTAATTAGCTTAGTTGAGGTCCTGTTTGGAGCAGCATAATGTGGGAGGGTGCTGGTGCCTGCCCTGGTAAGTTTGTCACACAGATGGGCCTTCTGTCAATGGCAAAGAGATGACAGCAATAAGTTGATGTTTTTTAAGTTCCTTGTTTTCCTCATTTTGGACTGGGAGAAATTAAATAAGAGCTAGCAGTGTGTCCCAGGGGAGCTGGGGTTACAGGAGGACCCCTGGCCAAAGCAAAAAGAAAGCCCCACTTACCTTCTGCAGAGCCCGAAAAGCAGGAAGGAACACGCGCTGTGAAACCACCACCACGACTTATCAGCTGCACTTATATCCAGCTGGGGCCGGGGAGCGTGGGCTGGAGATGCCACCCGGTGGAAATAAAAAGCTGCCCCGAGGGTGCAGCGGGAGGGCAGACGAGCGGAGGCTCGAGGAGGAAGCCCACACCCCGAGGGGCTCAGTTGCTGTATCGGGCAGCATGGGAAGCCGGGGGCGGAGCCGGGAGAGGCTCCGACAGCAGAACCAACGGCAGAGTCAGCAGCGACGCCGACAGCAGAGCCTGCAGTAAAGCCGACAGCAACGCCGGCGGAGGAGCCGACAGCAGAGCCTGCAGCAACGCCAGTGGAGGAGCCGACGGCAGAGTCGGCAGCGATGCCGACAGCAGAGCCTGCAGCAAAGCCGGTAGCGATGCCTACAGCAGGGCTTGCAGCGAAGCCGGTAGCAAAGCCGGCAGCAACGCTGGCAGAGGCTCCAGCAGCAACATCTGAAGCAGAGCTGGCAGCGGCACTGGCAGAGGGGCCGGTTACAGAAGCAGCAAAAGCAGCGTCGGGCAAGCCGACTCGGGGTCAACTTGCAAGCCAGCAGTGAAGCCTCGGAGAGGAGGTAATGTGTGTGGCCAACGGGAAACCCATCGGGTATCACCATGGAGGGCGGCAGAAGACCCCAAGGAGGGACGGAACGAGCAGCAGACGGGCCCCACTACAGTCCTAGGATAAACGACTGGGACTCGATACCCGAGTGGGGCGAGCAACCAGGGCTGGGTACCTAGGCACAGGGGGATCCATGGGGCCTATAGGCTAAGGGCACCCTCTGTGGCCTCCTGGCCCACTGGCCGGATTGCTTTGGCTATCACGGTGGTGGGAATTGCATGCTAAGTCACAGGGTGGTTGGGATAGGGCGCTAGGGATTCGGATTAGTGGGACCCAGGTCCGTGGACTTCGAAGTCTGCACATAGAGTCACGACCTGAAGACACTGACGCGTGGCTGGCGGGCCAAGGGAAGAGGTCGCGTGGAGTCAAGAACTCAAAGGGGCCCAAAGACCAGCAACCCAAGGTGGCGAGTGGCCGGGGTGTAGGGGAGGTCGGAGCCCTGTGAGTGCCCGCCGGGAGGCGTGACAACCCTGGAAGCTGCCTTGAAGGGGAACCCCTCCACTGAGGTACCATTCAAAGTCGTGGTAGGCGAGTCAAGGGGATCCCCTGACATCAGCCAGGGTAGTCTTTGGGGTCCACCCGCAATCCCAGGACAGGCTCTATCAATGGTCCGGGCTAAGGCTGCACGAGAGCGCCTAATAGAGCAGAGGCGGGCACACAGTGCTTTCCTGAACTTTTACACAGATTTGCATACAGTACTTTCATATTCATATTGATATTAAACTAGTGGATTGAGTCATTGGATTAAACACTGCTGTTGTTTTAAACGGGGTTGTTTTTTTTCTTTTATGATTAAATAGAAAGCTTCATTAAACTTTTTAATTTTTGTTAAATTAAATTGTGTACTGAAAGCGAAACCTTTAGGGAGATCTTTGAGGCGCACTGGCAATGTATAAACCTGTATTTTTTTAACAAGGTGATATTAGAGTTTAAAAATCTAGCTTTTTGATTTATATAATTTCATGAACATGAGTAATAAAACTGGATGGATCATCTTTATTTTACACTTGAATTCACTAAAATAATATGTGCCAGTCCACAGATTTCATGGGGAACATTTTACATCTAAACAAAATAAGTTAACACATTTCACTTTATTTGTGATTGTGTTAATTTGCAACCTAAATATTAGGCTTGATCAGTGGAAAGTGATTGTTCTGTTCTGTGATGAGTCCTTGTGAACGTGGAGGGATGTGTGAGGCCCGACCTGAGGAAGCCTCTGGGAGGAGGCCAACCTGACTCCCTGAATGGGGGGTCGGTTTTGCAGAACCTGGAAGCTACTAGGTAATGACCTAATGCATCTTCTGCAGTTTGCTGATGAGTGAAGAAAAAAAGGGAACTGCCCTAGGCCCACCAATGGTCCTGGAAAGTCCTGGGCCTAGCAGAGTGCAAAGATAGCAATTTTTATTTAGAAATAACAGCTTGCAAAATGAGATAACGGCGTGGCTTTAATCCCGGAAGAGGCAGTAAGGCGAAAAGTGAACCCCACTTCTAGGGGAGATAACTGGTGGGAGGAAAGGTGTATATAAAGTGGAAGCACCGGGTCCAGGGTGGAACTACTGCAGGGAGGACAAGGCTAAGGACCCGATAAAGGAGGTAGTCTCACCACCCTGGACGCAGGGTGGGGTTCCCGAGACCTTTCGGGTAATAACATGGGATAGGGTGTGGAGTGCCTTTCCTCCAGCCCGACGCGCTTGCAGCTCATAAACTTGTTATGGTATTAACCGTGTGTGTGTGTTGTTGATTTTCCTTACAATAAAGAGCAACATTTGAGTTTTACCTGGTGTGTGACTTGTAGGTTACTCACCTACCGCCTTTGGGAAGGGAGGGAACCCCTAACAAGTGGTGGAGAATGTGGGCATGAGAGACCGCACCCCCCCTCCCCCTTGGAATGGCCTGGCCAGCTGTGTCAGAGGAGCAGTAAATATGTTCGCATGCCGGGGAAAAACCACAAGTCTCTCCGAACTTAGTAAGAGTGTACATCTATGGTCCCCCTCCGGAGTAAGGGACCTCAGGTGGAGGGAATGCCAGTGGCAGGCGGGCAGAAAACCAGGGAAGAAGGCATTGCTAGAAGGCGCCATCTCTTTGTTGTGGGAAGCAGTGGGAATTTTGTTGCCCTTAGAGGATCCAAAATCAGAGGAGGGGCGAGAGGTGGCGGTGACTGATCTGGTCGGGGATCAGAATGACCAACCTATCCCCTCCTCTTTAGGAACAGAGGTGGAGACAACTCCGCCGGAGAAGTCAGAGGTAAGTACAGTTATGAAATCCAAAGTACACCAAGCGCCAGATGGGGGGCCTGCTGGGCAAGAGTGGGAGGTGGTCCCTTGGAAACTGACAGACCTCCAGACTGAGCTGGCAGGCTGAACAAAAGAAGTAAAGGAGACCTGGGGCATGTGGGCTAATAGAGTAGTGTCCTAAGGGTTAGACACATTTTTCACTCCTAGAGAATCAATAGCAGTGATGGCAAAAATCTTCCCAGGGGAGTGGTACAAGTCAGCCCAGGCCTCTTCACTGGTAGATCCCAGGCTGACGGGACATTACTCTTATCAACTAATGGGGATGGCGTTAAAATCATTGGATGCCTGGGAGTTGTCCAGGGATCGACACGCTAGAGAGCCGAAGTGGGTAGATTTGGTGGGGGGGGGGGGGGGGGGGGGGGGGGGGGGGGGGGGGGGCGTACGACAATTAAGTGGGTATGCATTCATTGAGGCAGCTTTGTATGACCAGTTAAACAATGACCCCCTGCGAGTCATAGTCATTGGAACTGCAGGGGAGTGCACTCTCCACAAAGGGATAGGCCCCTTGAAGAATCTTTTGATGCAAGGATACGATACTTGGATGAACCATTCCCTAAGGGATATTATAAGGGGGTTGCAGACTTTGATTAATTTGACTGAGGAACACCCGAAATCGAAACAGGTGGCAGCGGTGAAAGGAATGTCAGTGGAGGTGAAGAAAATTCCTCGCTAACAGCTCTGGATTGAGCTGAGGAAGGTGGGAATCCCCTTAGAGCAGATTGATGAAAAACCAACTGGTGAGCTGTATAGGCTTTGGAGAGAACACAACCTGGGAGAGAAGGATAAGGCCGCCGCTGCTGCCGCCGCCGCACCCCCCCCCCCCCCCCCCCTGCTGAGGAGCCCGATACTCCGCCTGG
>NW_005842182.1:1179642-1188330 GCF_000455745.1 Alligator sinensis | reverse complement strand
CCCCTTGCTGAGAAGCCTGATACTCCGTCTGGGCTCTACCCCAGTTTAAAGAACCTGCAGCTGAATTAGGGGGGCCCTGGGGAGGGGAGGCGAGGGACACCCCCTCCCTCGCTCCTGATAGGTCGAGTCCCCGGGGATCCCAGGAGGTGCCTATTTGCTCAAATCACAATCGAAGGGGGGCAGGTGGCTGGATGGTTTCTCATGGACACTGGGGCGGAGGTTACCATTTTCCAATGGGAACGCCCCCCCTGGGGGGGGGCTTCCTGTGGTACTTAAAGGGGTTGGGTGGGGCAATCCGGGGAAGAGAAATTGATGGGGTAGTGAGGTTAGGAAAGTGGCAGGTCTCCACAGTAGTGACTGCTACCCGCCATCCGCTGTGGATATTGGGAACCAATGTCCTGAGTCATTGTGTTACATATGGCCCCCACCAGAGGGCGATGGCCATTGGAAAGGTGGTCCCCATGCCAAAAGACAGGTCTTGGGTCCGATCGGAATGGGATGTGGGAAACACAAAAAAGGAAGTACAGATTGAGATGGAAAAGGGAGTAAAGCCACATTTTGTGTGCCCTTACCCCCTGATGCCTGAGGCCGAACAGGGAGTAAGTGAAATGCTCTAGGAGCTGTTGCAGGCCGGGTTGGTGGATCCCACTATCTCCCAGTGGAACTCCCCCTTATGGCCTGTGCGTAAGGCTAGTGGAAAATGGAGAATGGTGATAGGCTGTCGAGAAGTAAATAAAAGAACAAAGAAATTAGGCCCAGTAGTTAGTACCCTGCCTGAAATGTGGGATGCTGCCCAAAAGGCAAGTGCCTCCCAGTTCACGGTTATTGACATTTCAAATTGTTTTTGGGCAATTCCCATGTGGGAGAGTAATCGGGATATATTTGCTTTCATGTTCAAAGGAAAACAGTATTGGCCGTTGCGCCTACCCCAAGGTTGGTGCAACTCGCTGATCTTAGCATATCAACAGGTGCGTGAAGCACTTGAGTCCCAGCCGCAAGTTCAAAGCTATGTGGATGACATACTGATCTGGTCAAATACTCCCGAGGAGTGTGCAAATATTTCCCGCAGGGTGTTACAAGCTCTGGGAGTGGCTGGGTTTTGAGTGGATCAAAAGAAGGTTCAATGGGTACGATGCTCGGTAAGATACCTGGGAATGCAGTTAGATGCTCAGGGCTTGGGAATCCTGGAGCAAACTAAGGAGGCATTGGCTCAGTTCCATCCACCCTGCTCTCAGAAGGAGCTACAGTCCTCACAGGATGATACAGTTATTCATAAATCTGTTTTCTTGAAAATAAACTTCCTTGCCATTCCATGCCATGCTTCCAGAATTTAGTTATGTACTTGCTTTTATAACCTGGCTTTTTGCTTTAGACTTAAAAGGCTTGCGGTAAACTAAACTTTTTCAATGACGCATACTGAGCGTGACCCCCTGACACTGTCAGTAGTCCCTGCAGGAGTTCATTGCTCACCACCCCACCACTGACACTGCTGGTGGCATCTGTGGGCATGATCCCTGCTGGCCGCTGCTGGCAGTTGCTGACCCTTGGTCAGCACACGCCACCTGCCTCCCCCAGCTTGCTGCCGTGCTCCATGCCCCCCCAGCCACTGGGGGCATGAGTTGTTCATTCCCTTCCCCCACTCCCTCCAGCCCCAAGCAGCTCATTGCAGGCTAGAACTTTGCTAGTCAGCAAGGGAAAGCCTGTGGTTTCCTCCTTTTCAAGGGGCAAACCTGGGTTTTTCTCTGTTAAAAAGGGGAAAATGCATGGTTTTCTGCAGGAAAGGGAAAACTCAGATCCCTGATTATCAGTACAGTGTTTTGATTATTTATATAATGGCTTAGCTTCACAAATTACACTGAAAAAACATGCTTAAAGTTAGTACTCATATAATTAAGACTCAGAAAAATTAACCTGTTTTTGAACTTGCAGAACAACATGTTATACAGGCAAAATATAAGAATAGTATCTTAATTCCTTATTTAAAGAGGGTTTTTTTTATTTTTAAATTGGTTTTTATAGATGTTCTGGAAAAGACCGGTAGTCATGTTAGTGGCATTAATAATAGTGTATCTGATTAGTATTAATAGTTTAAAATAGATTACAAGTAATCATTCTTTATCAGTCAAAAAGCAGTTAGACATGAGAGAAGGTAAAATAGATTAACTGGAAGAACATTGTATGTTATTTTTTGTTTGTTTGCTTCTTTTTAATAATGATAAAAACCATCAGATCTTTTCTTGGATATTTGGAAGCTGGAAGGTTCACTTCACGCTGTCTGCAAGCCTCCTTCACCTTTTTGGGCAAGCAGAATACCTTTTCTAGTGGTCCTGTTGACTTTGACTTAATTTGAAATTTATTGAAATTATTAGAGTAATCATGTCTTTCTACAATCGCTATAAATTAAATTAATTTTTGGCACTTTGAATCTTGAATTCCAAGTTACTTTTAAAATGTACCCAATCAGATTGCATTTTTTATTACAAAATTGAGGTAAATGAATTGATAAAAGACGTTTCAACCTCCCAAAGCATTCTTTAGGCAGACACTTCCTATTTCACCTTCTTCTTGATTCTTCAGTGAAGTTGTCAATATTGGATTTGTTTAAGTTTGTCTCCATGATCTGATGCAATGAATGGCATAAAAGTATCACTTCATAAGCAGCCTCCTCCTTTTTAGATTAAATCATGTAATTAGCAAAAAAAAAAAAAAATCCATATGTAGCTTGAACAGTAGGTCCAGGCTGTTAAGAATTTTTTGCCAGAATTTTACCAAAGCAGAATAAAGAAAAGGAAATGCGTGACAAACTGAAATTCAACTGCTGTTCATATACATCTGTTTTTAATATCAAGTGCAGTGTATTATGTGATGTGGGCCTTTTTCTGTGGAAGTTCTATCACTTTAACTATATTGGTACACTTAAAACAGTACAAGCTACTCATTTTCTTTAAGAGTTCACATAGATAGGCATAAAGATGCATCATACTGTATGGAAAGGACAAGTAATGCCTAGGGCACTTTTTGGTGGTAGAACAGTTTACTGATGGTGAATTGTACCTGTATAATTACATAAGAAATTGGTTTTTTTAAAGCAGAACTTGATAATATTATACAAGTACAAAAACTAGGTATAGAATTTGTAAGTCATTCAAGCATTTCTGAAATTTTTGCCCTGAATCTAAATGGAGGATGTGACCTAGGTTGGATTAACAGATGACAGTGACTGATAAAGCTGTTTTAAATATGTTGTATTCTTTCACAGAATTTCACCCAGTTTTTTTCACATGCAGTGAATGTCACCGAGTTAAATATTTTTGCTTCTTGTGTATATCAAATAGACATAAATCATGTATATAATTTTATATTTATTATATATGTATGTATAACATATATGTATACATGTTATATGTATACATAAATGTTATATATATGTATTAGTTTATGTAAGCTTAGTATTATCCTGTGATATAAAGCAGTTTTGGTAGAATACCAGAAAGTATTGATATAATATCTTTTGCATTAGCGGTAAGATTCCATTTATTTAATTCAGCTTCAGTGTTTTGCTGTTTTTCAAATAGGTAAACATAGAGGTTATACAATAGAAATGCACATTGGCTACTTATAAAATTAGTCTGTAGATTATTATGTAGGACTTTCATTTACTAATATGGTGGTTCTCAACCATTTTAGCTTCAGTGCAACCAACTGTTCATAACTTTTTATTCTGATATAGGAGATCACCAGCTGAGAACCACTGAGCTAGAATCTAAATTCAGAAAAGTTATGGAGGAACTCCTTGGGCATCTATACGTGTGCTTGGGGGGGCGCTTTAATTAGAGCAGCATTCAGAGCCGCTCTAATTAAAGTACCCTCAGAATCACGTGTATTCAGCATCTTGCACTTCAAAAGGCTCGTTTGATGAGCTTTAGTTAAAGCTCCCCTGCCACCGTTTTGAAACATGGGGACGCTGAATACACATGACATGCGGAGGCTGCTGGAGTGTAGTAATTAGCAAGTGTTGGAGCAGACATCCATCATGTATATAGGTGTCCCTGGAGGCTAAAAAGGCTGAGAAGCACTATCTTAGCCTGACTTAAAAATCACTCGTATTTATCAACTTACTTGTGTGTGGGGGTTTTTGGGTTTTTTTTTTTTTTTCAAAGAACGGTGCATTTTCATTGGCATAACAAAACATGTTGATTTACTAAATGAAGTTTTTATAGTAGATCCGGTACAAATTTCTAAACTGTGTGTGTTGCTTAACATGCTTAAATTGTTATAAATCCTACATTTCAGTAAGCTTTAAGAAGGATGTATTTCTAGATGATTAATTTTTACTAGATGATTTAACTGTTTTATTAGATGATTAATTTTTGCCCGTATTTGCCATCTTAATGCAGCTTGATACAGCTTGAATGTAATTAAACACACAAAACCAGCACTTAAAATTAATTAAAACATTAATATTTTGGATACAGAAACTTTTTTTTTAAATCAAAATCACATTGCACATTTACTACAAACTAATTTATTAAACGCTTGTATTAACAGTTAATACTATTGAAAGTGTGAACTATGTTTAGCAAGTTAAACCAATTATTTCAAGTCATCTGAGGGAAAATGTTCTAAAATGCCTAAGTGAAAGTCATCTGAGCTTAAGTTCTTGCTTGCCTAATTCTCTTTAAAATGAGAGACTGTTTTTTGTTCGTTTGTTTGTTTTTTAACCTAAGCTGTTTTGAAAATTCCCTTTTACATTTTTAGAACTCATAAATCTCACCCTCCTTCCCTTTTTATTCATAGAGTGGAAGAGATAAACAAGTTTTCCTGCTTTTTCAACTCCCAGTTGATTTCTCTGCTTCGAATGAACCAGTCCAAATGAAGAAAATATTCTTTCTTCACCTGCAGAAGAGGTGACTGCTGGTAAAAAGCTGGTTTAGCACGTCAACAAACTCTGGTTCCAGGTGCTTTGCTAGTGACTTCCACCAGTTTAGTGGTGTGACATTTTTTAAAACATCCTCAGGATACACATACTCCTTGCAATGGCTGATCTTTAGCCCTGAGATTTACTATGACATGACTGATGAGTGATTAATAAATACCCATGTCATAGCAGCAATGACTCAACATATTTTATTTAATGTATTTTAGTAGATTTTACTATTGAGAATATCATTGAGAATCACTGGTCTAACCTATGATCAAAAAATAACTGGGAATCCATATTAAACCATATATTAAACATTAATTAAAAGTTTTAAAAACTTATTTCTCAGTTACACAACTATACACTTAAGAGTTATTATGCATTTAAAAAAGATGGTGAGTTATATTTTGCCAAGCATTTAGATTTTTTTTCTTATAAACACTATAACAATCTAAACATTTTAATGAGTTTTAAATTAAAATTATTTTTATGTTCTTTTCAGTGTTAACATATTTTACTTCTTGCATTTCTCCCAACTCAGAGTAAAAACATATTGCAATAGTTTATGAACTCAAGAAATGAATGTTTTGTTTCCATTGAATATTTCTGCCTCATTTAAATAATGATAGCAAAGAAAAGTGCATTTTAAAAACTACTTTACATGGATGCCTTCTCAAAATGTTTAAAAATACTATTTAGAAACAGTCCTAAGCTTCTGAAAATCTGTTTCATTTTAGATGGATAGAACTATAGATACATAGTTTAATTTTAGATTATACACACCTGCATGCATGCACATGTATACATGTGCATGCATGCACGTGTACATGTGCCCGCACTTGTGCGTACATGCACGCATCTCTCTCTCTAAAATCTATTTCATTTTCTCTCTCAAATGTATCTATCTATAGATATATACAATCTTTCTCTAAAATGAAACAGATTTGGACTATATATAATGTGTGTGTGTGTGTATATATAATTTAAAATGAAACAGATTTTGAAATGCTTAAGACTGTTTCTAAACAGTCTTTTGAAACATGACCCTATTGTTGAGAAGGCAGGCATACATATAAAATAGTTTTTTAAAAAGCACTTTTCTTTTGCTATCATTTTTAGGTTTATGCGTTTTCAGAACTCATATATTTTTATAAATAAATGTGTGTGTGTGTATGTGTATAATATTTAAAAATAAATATACAAGTAAAGACTTAGTGTTGGTGCATAATGAAATAGCCACATAATAGAAAGCATGTAACTTTTCAAGTGAACATCCTTTCTAATAGAAAACCCTGCAAAATAATTACTTCATTATCACTATATGGAAACAATAGTCTACTGTTACGTTGATACCTTATTTTCATAAGCCAGGAAATTCAGTTTGTTTTTCCAACAGCTGTAATGTTTATTACTTTAAATATGCAATTTCTTAATAGTTAAAGTTCCTTCAGCTCTTAATCTTAAAAGATTATGCTACAACACCTTGTAAAACATGATGTTTTTACCTTGGCCTTCAAAATTTTTTTCCAGCTAAATAGAATTTAAATTACTAATATTTTTATTAAAGTATTAACATACCAGCATCTTAAATTACTGCAACTATCCACCCTCCCGAAAAATAAGTCAAATTTAGCTTCTGCTCCTACCTTTTATTCTGAGTCAGTTTTGTCCACCTGAATTTCTATCTGACTTCCACTGTTTTTTTCTTTGCTTCCCTTAGTATTCTTATTTATTACAGGTTTTTTCCTTAGGTTTACCATCACCAGTTGTGCCTTTAGTATAACTGTTGAAATGAAGTTCCTTTTTGTGTTTTCATCAATTTTTTCACTACTTCTATAAAATTAACTACCAATGCAGAGTTTGGGATCTTCCCTTCTTTTTTAGTATATTGATTGCAATATGAAAAATCATAAAAGAGGGAGTAAACATGTAAATCAAATGGTGGAAATAATAATTGATAACAATAATACTTCTATGTAATCGTGAACTTCTATGTAAACTACTTTTGTACACTAGGAAGTTAAATATAATTTTATACATATACTTTTTATACAACAAAGTTTGGAGATCCTGTGAGGGCACTTTCTCTCTTACTCTCTCCAGTTGATTAATTTAAAAAAATCATCTCTCTCTATCTGTATATAAAGCTTCTATTGCTGCTATACACATGTAGCAGAAAAAAGGACCTCCTTTTGCCTTTTTTAAAGAGGGGCACTACATTGGCGCTATATACACACACACACACACACACACACACACACACACACACTATAAAATTAAAAATGCACACACACATACATACTAGCCAAGTGCCTGTAAAGAATGATGGATGAGCAGTGGGGATGGAGCACCACCACCCCAAGCTGCCGCCAGACAGCATCTGGCCGCGTACAAACCCCACCCCACACCGCTCTGTGCCTGGCCCTGTGCGCCCCCCCCACCTGCCACACCCTGCCACATAGCACATATACCCACCTAGCCACGTGCCTCTCACACAACCACCCACCCAGCCACATGCCACACCCACACAACACACCCACCCACATGCCACATACACCCCTACCAACCCACATGCCACACACACCCAGCCACGCGCCACACCCAGCCACCTGTCCAGCCACATACTGCACCCACCCAGCCACCTACCCAGCCACCCATCCAGCCCCTCCCCACACACACCTGCATGTTCCACCCCCCCCTCCCCGCATGCCCTGCAGCTCGTGGGTGCGGGGGGGTGTGGCTGCAAGGTGCCATACGGGGAGCCCCCCCTGGTTACAAGCCATGCCCCCATATGACTGGTCTCCGCAGCAGGGAGCACAGCCTGGCCCTGTCCGCCTCAGCCCCTACCTCCATCTCCACCTATCTGTCTGTCCTAAGGCTCTGTGCCACGCATGTGGTCTGGAGCATTACGGACAGGCAGCAGACGGAAGTTGTAAGGCTTTTATTATATTAGAATATAAATAGGGCAAACATAGTGCACCTCTTTAAAAAAGGCAAAAAGGAGGTCCTTTCTTCTGCTACATTTCAGGGTGTTTTTAGGCTCCCCTTACAGGCATTGGGTATTGGCTACAGCCAAAGCTGGGGACTTTGACTGGGGTGTGCTAGTGCTCCTGATGAAATCAAAGCTGGAGGTTCCTAGCTCTAGAGGATCTTGCCCCTCCACTCAGGATCAGATTGATCACCATATTGGGGGTCAGGAAGGAATTTTACCCCATGGTCAGATTAGTATGGACTGCAGGGGGGCGGGTTTCCCTTCCTCTGTAGTGGGGGCCATGGTCCTCTACCTGAGATCTCTTGATTATATATTGCCAACATTTCATAAAAGGAGGACATTGGCTGTTGTGGTTCACTTGCTTTACCTGTGGCAGGTTAGGGTGTTAGGTTTGTGTTGTGTCAGGGTTGACAGGCTTATGTAGAGTTTAGATTATGGTTTGGATAGGGATGATCCTGCCTCAGACAGGGGTTTGGATTAGATGACCTCTGGAGGTTTCTTCCAGCCCTACTTCTATGACATTTTTATTAGTAAGATAAGGAAATAATAAGCAGATAGTAAGGTAAGGAAATAACAATAAGCAGGTAAGCAATAAGGGGCCCTTTGGGCATCAGAGCCGGGGAGCAACAAAGGTGCCAGTCACAGGGCTCAAGTGCCTATACACTAATGCTAGGAGCATGGGGAGCAAGCAGAATGAACTAGCACTCCTGCTTGCAGAAAACACCTACGACTTAGTAGGGCTAACAGAAACCTGGTGGGATTCTTCCCACGACTG
>NW_005842182.1:1169138-1177294 GCF_000455745.1 Alligator sinensis | reverse complement strand
GGTCATCTAATCCCGCCCCTCTTTCCTGCCTATGCAGGGGGTCGGACTTGATGATCTATTGAGGTCCCTTCCGACCCTAACATCTATGAAATACAATATAGACCAGTGTGGGCTGTCCTTTTTGGCAGATGTGCCACAAGGTAAGCCCTGCACCTTCCCTAAGTGCCCCTCCCATCCCTTTCTTCTATCTAGCTTATGCTCCGTGCTCCATCTGTTCCTCTTCTTACTGTTCCTTGCAATATCTGCCTCTGTTTCCCTGCCCTTTCCCTAATCTGCTGTGACCCCCTCCTCATGCTGCGAGAGGTTCCAGTAGCACACAACCCAGAGAGCTTTGCAGGGTTTTTTTTAAGTGAATATAGGCGGAGATCATCAAGGTTGGGGAAGGTGAGACGGGGTCCGTGCTGTACACAGAAGAGTCCTCCATCCTCTCCCCTCCCTGTGCTGTGTTGGAACCCAGCTAAGGCTGAGCAGGGCATATGCTAGTATGCGTCCCTTCACCCATGTGGTGCAGTGTGATTCAGGCATGAAACAAGCTGGGAACTGAATACGCCTCCTAAGTGCTTCAGTGCTGGGCTTTTCCAGCCGGAAGCTCTGGTGGGGATGGTGTTCTGCTGCCTGCTTGGCTGAGGCTGACATAGCTTTCCCTCATACTGGGATTGCAGGGGTCGGCTCCGAGTCTGCTGCCTGTACAGAAGTTCTGATTCCCAAGATATATTCTCTGGGGAGCCACTTCGCTCAGGTTGCTCCCAAGTTACTTTTGCCTCCCAGAGTGGCCACTTTTACTCTGGGGGAAAAATTACGAACTTCTTTACACTCATGGCTTCTGAGAGAGCAGGGGCTCTTCCTGGTGAAACTAAGCATCTGTCCAAGCCCATAGTATAATCTTCAGGTGCTTAAAATAAGCTAATACTGTATATCTGTATCTTTTCTCATTCATTTTGCAAAGGTGTAATGGTGCAGTAGGAATTTCCTGTCATATCAACAAAGAAAAAAAGCACTAAAGAAAGTATAAGTTTTTCTCCCCCAGTGCTGTGGATTGTCACATCCTAAATACTGGTCTGTCATTCCCAACTACTATTGTGGGTCATTTTTCCCAAATTCTGCAGCAGCTTGTCATGCCTCACCAGTGCCCCCACCACATGCCCCAGGGCATTATTAGGGAGTGATTTCTCGGAATTTTGACAGCGTCAAAGATCAGATACCTAGTTATCCGCTCATACCTCTTCCAGATCTCGCAAACTATACATTTTATTGCCATCGTGTGGTATCATTGTAAGAGAATGATTGCTTTCTTCTTTGAATATGTACAGAACTGTTTATAGTGTTTCTTTGCATCTTTTCCTCACTGCCCCAGTGGACATTATGAAAATCTCAGTGTTGTGATCTCTTGATAATATTATGAATAAGAAAAGTTAGTTTATGTGTTACCAGAAAGAAGTTATAAAGTCAACATATTTTGTCCTCTGAATGGGCTGTTAGTAATGGACTGTCAGGGGTGCTCACTGTTTTGGTGTGGGACAAGTCTGCAGATCGGGTTGGGCCACCTATTTCTGCCTGGCACAGTGAGCCCAGATTAGGGTTGCACTGCCCCTACCTAATCCTTTAAACCTGGATCTGGCCCATGCCATTCCTAGTTGGACCTTTGTACTCTGACCAGGTCCTATGCTGCCTCTGTCTGACTTTCATGTTGGGATCAGGCCCTGCGCACTGGGACTAGGCTCGTGCTGTACTTCCCAGAACTGTGCACCTACATTGGACCTGCATTACCCTCCCTTGGCCCTGCGAGTCCTGTGCTACTTTGGCCCAGCCTTGCATGCTGGGATAAAGCCGTGCACATCAGATGTAGCATATAGGACCCTGCTATCTGAGTCATGATGCTCCCACACGCCCATACATTTGTCTGAGGAGTGGCAATTCATGTTGCCATTGCTCCTCTGCTGCCAGTTTTGGACCTGGGGAGCCCCATAGACTGGATTACATGGCTCTGCAGGGGTTGAGCATGTCTAGGCTAAGTACTTGACATTTAGCTTGCTAATTTTTTGATAAGGCTGCCAAAACCAAGACTACCCCAACCTCGATCACCAAGCTCCAGTATGCTAATGATGCTGTAGTGTGTGCTTACTCAGAAGCAGATCCTGAGGCATTCGTTGGTGTCTTTATTGAGGCATACAAGAAAATGGAACTGACATTTAACATTTAGAAGACTAAGGTCCTCCATCAGTAAGCTCCAGACTCCCAAAGCAAGTTTTATTCTCAGCTCAGTCAAGGGGAGGGCAGAGAGAGTGCTTCAAGGATGTCCTCAAGGCCAACTTGAAAAAAAAAATGTAACATCAACATTAACTTATGGGAGACTATCTCTCAGGACCATGTCAAATGGAGGAAGAGTCTGCTGCAAGGATCTCAGTGCTTTGAAACCTTATGGCAACAGCAGGAGATGGATAAGTGGGTGCAGGAAAAACAGCATGTCGCAGACTGAATCAGGAATCTAGAGTCATTCACTCCACATGGAAACACATGCCCTAGTTGCAGCAGAGTCTGATCCTGGATTTTTCTCATCAGCTGTCTTTGGGCCCACAGATAAGACAGTCGTGGAAGATAATCATCCTTGACTGCGAGGGATTGCCAAAGAGAAGAAGAATTTGACTTTACAGTAGAATTGCTCAGTTTAGTCTTAATGCTAGTTTGTTTGGGGGTTTTTTTGGTTAGCTACATGGAGTGGGTAGAGATTTGCTAGGCTACACAAGTAACTCAACAGACACTTTCTCAGAGGTGGAAAAACCAATACTGTTTGAAAGGGTTTGTTTGCCTCAGAGATTATATGAGGTGGAAACCAAATGTCATGGATCTGCAAGTGCCAGGACTTAAGAAATAGGATTATTTTAATGTAAAGCAGAAGTACATTTTATTACTTTTGTCTTTATGAATTTAACTGTCTGCTGTTTCAGGGTGAGTCTATGTTTGCGCTTTTTTTTTTTTGGAAGCTATGTTACCTTATGCCCACAATCTTTCCTGTAATAAAACTATTTGAAAGGAATTTACTAGCTTTTAGCTCTCAATGTAAATAGCAAATGTTCTTGATGCATAGGTGTCCAGATCACCACAGAGGAGCACATATTAAACACTTTTTTTGTTTTTGTTTCCTGAAATCTAGCAATATCATTAATGGTATTTTATAATTAAAGAAATACAAAGACATGCTATCACCTCAAATGTCATTACTTATACTGACTTTAGAGTTCCTGAAGTATGATATGACCTGAAGGTTTTCAGGTTTTTAGATTAGTCTTGCAATTTATCATGGTTCCAAAGGTTTTCTTTTTTTTAAGGTTATTTCAAACAATTTTTTCAAGCTGTTTGACTCTACCTTATGTGTGCACCTCTAATCCACTTCGCAAGGAGAATTACTGTATATTTCTTCATGAAGAATTCAAAGGAAGCCTGTTTTGTAAACAAAAGCAATGTATGGTTGAGTAGGAGCCTATTTTTTCCTAGCTGGATTTTTCTAGCTCAGGGGTT
Source organism: Alligator sinensis (assembly GCF_000455745.1). Lineage (NCBI taxonomy): Eukaryota > Metazoa > Chordata > Crocodylia > Alligatoridae > Alligator > Alligator sinensis. Next base: position 1,173,778 of record NW_005842182.1, on the reverse strand, counting down.
TTCAACCCTTTTAAACAAATGTACCCCTTCTGCCTCAAAGTTTCAGCTCATGTACCCTCTTGTATTTTTGTTTTGGTTTTAAGGGGTGGGGGCAGGGGTAGATCGAGGTCCCTGTGGTGAGGGAGAAAGTGAGGCTGGGGTAGGGGCAGGTGCTGAACAGCCAGGACAGAGTGCAGGACGCAAGAGCGGGTTGTCGAGCGGTTTGTCCAAGAGGTGTGTGTGTGTGGAGGGGTAAGTTTCTGCCACTGCGCGCACCCTGGTGGAGGTCCGGGGGGCACATGCCCCCAGATCTGTGCGCAGGGTGGCGGCAGCTGCTGCTGCAGGCTGGACTCTGCACCCTGCTGCCCCAAGAGCTGCACGATGCCATGTGCCTGCTACGGGCAGGGGACAGACAGACAGACACATGCATACATGCAGGCACAGACAGACATGCATGCACACACGCAGAGACGCACACCAACCTCCTGCAGGTAAGTGTGTGTGGGGGAAGGGGTGAGGGGGACAGATCGAGAAGTGGGGGGATGCGTAGTATGTCTCTGTGCCCGCTTTGAGGAGCAGGGCTAGGGGGGCAAGGGCAGTGGTGCCCCTCTGTGGGCTGTATGTGCACCACCTGGCAGGATGGGGGGGTGGGGCTCGCACGTGGCTGCTGCCGCACCCCATGCTGGTTTCCCACGGCTGGTTGCACATGTGGCTCCGCGGGCTGCTGATGGGCAGCATGTGAGGTGCGTCACAAGCCTGTGGAGCCGCATGTGCGACACCGGCTGTAGGAAAGCAATGCAGTGGCACAGCACAGTGGTGGCTGCTGCGTGCAAGCTCTGGCCCCCGCCCCGGGCTGGCTAGGTGATGTGTATGCGGCTTCCAGAGGGGCACCACTGTTCTCGTCACCTCCCGGCCCTTCTCCTGGGAGTGGGCACAGAAAGCGAGCTGAGGTTGGGGCAGGGAGGCGCCGCAACATGCTGTGTGGGGCCAGTGGTGCCCGGCTTACCCCTCCCCCAGTAAGAAGCAAAATATGGGAAGGCGCTGGGGGAGAGACTACCACTGCGCCCCAGGGCATACTGTTCCTACCCGTGTATACCCCCTACAGCCTGTCTCAGTACCCCTGGGGCTACGCAGCCTCCTGGTTGACAACCCCTGTTCTAGCCTACTGGATTTAAATAAAGTTTACAAATATTTTCAAGCTAAAAGTGCATGTGCTAAGTTTTAATCAAAATTATTTTTATGCTGCAGATGTCTGAACTCTCCTATGGGATACGGGTTCCTGATAATGTTGCCCTTCACATGACTTAGTTTAAGGTCAGGGCTACACACAAATTTGGTAGTAATATGTCTCTTGCAGTTAGGGGAGTGGTATGCATTTTACCTTAGTGTGAATGGAATATAGTATAGCAATGCGTTATACCACTGTAGCTTGTTTTTCTTTGTCTGTATGAATAAGCTTTGTAGTTATAAGCACTCACTATGTAAGTACGCTGTATTCCTATAAAAGGAATCAGGTCCATATTAAGGAAATCTTAAGAGTAGAGTTGAAAAGGATCTCTGGGGGTCAATTAGTCCAACCCTCTGCTCAAGATAGTATCATCCCTGTCTAAACCACCTTAGACAAGTGTTTGTCCAACTTGCTCTTAAAAAGATGAAGATTACACAGTCTTTCTGTGGAGCCAAATCAGTGCTTTCCGCATAGTCAGAAAGTTCTTCCTAATACCCTACCTAAGTTTTTCTTGCTGTAATTCAAGACCAGGATGTAGTGTTTTTACTGTAGTGGTGTTCACACCTGCTATACCATGTGGCGTCTCTTCTGGCCCCCCTCCCCTGGACAATCCCAGTTGCCTGCCACAATTCTTTATTAAAAAATGATTTGGAAAGCAAAGCAACAAGTCCAGTGTTCTTTCTTCATGGAATTTTCTTAATCTACACCTGTATGTGTAGTTCATTTTCAGGCTAGCAAATATGTTGGCTTACAGGTCATGGGAATGGATCCCATTAGTTTAGTCTACCACTAGAAAGTGACCCTTGATAAAATTTTGGGTTGTGCACCTCTGCTGCTGCAGAGTGTGTGTGTGTGTGTGTGTGTGTGTGTGTGTGTGTGTGTGTGTGTGTGGCCATACTGACTTCCAATGAGATTTGGGATCTGAAGTGGTCAACTCACTTTTGAAATTGGGCCTTTAGTTCCTATGTCACTCGAGACACTTCTGAATATTTTACTCAGTGTAACCCATCATTAGTTATAATAGTGTTACTGTAATGTTAGCAGTCATATGATTTGGACCACGAGCTCTGTGTTCATTATGTAAGTAGGCTAGTGTTTTTTTTTTATTGAGTTTTAGAAGATGAGAGAAGGAATATGACACAGTATCAAAGATAAATATTTAATGCTGCCTGTGTTTTCAGGAGGACAAAGTTGAATAGTGTGGTAAGATTCCTTTTCTGTATGGCATATAATAGAAAATATTTTTCTTTCTTTGTGCCCTTAATGCCTTTTATTACTTGAGTTTAGATTTCATGAGTAAAAGAAAATTCCTTCAGGTTAGGTGTTTTTATCTGGTTATTTGTAATAAGATGGTGTAGAACAGAATCCAGAATTCAGGTTGGCCTATTAAGTTCTAAGTAAAGTTACAACAAACATAAAAAAGATTTAGAGTGTATTTCATGCATTTTGGTTATGTTTATGTATTACAAGCTTTCACTGCTTTTACTCATTTCTTTCTGCAGTTGTCTATAATTCTCCCATCCAAAGATGTATAATTTTGTACAGCACACCCCTTTTTCTGAGCCAGGAATTAATCTCTTTATTTAAGTAGATATTAATGGAAATATAATGAGTTTTTATTTAAGAAATGGCTTCTAAAGAATTAATTGTTTTGAAGAAGTTGCCTTACATTTTAACAATGTCAAATATTTCCTAATGGTGTTCAGAACAAATTAACCCAGATAATTTGAATTAGATGGTGCAGTATAATCATCTTAAATTGATGTAGTCTGAGAACCAGAGTCTTAATGTCGCTTGTTATTAAATGCACATAAAGGGGAAATTTCTTGTTACTGATGGTAGTGCTTCATTTAGTTATGGCAGTTGCTCTTTTCTGGATGTTATTTACTATACACTTCAAATGCTTTTATTATGAGTTTATACTGGGTACTACTAACATTTAATTTACTTCTGTGTAGAGTTCTTTCAGGCACAGGCGTTTTCATTTGATTATTTGTATGTAAAAAGAGAGTCATCCTAAAACTTGTCAGTGTGAACTATAAAAATCCTTCCTAGAGAAGAACTGGGTGTTCTGCCATTTATTTCAAATAAAAATTTCAGTAAATTTGCCCCTTCTACAGATCAAAAACTTGAAATACAAATAATATGTCAAGAAGTTAATGCTAGTCTCAGTAAACTCATTAAATGTCAGGCAGAACAAATGGGCTTTGTATTGCATCCTGAGAACTAAAATATGCCAGGTAATATTCTTTCTAGTAGCAAGAGTGGAGTCTTTTTTTTTTTTTTTTTTTTTTTTTTAAGTCTTGGATTATGAAATAATTACAACTATGCCACTCTTTTAGCACAGCCTTTTCAAAGTAGTTCCACTAAGACTGATGATACTGTTCAATAAATGTAATAGAATCAAACTGTAAGTAAGCGCATTCTTAACTGATCAGGCCCCTAGTCCCAGTGCGCAGGGGACTGATCCAGCCCAGGAAGAATTTGTGTGCAGGCACATGATGCATCTCCACTAGTAAAAATGTGGAGTGGACACATGATGTATAGCCCTGCCCTGATTTAAGTCATTCCACACCAGGGGGAAGTTTGTCTTTGGAAGTCAGCTGTAACTATACACTGGGGTAGAGGTCATGTGTCTGCAGCTCAGGTAATTTTTGTTCAAGGGATAACCCTTTTCTCAATGCAAACGTGCTGTTATTGGCTCTTTCCTCCACCTGGTGGTAAGGTCCTGTAATAGTTCCTACTGTGGTCAGCTACCTCTGGACAGCTGGTCATTTGTCCTCTCCAGACATTAGAGAGGTCTTTAGCCCTGTTAGTCTGAGGTCAGGCAAGAAGGTCAGACATGGCAACACCTTAGGCTAAGTACAGATGTTCAAAAATCCCCTGGCAGAAAATGCTCTAACTATCACGCTTTACATAAAGTACCATAAGTTAGAGCGCATTCCAACTGAACAGACATGCACTGTTCAGTCGAGAGGGGCGGGGGGGGGCTCGGTGCCTGCCTGCAAGGGCCAAGGCCAGCAGGTGGGGAGGGGGGCGCTCCTGAACATCTCCCAGGAAGCTGCCAGAATGCCCCCACCCATTTCAGCTTCTGTCAGCAGCAGCTGGGGGGGCGTTTACCTAAACTATGAGTAACCTTCTGGGTAGACTACTGATAAGAGGCAGAAACAGGTTTTATAGCCCAACCTGTTATTTGCTTGCACCGTAGACTGTGGGATAAATGTTTGTTCTCATGTTCTGTCTGGCTACCCACAAGATAGACATAGGTTCTCACCTATACGGGTTGGGGAAACTCGAGAGGTGGGAGGAGGGTGGCATACAGAGGGTAGTCTCTTGATAGTGGCAGCCAGCAGCTGCAGAAAAGGTAGTCTGGCTTGGTGTTTCCCCAGGCTGGGGGGGAGGGCAGGAGCCCCCCGCTTTGTGGGCCTGCCTT
>NW_005842182.1:1127825-1169026 GCF_000455745.1 Alligator sinensis | reverse complement strand
GTGAATCTGTGCTGGGGACTGGGGCTCGGGGGGGGGAAAGGAGCCCCCATGCCACACAGACCTGGGCCAGCCCCTGAGGCTGCAGTTCCCAGCATGGCAAAAAGCCAGAGCAGCCCTGCTCTGCAGCTTCTGACTGCAGCTGACAGGTTTTTTGAGTAGGTGGGGGGTGGTGAATGGAGCCCCCATGTTGCCTGGACCTGTCCCGCACCCTTGAGCCAGCCAGCAAGTTTCCCTTGCAGCAGGGGGCTCCCTCCCCTCTCCCCCACATTGCTGCTGGTGGGGGGACAGGGCTGGGGAGACAGGGTGGTCCAGCAGCAGCTTCTGGGAGAGAGGCCATGGACTCCTTCTTCCACAGCAACGCCCCCCTGCCAGGCTGCGATTTGCTCTGGGCCCAGAGCGCTGTTAGGATAGAAACTCCCTTCTCCCCTCTCCCTCTCAGGCAGGCTCAGGTCAGTGACAGCCGAGAAGCCAGGGCTAGAGCAGCCTTTTAGGCAAATGAGCTTTTCTAGGCAATGACCTACTTCATAGCATCTGACAAAGTAGGTTGTTGCCTACAAAAGCTCATGCATCTCCAAATTAGTTACTCAAAGGTGACATCTTGCCATATCTTATAGGCTCATAGAATCATAGAAAGTTAGGATTGGAAGTGCTGCAAAATCTTTAGGATTCATATATTTTTGACATAAGTTAATCAAATTACGCACAGTATAGTGGTTTCCTTTTCTTGGCAGACTTACTGTTACTGTGCCTCATAAGGTTGTAGCAGTCTGTAGTCCTTTTTGCAGCTACACCAGAAAACTAATCAACTTTTTTTCTTAAACTACTTCTTTTTCTAAAAAGTTATTTTTTTTTCTTAGCTCTTGTTTCTGATTCTGAACTAAATTTGCCTAGTACTTTGCAGCCTTCCAGAAAATTAAAACAGCTTTTGTTTTCTTTTTCTTCTTAGTTACTTTTGGTTTGGTGGCAGTAACTAAAACACTGAATACCTTATAAGCCTGCTTTAAGCTGTCATGTCCCTGAAAGGCACTCGGACTCCAGGGACCAGACTCTAGGGACAGGTACCTTTTTCTTGGACCCATTGTTTTAATAGGGTCCATTTCTCTACCAGCATCTGGTCCCTATACCCCCTAAAACCTCCTAGTCATAAACCACTTCCACTCTTCTAAAATCCATTGACCTCAAGCCACACAACTCTCTCTCCCTTCTGACAACTTACCAATTCAACCTGCCCTGAGCTTGCCAGTTTCTACCCACGCTCAGCTATTTCTAGGCTTGCTGGTTGCAAACCACACAAAGACCCCCCCAAACAGCCTGTCACCAAGACTGGACTTTTAATCTTTCTGATCACAAACCACACAGACTTCAATATCTTGAAACTCGTGGTGATCAACTGCACTATATCAGGGGGACACCTAAATTCCCCCTTCCTAACACTTAGAACAGGCTACAACCAAGTGCTAGCTTTTGCTTCTAAGCTTGCAGGTCCCTGACTGTGCCAAGCTTTCCTGTGCCTTGAAGCCACGCTGCGCCTCCAGCTAGAACAGTTCACATAAACTTCTTTTCCTTTCTCAAAAAGTCTCAAACCAAAGCGCATAAACTCCTGTATCCTTCAGAGTCTACCAGTATCAGGGAAGGAGCCTAAAATCCTTCCATCATTACGTAGCCAAAAACTACAACCAAGGATGTATACACTATTAATAAACATCAATAACTATGGCATATACCATCCCCCTTTCACATTTCTCCACCAATTAAATGTTGTACACACAGGACATACAATGTGAAATGAAAACAAGTGGGTATCTTAGGGGATAAGGCACAACGCCGCATTTATTGAAAACATAAGACAAACAAAATAAAGGAAAGAATAATAAACAGGTGGTGTTTCTCATACACTCACATATTCATTCACGTACATACAAAAGAAGACAGACAGTTCTGCAAATATCAAGATATTACCAGCCCTTAAGATGCTCAGGTTAGCTTGGTGGCCAGGTTTTGTTGGATGCATACCAATGCTTCTAATTTTGTGCAGGACAGACCTAAAGCCTCTTTGTTCTTGTGCATCTTTATAGTGATTATTCCCCGTACAAATATATGGGTCTTGCTGTGTCATGTCCCCTCGATGATGAAATGATCCTCCTCTTCTCTTGTGATGTTATAATTGACAGACTCTTCTGTCTTTGTAGTCTGCAGTTTTTTCAACTTTTGTCAGCAATTGCTTCAGCCATTGGAACAAAACAGGATCTTATATTTTGTAGTTCTTAACTGCTGATTTTGGACATTGTTGTAACCTTTGGCTGTTAAGAAGGCTATTTCTTTCCTTCTAGTCTGAGGTGCAAGAGAGACTGTTTCAATATGCATTTCCACACATACTTTATTTTTTCATTACTTCTTTTTAAACATTCTAGACATACCACAGGCCTTGCATACACATCGCTTCTCTTATACTATATTTAACTTACAAAATCACAAAACAAAATGACTATTACATTTATCCTAAGCAATGTAAAAATCAGAATGGAGTTTCAACTAAGGCTACGTTACAGTTATTTAAGCAAACTAAAATGCATATTGGTTACAAAATAATAATTGACAAATCAATAAAGAATACTATGAAGGCAATATCAAGGGTGCATAAAGGCAAATTAACTTTAGCTCAATAGAAGGGACCTCTGGAGCTCATCTAGTCCAACCCCCTGCTCAAAGCAGGACCATCCCCAACTAGATCATAGCAGCCAAAGCTTTGTCTAGCCAGGTCTTCAAAACTTCCAAGGATGAAGATTCCTGTCTGCGTAACCTATTCCAGTGTTTTCCTAGCCTTCTAGTGAGAAAATTCTTCCTAATAACTAGTCTAAACTTCCCTTGCTGCAACTTGAGACAATTGCTCCTTGGTCTGTCATCTGCCACCACTGAGAACAGCCTAACTCCATCCTCTTTTGAACCCCCCTTCAGGTAGTTACAGACGGCTGTTAAGTTTCCCCTCGGTCTCCTCTTGTCTAGACTAAATAAGCCCGGTTCCCTCGGTCTTTCCCCGTAAACCATGTTCCCCAGCCTCCTCACCATTTTTGTCGCCCTCTGCTGGACTTTTCAATTTATCCACATCCCTTTTGTAGTGGGGAGGCCAAAACTGAATACAGTACTCCAGATGTAGCCTTACCAGTGCTGAATAGAGGGGAATAATCACTTTGCTTGTCCTACTAGCAATACACCTACCAATGCAGCCCAGTATGCTGTTAGCCTTCTTGGCAACTAGGGGACACTGCTGACTCCTATTCAGCTTATTGTCCACAGTAACCTTTTCTGCAGAGCTGCTGCCTAGGCAGTCAGCCCCAAGCCTGTACCAGTGCATGGGACTGTTCTGTCCTAAGTGCAGGACTTTCTTTGTATTTGTCCTTGTCCCGGTCACGATCCTTCCTGACCTGTGTTGAGGACCACGTCCTGATGCAGGAGGTGCACGGGCTAGACTTGGTCCTGGCCAAAGGAGACAATCTAGTCACCAACTTAAATATAGAGGGAAGTCTGGGCAACGGCAACCATGAAACCATCATGTTCACTGTCCAATGTAAGGCAGACAAATTGGATAGCAAGATTGAAGTCTTGGACTTCAAAAATGCAAATTTCAACAACCTTAGGTCACTAGTATGGGAAGGGCTGCAGGACCAGGGACTGAAGGCAAAAGGTGTCCATGAAGAGTGGTTGTTCCTTAAGGACATGATCCTTGAAGCACAAAGGAATTCCATTCCCATGCAGAGAAAAGGTAACAGAAGGGCTGGGAAGCCCTCTTGGCTAAACAAGGTAATCACGGTCCTCTTAAGAAAGAAAAAAGAGGCTTATAAACAATGGAAGCTCAGGGTGGGCCCCAAAGAGGACTATTCCACGACAGCCCACATTTGCAGGGAACAGATAAGATATGCTAAAGTGGTGACTGAAATTAGATTAGCAAAGGGAATTAAGGACAACAAGAAGCCCTTCTTCAGGTATATAGGGAACAGGAGGAAAACAAATGGGAGTGTGGGGCCATTGCTCAACAACTCAGGAGAGCTGGTTACTGGCACCCAGGAGAAAGTCATTCAGGAATTCAGCTACTTTGTCTTGGTCTTTCACCAGACCAAGGGGAAAACCACATCAGGTAGAGTACAGCATGAGCACAGTAGGAATAATCACCTTCCTACTATTGTTGTAGAATTGGTGTATGACCAATTAAAAAATTAGACGTATACAAGTCAGTGGGACTGGATGATCTTTATCCAAAAGTACTGAAGGAGCTGGCCAAGGTCATTGTGAAGCCCCTGGCAAAACTCTTTCGCAACTTATGGCACTGTGGAGAAGTCCCTGAGGACTGGGAGAGGGCCAGTGTTGTGCCCATCAACAAGAAGGGCAGGAGGGAGGACCCTGGTAACTATATAGGCCAATCAGCCTAACTTCCATCCTAGGGAAAATCCTAGGAAAGTTCATCAAGGAGTCTATGCAATAAGCTTGCAGAAGGTAAGATTCTGAATGACAGCCCGCATGGCTTTGTTGCAAGCAGGTCTTGCCTTACCAACCTAATCTCCTTCTATGACCAGGTAACTCGCCACCTGGACACGAGAGAAAAGGTTGATATTGTATAACTTGATTTCCAAAAGGCGTTTGATCTAATGTCTCTCAATGTCCTCATAAGAAAATTGGAGGATTGTGGGCTTAACTCCAAGACAGTCAGGGGTGAGAAACTGGCTGCAGGATAGAACCCAAAGAGTCATAGTGAACAGATCTGTGTCATCCTGGCAAAAAGTGGGCAGCGGTGTCCTGCACGGGTTGGTGCTCGGTCCGGTACTTTTCAACATCTTTATTAGCAATTTGGATGTGGGAGTGAAGAGCTCACTGGCCAAGTTCGCGGACAACAACAAGTTATGGGGAAGTGTAGTCATGTTTGAAGATAAGCTACAGATACAGTTGGACCTAGATAGGGTAGCAAGTTGTGTGGATTGGAATCTGTTGAAGTTCAATGTTGAGAAATATAAAGTGCTCTGCCTTGGGACGAGCAACCCCCAACACACCTACAGGCTTGGTGGCACCAACTGACTAGCACCACAAATGAAAGGGACCTGGGGGGGCGGTAATAATAGACCACAGTATGAATATGAGCCGGCAGTGCGATGCTGTAACCAGTAGGGCAAATAATACTCTGGCATGCATCAATCAATGCATCTCCAGCAAAGCCAAGGAGGTGATTCTTCTGCTCTAATTAGCACTGGTAAGACCGCTGCTGGAATACTGTGTCCAGTTCTGGGCGCCACATTTTAACAAAGATGTAGACAAGCTTGAGGGAGTCCAAAGAAGAGCCCCCATATGATCAGAGTCTTAAAAGGCAAGTCGTTTGAGGAAAGGCTGAGGGATGTGGGACTTTTCAGCCTGAGGAAAAGAAGGCTGAGAGGGGACCTGGTAGCAGTTTACTGCTACACTAGGGAAGTACATCAAGGGCGTGGTAAGCAACTGTTCACCAGGGCATCCGAGGGGAAAACCAGGAGTAATGGCCACAAACTCCTGGAAGATCAATTCAGGCTCCGCATTAGGAAAAACTTCACCGTCAGGGAGCTGTGGAATAAGCTCCCTCCAGAGATGGCGCAATCACCTACCCTGGAAATCTTCAAGTGGAGACTAGACAGTTACCTTGCTGGGTCACCTGACCCCCAGTCATCTTTCCTGCTTGGTGCAGGGGGCTGGACCTGATGATCTTCCCAGGTCTCTTCTGGCCTTACAATCTATGAATGAATCTTGTTGAACCTCATGAGATTCCTGTTGTCCCAATCCTCTGATTTAGAGGCCACTCTGAATTCTACCCTACCCTCCAGCATATCTACTCCCCCCAGCTTGGTGTCACCTGCAGACTTTCTGAGGGTGCACTTTATGCCGTCTTCTAGGTTGTTGATGAAGACATTGAACAAAAACAGCCCCAGGACCGACCCTTGGGGAGCTCCACTTGATACTGGGTGCCAACTAGACACAGAGCCATTGATTACTACTTTGAGCCAGATGCTCCAGCCAGTTTTCTATCCACTTTACAGTCCATTCATCCAGCCCATGCTTTCTTAGCATGCCTGTGAGACTGTTGTAGGAGTCAGTATCAAAAACCTTGCTAAAATCAAGGTACACCACATCCACTGGTCTCCCTGCATCCTCAGAGCCAGTCACCTCGTCTTAGAAGGCAGTCACGTTGGTCAGGCATGACTTGCCCTTGGTGAATCCATGCCAACTGTTCCTAATCACCTTCTTCTCCAAGTGCTTAGAAATGGATTCCTTGAGGATCTGCTCCATGATTTATTCAGGGACTGAGGTGAGGTTGACTAGTCTGTAGTTCCCTGGATCCTCCTTTTTCCCTTTCTTAAATATGGGCACTATGTTTGACCTTTTCCAATCGTCCAGGACCTCTCCTGATTGCCATATGAGTTTTCAATGAGGGCCAGTGGCTCTGCAGTCACATCAGCCAACTCCCTCAGCACCCTCAGGTGCATCCAGTCTGGCCCCATAGGCTTGTACATGTCCAGCTTTTCTAAGTAGTCCCTAACCTGTTCTTTCACCACTGAGGGCTGCTCACCTCCTCTCCAAACTGCGTTGCCAGGTGCAGTAGTTTGGGAGCTGACCTTGCTGGTGAAGATTGAGGCCAAAAAGGGAATGAGCACTTCAGCCTTTTCTGCATCCCCTGTCACAAGGTTGCCTCCTCCATTCAGTAAGGGACCCACACTTTCCCTAATCCTGCTCTTGTTACTGACATACTTGTAGAAACCCTTCTCATTACCCTTCATGTCCCTTGCTACTGCAGCTCCAGTTGTGCTTATTTTCTTCCGGACAATAATGTAACGCACTTTGATTTATTAACTGTATTGGGTACACTGGCACAAATGTCATGTATTTTCACCCTAAATGTTTGAACAGGGGTAATGATTCAGTTGGTTGAGAGAGGAAAGCAGTGTTATGCTTCGCTTTTCTGCAGTTTAGTAGCGTATTTGTCTACTTCACTTCTCCCCACTACTGTTAATTGTCTTGGTTGAGGTACCTAATAACACTGCTGCTCCTCTTTTTTAATCCTTTTAGTGGAGCATGGAAGTGAGTCTATAGACTTTTATTGTGATTTGGTATGAGGCTGAGACCCATAAGAACAACTTTAAGATAAGGGGGATAGAAAAGTGGGAGTTGAGGGCAAAAATTGGCCTTTGTTTCAGATCTTTTCATAGAAGCTTCTCAGCTCCTGAGCTGTTCACACTTGCCCAACAAATTCCTTTTAAGGCTTTTGCTTACAGATATAGAGAAATGTTGACTGTGTTTGGTTTTAAATTAGATCTAACTAGTAACACTTTTTATGTTCAGGCTTTCTATGAATAGTTTTATGTTTCAGACTGCAACTTTGACTTGGTGCTCTAGGGAGACTTAGGGTTAAACATATTCACTATATAAAAGTAGTTTTTACTCTGGTCTAATTTTTAAAAACTTGGTCACTTTAAGTCACTTTCAGGTATAGAGGAAGCAAAGCAGATGAATTCAGCAGTTTAATTTTTTTGCAGTGTTCAGGAAGTGTAAGAGTCAGGGATTCAATCTGAAATTACTTGACTAACTGAAATAAGTATAGTTTCATACATGGTTTAATTGACAACAACCTTAACAGCTAGAATCCTAGCACCTTCATCAGTTTCAGAAAATGATACCTTTATCATTTCTTAATCTTTCTGAAAAAATATGTTGATTTTTCTGTCCAGTTAAGAAAAATTTAATTGTACAGAAACTTTACTGTAAACATAGCTTGTGTTAGTTCCCTTTCATCTGACAGTTTATTGCAGAGGGAGGTTCTTTATTGGGGTTTTATGGGAAGGATACTGGAATGAAAGGAAAGAATAATTTGAATTACAATATTCAAGATATATTCAGTTATGATAATTAGTTGTATTTTGCCATGATCTACATTTTTCTCTGAGGATGAGCTGCCATTTTATTCAGTGTTGAAGTTTTTATTAGTTGTTTTAAGCTCTGCATTTTATGGATTTTTTTTTTTGCTCTGTGTATTTTATCTACAAAGTTAATTTGTGATCTGAATGAATATTAAGTTAAGTGCCTACAGTGTAGTTTGTAAAGAAAGGAGGGATCCCAGTTCTTTTTCCATAGAATGATTTACAAGAGGCTGGTTTTCTTTGTGCTGTGTACTCCCAAATAGACATAGGCTTTAAACAATCCTGTGTATCCCTGCTTTTTGATTTATACTAGGGCATATTAATGTTGGCACAGATAGGGTTCTTGTTCCCTCCAGAGGGCATCACAGCTCTCATTCTGGAAATAATTTAGTCAGCTGACTTCTTCATTAGTAGCTGTCTTGGTGCCGCCTGACCTTTCATCTGTAGGATCTGAATGATAAGCTTGATATTTGTTCTACGTTAGAAAGATCCCGTGGATCCTGTGCCCTGGAGAAATGAACAGTAGATTTTTTTTTTTAGTAAAAGCTCTCTGTGTAACCTAGTTCTCTTTGCTGTTCTTCTCTATCTAAATGTAAAGAATGAGCTTTTCTAATCAGACCTGACGTGTTTTGTGCGTGATGTATATAGTTGTAGTGAAAGATCAGAGCCCTTTGGTTTTTGTGTCTTGGCTTGGTCAGATGGCAGGATTAGACTCTGGCTCAAACCTGCAACATTCCTTTTTTAGTGAAAAATCAAATGATTATCAATCACTTAACAGTCCCATTACCAGAATGCTTGAGCCTTCCTAGCTAAAGATGGACAAATGATTTTATTCGCATCTGAATGGCCCCTGGGATGTTGCTGTACTTATCACTCCGATGGACTCTGACTTAGAGTATATTTACTGGTTAAGTCCCACTTGCTATGCACTGTTTAGTAATTTCCACTTTTCCCATCAGGGATCTAGTTTCTTTATTCATTAGGGTATAAAAGGCTGGTAGCTGAGGAGTGGACTTCACAGCCTGTATGTTCTACACCTCTGGCAAGCTGGCTGTGTGACTTCTTCACTATGCAAACTAATGATCTGCCGCATAGTCTGAAGAGAAGGATGCCCCTCCACAACTACTCTTTCAGAGCTAGTCCATCCACTAAGGATAATGTGTACCATATTGGGTTAGATGTGATGTGCAGGGATCTGGGTTTTTCATTTGCCACAGAAAAACAAGGTGAAACCCGGATTTTCTCCTTTTTAAAGAGAAAAACCTGGGTTTCCCCTTGCAGGCTGGCAGAGTTTTAGCCTATAAGGGGCTGAGAGGAGCAGGAGGAGGTCAGGCAGGCAGGGGGCGCCATGTGTATGTCTGCACGTACACATGCACATGGCCACCAGGTAGCTTAGAGAGCAGCTTCTTCAGGTAAGTTTGGTGGGAGGGGGATTGAGGCCCTCATAGGGAGGGAGGGAGGGAGTTGGGCTGGGTCTGGATGGTGCATGAGACACGGGGCCCAGGAACACATGGCTGCAGGGCCCAGGTGGGGAGCAGGATGGAGCTGTGGGTGGGCAGCTCATCCGGGTGGGAGGGGGCTAACTCCCTGCCACTGTGCACTCCCAGGGGGAGCATGGAGTGCATGTGCCCCCCAGATGCATTTGTGGGGTGGATGTGCAGACAGGCTGTTGGTTGTGAGCTTAGCCATCCCTGCCTGCTGGCCTTCCTCTTGGGTGTCTGCAGCCCAGCAAGTGGGACTCAGACTGGCAGGGCAGAGCGGGGTCTGGCAAGGAAGCTTGATGCTGCTGCTGCAAGCCCTGCACTGCCATAGTGAGGTGCCTCCACCTGCCTGGTAGCAGCGGGAGGCACAACTCTGGACTGCTGCCCCTGCTGCTGTGGGTGGGCAAGGGATGCCTTACTATGACAGCGCAGGGCTCACAGCAGTAGCACCAAGTTTGGAACCACCCTACTTTGGCCAGCCACACCAGGTTTCACCCACTGAGCAGGAGAGATCCCAGGGGGAGGGGCAGCAGGATGGGGAGCCATGAGCCTGCAGCGGGCATCCTGCATCTGCCTCCAACACAGGCTCTGCTCTGGCCATGCCACCTGCAGGTTAGGGGGAATTGGGCTCTGTGCTACACTCTGCTGCAGCAGCTGCTGCCTTCTGCAGGCAGCAGCCAGGGCTTGGGTGCTGCTGCAAGGGGCAGGGCGCTGTGGACCCGGGACCCTGGCCCCATATACCCAGTAGCTGGGGGCCCCTCTGGCAGACCTGGGGTGAGGCGGGGGACTATGAGTGGAGAGAGGGGCACTAGCAGGGCTGGGGGCTGTGGTTGGGGAGTGAAGGATTTTGGAGTTCTTAGAGAATGTGCAATTTTTAAACAGAGAAATCCAGGATCCCTGTTGATGTCTTTTCCTCTCTCCCCTGGTTGCTTTACTAGTTTCCTATTTGCATGTCCCCACTCCTGGTCGCCACCTATGAACTGTCCCTCCTTGGGTTTCCCCTTTGAACCAGACCATGTGCCCCATCTGTTTATGGAATGGAGCATTCTGGCCTGTTATCCACTAAATTCACATTACGGTCAATCTGCCACACAAAGGCTGGGGTAGTTTTAATGATGAAGTTATAAATGGCTATTTAACTGGTACAACCTGGAATATACTTGTACGTTATTTTAGGGGATTGGAAAATGAAGGCAAATGACTAAATATACAGTCTTTCACATTTATAAATATGGCCTCCTGTGTCTGAATTCTTATAAGCCTTAGACTTCAGTTGTTATCCCAAACTGGAGTGAATGAAAAAAACTCCAAGTTCCTAGTTTAATTAAAAGCTGGATATTGCATAGATAGAGGTCTTGTTTGGGTAAACAGGTATCTAAATGTGCTTTTTAGGCTGTATCAAATTCAAGTGGCTACAGTAATTTCTTGCAGGGGTTTAGGTTGTAGCCGTGTTGGTCTAAGGATACAGGCAGACAAGGTTCCTTAGGTGAATTTGAGATCTTTTATTAGACCAACCCAATACAGTAATTTCTTGTCATTTGTGTGTAAAGCTTTAAAATTTAGCCTTATGTTATAATGCTGAAGAAGCCTTTTCATGATATCAGTTTAATTAATAATAGAATGGCACTTTGAGAGGCAGATCTTGAACTAAGAATCTGAAATCAATTAACTAAAGGAGATCACATTGTTAGTAGTAGTCATTTTTAAGAGTGTGTGGTGAGACATGGGTCTTTCTATCGCCTCCCATCTGTTGCAGTGGCTAATTTGGGAAGATTCAGAACTTGAATGGTGCCTCTCAATATTTCTGCAATGAACATAAAACAGACTTGATCTGTATCAATAGGTCCACCTGCAGAATGGCAGTCAAGTTAAGTGGTAAACAGCGATGAAATGTCAACCCAAATTCCCTGTCTGTGTTAGAAATTGTTAGATATAATTCTGTGGCTTATTCAGTTCAAGTCAAACAAATTTATAGTTTACTAGTTATTCCAGCAGAGCAACCCAATAATGAAACTGGACATAGGAGTAGAAAGTAATGCTTACACAGTTGGGTAAGAAGAGTGAAGCAGATGCAGCAAGAGGCCCACCATGAGCTACAGAAAATTGAAATTGATAGGAAGAAAAGAGTGGCAAATAGTTTGCTAATGATGGTCCTGCCTGTAGGGAATAATTATTTTCAACTCAGGTTGTTTTCATTGGGAGCTGAGAATACTCAGTACCTTGCAGGTTTGGGCCCATGGAATGAAAGACAGTCTTCAAGTTTAGAGGATTGTTAAAGCTTGTTTCTTTTGAGTTGTCTGTTTCCACCTCTTGTAACTGTCCTTCCTTGTGGTTTCTATGATTCTTTGGAGACCAATACAAACAAATGTCTAAATACACAGACTCCCTTACTCTGAAGGGCCTTTTTGGTGAGGGAGCCTCTAGGATCTGTTCTTGGAAACAGAATTCTTCAAGACAACTAATAGCTTTCTTTTTATTTAATGGTGTGGAAGAAACTTAAATGTTGATCTTGCCACATCTAGGCTTTACACTTTATGGTAAATCAAGCTAGGTACGGTTGCATTAAGTTGCAGAAAAAGATGATAACAGTCTTATCAGTCTTATATGATTCTGTTTATCAAATAAATATTTTGGCCCTTTCTTGAATGCTAGAGTTGCTCTATGTGGATACTCTTTAATGTGAGAGTTCCCTTAAGATAGGGGTTGTTGAACTCAGCTTTTGCCTCAAGCTATATCCAGACTGTAGTGCTCCTTGCAGGTTGGATCTGGACTAGGGCACGAAGAAGCTGTAGTGGCAGCAGCAGCTCTGGCTTTGATCCAGAGCCTGTGGTGGCAGGAGTAGTGGCTCCAGCTACAATCGAAAGCACACAGTGACAATATTCTCACTCTGACCCAGATCATGCAGTTGGGGCTGGCAACCAGGGAGACAGGGCCATGGTAGTGGCAACTGATGAAGCAGTTAGAGGGTGAATGGGGCTATGTCAGCATTTGCTTGCCCTTCTGCTGCTGATCACCATGTCCACTGGAGCGTGAGAGCCCTGGATTTTGCAGTAGGCTACTCCCTTTGGCCATGCCAGTTGTCCAGCAGGCTGGACAGAGCATCTCTAGGTCAGATTCAGTCTGTGGGGCATATTTTTGACACTGCTACCTTAGTAAAGGCATCTTCCATAACTATCATGCCCTTTGCCTCACTTAGATCTCTGTCAAGTACATAGTATTGATCTGTTCACTTATTGGTCAGTTAGCTTTGAAGAATGTCTTGATCAGTGCCATTAAAATAAATGGCTTTTATATTTGCGATGGGCTAGCTGGTAGTGATTTGGCCCAAGGATTTTGAAAGGGTAAAAAATGATTGGGGGGCTTGGGATTCCCTTTCCTCACCAATCAGGCCCCGGAGACTCGCCCTCCATGTCCCCTGATTGGCCCCACGGGTCCCCTGGAGGGGGATAAAAGGGGCAGCGCAGCTGACTCAGAGAGACCAGTGAGGGACAACGAGGAAGGAGTTTCAAAGAGCTGGCAAGAGCTGGGCCAGCGGGGCGGGAGCAGTTGTCCCAGAAGAGCCTGAAGGAGCGGGACCCTCAGGCAGCAGTTGAACTCTCAGCAGCATGATGTGCGGCCAGCAGGAGAAGCTTCCTGCTGGGCTCCAGGATCCCAGTGAGAGGCTGTGGCCAGCAGGAGAGGTTCCCCGCCCAGATCCAGCAAGAAGCTGTGCAGTGACCTGAGAGGCTCCCAGCTCTGCTTCCGGTTTCTCCAGCAAGAGGCAGGGCAGCTCAACGTTAGGCAGGGGCTCCCAGAAGGTCAAAATCCCTAGCAGCCTGGAGCAGTCCCAGCCACGGTTGCTGTGTGATATAGTTTCTGCCTACCATGTGGGAGATCTGAATTCAAGTCCCAGCTGGGTCAAGTAGGGGTGAGTGAAGTGACAGGGGGAGAAATTCTTGTCAGAGTGGAAGGGGTCATTATGTTTCCCTTCCCCCCCGCTTCCAGGTACCTACGCCCTATATCTCTTGTTATTTGGCATTTTGTCTTTTGTGCATTTTATATTTTGGCAACCAGTATTGCTTGTTGTGTTGTTTGCATTTTATACTTTGTTAAACCTGTCCTTTGTTAACTGGATGAATATGTCTATAAATGTGAATGTCTAACCTTTATTGAATCCCGTCCCCTCTGGGTATTGTAGTGTCCCCTATACCCCCTGGTTTATATATGTTATGTTCCCACCATTGTTTCTCTCATTAAAAGGGGTATGGTTAAGTCCTCATTGGTGATCTGGCTCTACTCTATAGGGGAAGGAGGGGTCCCTCTATAGCAAAACCCCCAGTTTTTCTTTTTTTAATTTTAAAATGCATTCCCTCCCCTTCCCCAAACATTTCTGACTTTTTTCTTTCTCTCTCTATTCCCTAGATAAGTATAAGTAAGCTAAGATGTAGGATAAGCTTTAACATTTTATTTTAGGTAGTAAGTTTTATTTTTCTCTCCCCTCCTTGCAAATAAGTGCCCTGCTATTTTAATATAGATACCCACTGTTTTATAAGTGATAATTATTATGGTTGGGTTTTTTTGTTGGTTTTTTTTTACTGCTTTTATATTGTGTGATTACTGTTTTAGGTCTATATATGTAAGTTAGCATAAGTCATGTCAAGTTTCCTGTTTGTTAAGTCTCCATCCTGTCCCCAGGCCTGGTTGTGTAACCATGACTCACACCTACCTTTCCTATGTAACTTGGTTCCTGAATGAATGGGGATGAATGAGGGTGCTTGAGAGACAATGGCAGTAGGTCTACAAATAGCTCCCCCTGAATGACTGAACCACCAACACCAATACCTGGACCAACGACCCAGCCCTTGGAACCACCCTCAGCATTCAAGAAACAAAAGATGAGTCAACCCACCATTGTGCTAGGCCGCACATGCTCAGTAAGAACACCTGGAGCCCTCTGGAACAGGACTGACATTGCCTGGACAGGCCCTCCCCATTGAAGATCAGAGGTAGTCTGCCCCATAAAAGGGGTAGTGAAGACTGACTCCTTGGGACGCTCTCTCCATCTGAACCAGCACCATGCCACACCACCTATCCACCCAGAGGCCCTGCTGGTGACCCCCCTCTGGACAACACCTACTGGACAAGGGCCCTTTCCAGCCTGGATAGGTAGCTATCACCCCTCACCCCCTCTTCAACCAAGGACTTGGACTCTGTTTCTCTTCCCTACCTGGACTCCAGCCCTTCCACTGAGTCTTTTTCTCCTGCTGCCAGTGTGTGTGTGTGTGTGTGTGTGTGTGTGAACCAATAACTTCATGGGGCTGTGTAGTGTGTTGTCTGTTTAATAAAATTGTTATTTGGATCCCTAAGTTGGGTTTTGCTTTACTATGGTTTGGCCCTGCTCCAATCTCTGCTCCTTGCCCCTCTAACTTCTGTCTTATTTCTCCCTCTCCTGCTTCTGGCTCACTGCCACCTCCAACACCTGTCCTGAGCTCCTCTCTGCCTCTAAACCCACTGTTTCTTTGCCACTGTCTTATCCCCACTGCCTTTTCCTTTTCCCCTGAGCAACCAGGTTTCTGCCTAAGTTTCTTTCCTGGCTGTCTCCTCCTTGCCACCACTTTTCTGCCCCCCTCCCCCATATCTCAGCTGTCTGCCTCAGTTTCCAGCCCCAGTCTACCTTAAGTAAACCCAAGCCTCAGTTCCTCAGCCAGCTTTTCTGTAGACCACCTGTTCTAATCCTGGTTCTGGCAACTTTCACTCCCTACACTTTAACTCTCTCTCTCTCACCTGAACCTTCCCCCAAGTATCCCAGGTACCCCAAGCACACACATACACACTGTACCATCCAAGTTAGGAACTTACCTGTGTGTATGTGTAGGTGAGTTGTGTGTGTGTGTGTGTGTGTGTGTGTATAAATACACACACACACACACACATATATGGTATTGTGTGCACGATATACAAATTAGTGATCTATGTCTAACTTTTGGGGTGTATAGTGTATATGCTTGAATTGGTGATAGGTATTCATGTGCATAGGCTGGTTTGGATGTGTATGTGCCTGAGCTGGTAATGTGTGTGTGTATGCACCTAACTGATTTGTGTGTTTGTATATGTGCAATTGTGTCACACCCTCCTGTCTAACAGTGCAATATTGAGATCCTCAGTGTTGGCCTGACCCCACAGGGCAACACCTACACCTCCTACAGCGCTTGTGCACTTGCTCTGATCCCTTCAGTTGGAGAGGGGGTAGGTCTTGGAGTACAACTTGGGTTACATATTGCTTAGTGTCTCTTATCCATTGCTTACTTGAATCCCTCGAGAGGGGAGGTATCTCTCTCCTGCTCTGTGAGGGTGGTTTTCCATCCCCAACCACTGTCTAGGAGGGTTAGAATACACTTGGAAAAAAGGAGCACTGACTACACTTAAGTAGGGTTTACCAAAGGACAGTGGGCTACATTTGGAACCATGCCAGCTCTGGGAAACATGAGAGATGGAAGTATTTTAGTCAGGATGCTGCATCTGGACCCTCTTGTATGTTCTGTTTTTATAGTCTGCTTTTGACAGGTTGATTGTGCCCCAGCCTCCAAAACTTACATTAACAAACTCCATATCCTTAATTCATTACAAATACTTATACTGTGGTATGTCCAGGCACTAGTCACTTTGTAAAGGGTAGCTCCCCATACTCAGAATAATTGATGTAAAGCAAGATGACCCTAATACTGTGTTGGTTTACCTAAGGAAACCCCAAACTGTGAGGAAAATGGGCAACTTCTCAAAAATAAACATCTTAAAATGTTCTCTTTCCAAAAGTTAGTGATTTTTTCTAGTTTATAAAGCAAAGAAAATTATTTTTCCTGGAGACATCATTGGAGTAAATCCGAAGACTACATTCATCCATTAAAAGGCTTAACAAGTTATAGTTCTGCCTGAAGTAAAAATCTCAACCCAGTTAGAATTATAGAATTCACTACCATTATGTTCTTAATTTGTACCCCTTTGTATTGTGGTATCATTGTCTTCATTGGGTCCTATGATTGCTTCAGTGATTATGTTTTTGCCTATCAGTTGCAAAGAGTAATGCATCCTTACTAGCCATACAAAGAACAAGGGTAGGCGGGAGCTGACGCATCTGTTTAATTCTGAGTAATCCAGTGCTCTTAGAGGTGAGTAACTTATTGCTCCCATAGTTTTGTAAATGTATTTGTACACTGCTGTACTAAAGATTCCCCCCTTTCTTATGTTTGCTAACCATTTCTATTGTGTTTCTTTTAGGGGTGCACCAAAGATTTTCTTGGCCAATTATTAACCAATCGTGTCAACCAATACTGATCTGATAGTGAATTTACAAGAATGAAGCCTGGCAGCTTGGAGAGTAGTGTCCAGCTGGTAAGTCTGTTGGGGGGGAAAGGGGCGTGTGGAAGGGAAGCAGCTTGAGAGGGGCGTAGATCAAGGCCCCCATGGTGAGGGAGGGAGCGGGGCAGGAGCAGGTGCTGCCCAGCCAGGGCGGTGAATGCAACCATGCTGGGAGTGGGATGGAGCCATGGGCAGTTCGTCGGGGGGTGGCTGCCCATCTCTGCCTGCACCCCTGGGGGAGGCATGGGTGGGCATGTACCCCCCAGATTTGTGCACAGGGCAAGCTGCAGACTCGGAACCAGGGACTGTGCTGTACTCTTCACAGAGCAGGGTCTGGGCTCAGGGTAGGTGGGGGCAGGGTGGTGGTGCTGGGAGGGGTGGCTATAGCCCACCTCATAGCCACCCCTCCCAGTACCACCACCACCCACCCTGCCCTCTCCCTCCCTGAGCTCAGTCCCAGCCCAGCCCCCCTGCTGGGAAGAGGCTGGTGCAGCCCCTGTTCCTGAGCTTGCAGTGAGCCGCCTGCCCTCAACCTGTGCACAAATCTGGGGGGCACATGCCCGCCATGCCTCCCCCAGGGGTGCACGCAGTGGCAGGGAGCCGCCCCACCACCACCCCTTCCTTGCCCACCAGACGAGCCGCCTATGGCTTTGTCCCACTCCTGGAAGGGTTGCATTTGCTGCCCTGGCTGGTCAGTGCCTGCCCCTTCCCCTGCCCTGCTTCTTCCCTCACCATGGGGATCTTGATCTGTCCCCCCATGCCCCTTCCCTCCCCCACACCCCTTCCCCCCACAGACTTACCAGCTAGATGCTGCTCTCCAAGCTGCTGGGCTGCATTACTGACTGTGTTGCAGCTGTACGCATGCATGCAGCATTTATCAGTGATATTATTGGCTACACGGAACTAAAAAAAGCTGATTGCCAGTAATGTTCATTTTCCTTGTATTGGTGCCAGTCCGATATGCGACTGATATATCGGTGCACCTCTCTAGTTTCTTTTTTAGAAGCTGTTTTATTCTTCAGTTCTCTCCCAGGGTATTTGATAATTGTTATGTAATGTATCTGTTACATGCATCTTGTTGTATGTCTTTTAATTTGTGATACTTTCAACTGCATAATAAAATAATATTTTTCTTAAGCTTTTGTATGTTCTGTAGTTCTCTTTAATGATAGGAGATAAGACCTGACCAGACAAGAAGCATCCGTGCTGCATGTAAGTCTAGTCAGGATATGTGAGGCAAATGGAAAAGTTCCTTCCTTGAGCAGGAAGTGGGTTTCACTTTGTTGGGTAGAAAATAGAGACTGAATTCTACCTCTATTACTTGGGACACATGGAGAAAATAACAGTGGTCCTAATACAAAACAGTGGGCAGTGAGCTTTGTAATTTATGCTAGGAAATCCAAATACCATAGTTCATCTGCAGGGCCTACAGTTCCCATGTGCACCAGTTCAATGTTAATGTAGCCAGAGATGTTAACAAGATGTATTTGGAGCTGATGCAGTGCATTAATGAAACAGTGTGCTTGTGGGTAGGCAGTTGCTTCTGACATGCTCTTTGTAGTTGTAGTAGTAGTGGGAATGCCAGGTGTCAGAGTATTTAACAAGTTATGCCTGTTCAAGAATTTCAAGTGGAGCTGCTGAGTAAATTGTAACCTATATTCTGACACCCTGTAAGTGAAAATGAAAATATTACAGCTTGGAAGACTGACTTGTAGGCAGTGCAATTTCAGTAGTGTGCTTTATCAAAGTGTGGCTAAAATAATCATGTTGCATTCTTAACTGTTGCTATGACACTGTCTTCAGGGTACATAATGGAAAAGGATAAATTTCCCTAAGAATCAGTCTGTATTTAAATTTTATTGGGGGGGGGGGGGAACCTTTGGCACAGGAAAGAAACTGAAATAAACGTTATCATTTGCTGTTCTTCCTATGATTCTCAAGCAGGGTGCCACAGGGATTCTTTCAGGGGTGCTGTAGGGTGCTACACAGTATACTGCTAAGTTTGCAAACATGATTTACAAGATAAACCCAGAGTTCAAAAAACAATCCATAGTGTTAAAAACGTTCTGACCTGTTGTGGTCTTTCTGAATTCTTTCCCACAAAGGAACTTGTTATATTTTTTTGTAGTCAAAATCCAAGTGAAAACTGTGAGCTTGCTTTTTTTGAGGGGTGCCTTGAGCCTACTGAGGAGCTCCTTGAGTGTAAAAAGGTTGAGAACCAAGGTACTATGCTGTAGTTCAGTAGCATATAGTGTATTAACTGTACTTTATTTGAATTTAATGTACAGGTATTTGAAAAATAATATTTTAGGGTTCCATGTTTGTGTGCGTGAATTCTATGCTGAATTTGTTCTTCTCACAGCATCTGACGAAGTCAGCTTCAGCTCACAAATGCTTATGCTATTATATATCTACACTAGTTAGTCTACCCTGATTCCTGCTTGACATCAGACAAGCATGGCTAACTACATCTCTCTGTTCCAATAATTTAAAATATTTCCAGAGTACCAGTCCTGAAAATATTATTTTAAGATCTAAATGTAAAATTTTGCTTTTCTTGAGTCATGAATTGTCACTGGTTGGTTCCTTAATTCAGACCTAAATCCAGATTCTCTTACATTCTTCTTACAGCTACAGCTGTAGATACAATATTTCATTTCCGGGGCCAAATCAGTTCCAAATTCTGTTGGGCATAGCACAGTAGTCAAGTTCTAAAGTTTGACTGAGCAGACCTCAATTGTTCAAGTGTCTGTGGCTCTACCACTGAACAAATCCAGCCCCTAACAACTATGAAACTAAGTATCCTCCCCTCCAGACTCAGATCTGGGGCATCAGATACTCTCCAAATGTATGGCAGACATCCTACGTACAAGCCCTAAGCCTGGAGGCCTTGGGGTTCAGATGCCCCCTTGTCTCACTTGCTCCTAGCTAAAAGGTCAAGGAGCAAGCCAGAGGGAAGCATGAATGCAGTTCTCTATTGCCACAGAATTGTGCAACTGAGTTTCCCACCATCAGAGAAACTTGGAGGGTCAGCCTGTTTGGGAGGGACAGGCCTCACCCTGGGAAACCACCTTGATCATGGTATCTCCCCTGCCAGGTGCTTCATTTTAAGCATCTAAGTCTCTGAGAAACTAGTTGTATACTTACGGTTAAATATTGATATAAAACATCAAAGGAATGGTCTTAACAGTTCTGCCAGTGGGCAGAAAGCAGAGCAGTATGACACCTAGGGGCACTTATACATGAGCGCAAAGGCTGCTCTGAAGCGCTGGAATTCCAGCATGTCAAAGCAGACTTGATTAATTGAGTCTACTGGAGTGTGACAGTTATCATGTTCCGTCAGCCTCCTGTGTCTCATGTATCAGCGTCCCCATGCTTAAAAATGGCAGTTGGAGTGCTTGAACTAAAGCTCGTCGAATGAGCTTTAGTTCAAGTGCCCCTGCCACCGTTTTTAAGCATGGGGATGTTGATACATGAGACACAGTGGTCCTTTGAGCCTCTCTTGGAGCAACTCTAATTATAAAGCGCTGCCCCTTTCCACCCCCAGAGCACATGTAAAAGTACCTTAATATCCTAACTCATTCAGAGAGAGGCATGAGCTTTTGTAAGGTAATGCACTTCAAGTGTTATGAATGGACTTGTACAGAGCTGGCTGTGAAATATAAGAGTGATTTAAATACAAAAAGACAGGGAAGGGGGAGAAAGAGGGTAAGGAAGGGAAGAGGGCTCTGCTGAGAAAAACTGTGGGGCTGGAGAGAACACCAAAGCAATAAACCCATGAGGACAAAAGCTTAGATTAAATTCAATGCCTGTTTGAATCTAGTTCTTAGCAGAAAGTTGAAGAAAATAAGAAGGCATTTTTGCTAGTCTAGTTGTACCAAATTAATATTGAATTTTATTTTTTTGGTAGGAAAGGGGAAGAGGATTGTAATCTAAGCAAGGGCTTGTTTACACTACAAGGGTTTTGCTGCCAGACAACAGCTGTAGCAGGGAAGATGCCAGCGTGTATGTACCCCTGCAGCTTTGGGTGTTTCTGCACAGCTCCCCGTGGAACCACGCAGTTATACTGCCAGTTGTCAGCAAGTCACTGCACGAATACTAAAGCAGTGTGGCAGCCAGAAGAAAATACAGGCCCATCCAGAAGTACCCTCAGTTGGCTGCCAGATGATGGCAAGAAGCCTTTGCTCTTGGACCAGCCACAACTCTGCTGGCAAAAAGAAGGGGTTCTACTATCGTGGAGCAGCTGTGTGTATGGACACATTTACATTTCTGCTGACAAAGCTATGTAATGCAGACTAGAACTAATGCAACAATTTTAGAATGCCCTCAATCATTTTGAGAAGAAAATGAATTAAGTGTATGAGTACTTAAATGGCGTGGGGGAGAACTGATGGAATGGAAGGGAGGGGGCTGTAGCACCAGTAGAAGTGAGAGAGATGGGTCATACAGAGAGGTAAAAGGGATTATGGGTGCTCTGGTCAAAGAAGTATATGCTGATTTAGGGGATGAGGGGAGAGTGTGATGATGAGGTGGGAAATATGGGGAAGACTGCCTGCCAGTTCTACATGCAGTCCCTCTGGATGTGTCTGAATCCCCTTTTTGTGCTTCATCTTGTGAGCTAGGCTTAGGGCATCTATGCAATCTGGGTATATCTGCAGTATAGCTGGTGGCTGTCTTTCTCTAGCATGTCTTCCCCCTTCCCCTGCTCCCCCACAAATAAGCTGGGGTTTTTACTTCTTTGGCAGTTTGAACCACTCTTCGTAGTTGCTTGTATAGCTGCTGGCATCTGGGAAGTGCATGGTACAGCTAATATTCCAGATTTGGCATCGTAACAGGTTCTTGAGACACTACTTCCCCGAATATTATAGCTGTTCCTCAGGTTGATAAACTTCACTAACTCTTTCTTGTACATACCTGGGAAAAGGAAGGTTGCTTTGATCGAAAGTTTTGCTAAATGATCTGTTACTTAGAGACCACAGCTGGTACATGGCATCTACCACCTCTAGGTAGAAATAATGAACACAGTATTCGGCAAAAAGTTGAGCTGTACAGAGAAGCAGGGCCTGGTGCTCAAGGTTAGTATCTCTCTCTCTATCTGAGCTGTCCTTGCTCCTCAGTGCATCTACATGAGATGCTTTACTGCACATTAGACTAATTTAGTGTGCAGTAAAGTGTCATTGTCTACATGTGTGCAGCTATTACTGTGCAATGTATTAGTCTGATGCGCTATTTTCTAGTACCTATAGTACCTGACCCCCCACCCTGGCTTGGGACCAGTCCAGTCTCCCCTGATTGGGACTGAAATACCCACTGAGCCAAGGAAGCTTCCCTCTCCACTGTCCAGAGCTTGGGGCTAAGCCCCTGTGCCCTCTGGCACCAGGGTTTGTTGGAGCTCCCCCTGGTTGCTACAACAGGGCAGAGGAGGGCTGGAGCAACTCAGGACAGGTCTGCTCCTGTCAGGCTCAGTTTGCTCCTGACAGGAGTGCAAGTGTAGACATGCACCAGGGAGTGCTTTCATGAACTTGAATTTTCTACCCAGAAAGTTTAGGCACCTTAATTGCATGTGTAGGCATGCTCATTGACCTCTGGGATTCGGACGACTTTGCCCCTTTAAAGAAGTCTCAGCTTCTTGCCTTGTTCCCAGGCATGTGCTTGTATCCGGGAAAGTGCCTCATTTGGTAATCCTTTCAGCCCAGGGAGATGTGTTGCTCCAGTATATGACACTCCAGTATGCTTCTTCCTGTAAATAAGTCTGTCTGTCTGTGTATAATACACATAGATACATACATACACACATGTGAATGTATGTATGGGGGGGGTGTATGTATATATAATATATACATATTGTATAATGGGTGTGTCTACACAAGATGTTATGGTGCTGTAGTGTCCACTGGCAAAAACTGTGATGCCACCATTACATCGCTGTAATGGCGTGCTCCCACATTATAGTGCATTGCTATGGCAATGTAGTGGCCAAGAATAACCATGTGCGGCCAGCACGGCACAGTATGGGCTGTTACTGCGCCATCTTTTAGTGCTTCCAAAAGGAAGTACTAAATGACGGTGCATTAAAAAGGCAATATGGCCACGTGTAGACACACCCAATATATGGTATTATATACAGAGCCGACCCAAGCAGGGTGCGGGGCCCAGGGCAAATCAGTCTGTGCAGGGCCCCGCCTCTGCCCCAATCCCATGCACCCTGGATGCGAAGAAGCTGCTGCTGCCACTGCTGGTGGTGGGGGGAGTGGAGGGGAAGTGAGTAGCCAGATGTGAAGCTGGCAGCGGCAGCATGGTGTCACCACTGCCGTTCCGCTTTCTCCCAAAGCGCGGGGCCCAGGGCAGTCGCCTTGATTTGCACCCCCCTAGGGTTATATGTAGCTTCAGAAGGTGCTAAACAGCAAAATACAACCTTCAGTGAGAATGATAAGCCCCCCCTGGTGTGCTGTGACATAGGTGCTGTTGGCACAACTGCAACCACATAAGGTGTATCACTACTGCAGCCACATAAGGTGATACACATGCCTCATGCACAGCCAGAACACGAACGCCTTTAATACACCTGCACTCCTGCCTCATAAGGGTTCTGTGGCTGGAACGCCTGATTGAGAAACCATTGAGAACTTACTGAGGCAGCACAACAATGATTCTCAACTGGTAGTGCCACCAAATTCGCAAGAGAGGAATGCCCTGAATCTAAAAAGGTTGAGAATCTCTGCCCTACAAGAATAACGTCCCTTTCATTTAAAAGAAGGAGAAAGAGAGAAAGAAATTTGGGGGGCTGAGGGTGGAATCAGTTGCCATTAGGCAGTTGTAACTCTGTTATCTTGTGCCCATCCAGAGTACAAAGTTCAGCAAAATCCAAAGTTCTGAAAACCAGGAAAAAGAGTTAAGATACACACCTGTGCAATCTTAACTTTGCCCTCTTTCAGTAGTGCCTTAATATACCTCGAGTACAGGATGCCAAACTCACCCTGCCTTTCTAAGCCAGGTTTGGACTTCAAGCTTTCTTGCAGGCCAGATTTGGGTTCAATGAACAATGATAGTCGGGGTTAGCAAAGCTGTGTTACTCATCCTCTGTCACTAATACTTACGCTTAATGGTCTGGGCCCAGGATTTAGGCAGCAGGCCCTAGCCCTTCTGCCAGCTCTGCAAGCTGCATTTCATAACTCCATAGGATTTAAATTTGATACTCTTGCTATAGTACAATACTTTGGCTCTGATTTGAGCTGTACTGAACAGAAACTATTTCCCCTTACCTCTGCATCTTCCACAGTAAACACCACATTGGTAAAATTTTACAATCCTTTTGTAGTTAAGCATACAGTGTTACCTGACATCATGCTTTCGCATACTCTTCAATGAACACAGGGGCTACACTCATCTACTTACTGGGTGTGTCTGCATGAAGTGATGACTGTGCAGTAGCCAAATAATACCGCACAGCAATGCATCACAGCACGGACATTGCTAATACGCTACTGCACAGTATTATTCGGCTACTGCACAGTAGCGTCACTTAAAAGACATTTGCTGACACTATTGTGCAGTAGCTCTGGTTACTATGCATTTATTTAGTACTTGCTAATACAAATACTAAATAAATGCACAGTACTGACTGCCCAGTAGTGTCTCATGTAGACGCGCCCACTGCTGACTTTCCGTGTGGCAAGAAGATGCTTGTGACCCTATTACTGATAATCTACACTAGAGATGTCAGACTTGCTATGCTCTCTGGGCTGGATTCAAAGCTAGGGGTTCTTCTCAGGGTAGATTCAGACATGGTGGGGCAGCAGGGGAGTTAACATAGTTATCGCTTTTCCTGTGCTGTGATGCATGCCCAATGGACTTGTGCCTCTGCTTGCCCTGCTCCCAAATTCCTGTCCCTACTATGGCTGCGTCCAGATGAGCACAGTTTGGTTCCCTGGGGACAGTTAGTAACAGGACACCTTGTGCTGCTGCTAGTTGTCCCCAGGTTACGCCTGTACTATACACCCTCTGGTGCATGGCAGGTTATCTTCGGTGGGGTAGGGGAGTGCTGGCTGGCTGTGCTGGTTCCTGCAGCCTTACCTGAAGTCCTGGGGGCTGGAGAAGCTTCAGCAATGTCACTCCTGCATCTTGGAGCTTGGCTGGTAGTTGGACTGTGGCTCTGGCTGGCCAGGCTCTGGTTTTGGGCAGTGCGTGCTGCCTCCACATGTGCCGCCCCACTTTTTTTCTGCATAGATTTTTTTTTTTTTGAGCCTCACCCCCTGTGCTCTCCGCACCCCCTGCTCCTGCCATGCTTCAAGGTAGCAACTCAGGAAATGCTTGAAAGTGCATGGTGTCCACAGATGGTCTGAAGCACCACATACCACGTGGCTACGGTTGTCTGGATGCGGCCTATTAGTCCCATGGGCTATGTAACATGACAGTTTTGGCCAGCTCTGGTCTATGCAATACCATGCTGAAATGAGGTGTGCTGTATCACTTGAGGGGTACTGAAATAAGGTGTTCTGTGTTGCTTGAGGTATCTCTTCTGTATTTGTTCAGTACACAGAGGGGTTGGTCAGAGGGGTTTAGCCTTTCTATCTTCTCTTGTATAGTAGTAACCCATTCCAACCCATTCTGTGTAGCAGTCAGTACAGTTACATCCAGCACACTGAATGAAGCTGGAGTGCTTGTAGATTAGACTAGTTGACTATTGCTGGGGAAGGGGAGGGAAAGGGAAAGGACAACGTTAAATGTATGTGGACACATGCTTTGAATTACCTGGTTTTCCAAAGTTTGAGTAGAAGGCAGGGTAGGACCTTAAAGACTATCCCATTCAAAAAAATGTTAGAGTTCTGGAAGGGTAAAAGATAAGAGCCACCAGGCAGCCTTTACACTTCCATAATGTAATCTTTTTAATGTAATATGCATATTATTAGTAAATGCTGCCTATATGTATGTTCTTTCCTGGTCCCAAAATGGATGGATTGGAAGACTTGTTTAATAGATTTCATAGACATCAGGGCTGGAAGGGACCTCATGAAATCATTGGGTCTAGCCCCGTGCTGAAGGGGCAGGAAGTCAGCTGGGGTCAGATGACCTTGGCAAGATAAGCATCCAAGCGTTTCTTAAAGGTATCCAGAGTAGGTGCTTGCACCACTTCTGGGGGAAGTCTATTCCAGACTCTGGAGACTCGGACGGTAACAAATTTTGTTCTTATGTCCAGTCTAAAATGGTCTTCCAACGGTTTGTGACCATTAGAACTTGTTTTCCCTTGGGGTGCCCTGGTGAACTGATGTTCTCCCAGTTCCTGATGCACAGCCCTTTTGTACTTATAGGCTGCCACCAAGTCACCCCTGCGCCTTTGTTTCTCCAAGCTGAAGAGTCCCATGCCTCTCAGCCTCCCCTTATAAAGCCTGTTCTCTTGACCTCTAATCATGCGTGTGGCTCTCCTCTGGCTTCTCCACATCCTTTCTAAAGTGTGGAGGCCAGAACTGGATGCAGTACTCCAGCTGCAGCCTCACCAAGGCTGAGTAAGGTGGGAAGATGACTTCTTGGGTCTTGCTTGAGATGCGTTGGTAGATGCAATCCAGAGTTTTATTTGCGTTGCTAGCTCATTGGTGGTTCATGTTCATCTTGTGGTCAATCATGACTCCCAAGTCTTTTTTGATTGTGGTGTTAGTGAGTGTTGCACTGCCAAGCCTATAAGTATGATGTGGGTTTTTTCTCCCGAGGTGGAGCACCTTGTATTTCTCTGTGTTGAATGCCATCAGGTTTTGATCCACCCACCTGGTGAGCCTGTCCAGCTTGGCCTGAATTGCAAGCCTATCCCCTAGTGTGACTGCATTTCCCCATTATTCGGTGTTATCTGTGAACTTAGCCAGCCCACTTCTGACACCTGAATCCAGATCACTTATGAATCTATTAGAGTACTGGTCTGAGTACTGAGCTCTGGGGGATGCCACTGGTCACCATGTGCCATGTTGACTGGGTTCTGTCGACTGTCACTGTCTGGGTCTGACCATGGAGCTAGTTCCCCAGCCATCAGACGGTAAGGTTGTTGAGGTGACAGTTCCCCAATTTTACCATGAGGACATCATGGAAGACCAAGTCAAAGGCTTTTTTGAAATCCAAACACATGACATCAACCTTCTTGCCTTTGTCCAGGTGATGCATCCCCTGGTCATAGGAGAAAATGAGGTTGGTCAGGCAAGACCTACAGACAACAAAGCTATGTTGGCTCTCTCTCATGTTGTTGCCTTCCATTAGCCTGTTGTTGATGGGTTCTTCGATATTTTTTCCAAGGTCTTTCCGGGGATTGAGGTCAAACTGCTTGGCCTGTAGTTCCCTGGATCTTCCTTCCTTCCTTTCTTGAAGAGGGGCACCACATTGGCCCTCTTCCAATCTTCTGGAACCTCTCCCAAGCTCCATGAGTAATCAAATATCCTCACTGTTGGTTGTGCTATGATGTTGGCCAACTCTTTTAGCACTCTTGGGTGCATTCCATCTGGGCCAGCTGACTTGTGCATGTCCAGCCTCTCAAGCTGTTCCCTCACAAGATCTTCACCAATTATAGGTGTATGTTCGCCCTTACCCTGATAATTCTGCATCCTGTCAGGCAAGGTGATCCCCTTGGGATGGTGGAAAACCAATGCAAAGTAATTGTTGAGGAGATTAGCTTTTTCCTGGGTGTTGGCTGTCAGCTGCCCCATTTGGTTCAGCAAGGGTCCCATGTTGCCCTTGTTTGTTTTTTTTTGCTGGACTTTCCACATATTTGAAGAAGGACTTTTTATTGTCCTTGATTCCTGTAGCTAGTTTGAGTTTGGTTTCAGCCTTGGTTTTTCTGGTCCATTCCCTACAGGTGCAGGCCAGTGCTGCATTATCCTCCTTAGTGGTAGTTCCTGAATTCCATCCCTTATAAGCTTCTCTTTTCAGATTCAGGAGGTCCATGAATTTCTTATTGAGCCAAGGGAGTCTCCCAGCCCTTTTGCTACCTTTCCAACAGGCTGGAATGGCTTCCCTTGTGCTTTTAGGATCTCATCCTTAAGGAGCGACCCCTCATCATGGACTCCCCTCCCTGTCAAATCATGATCTCTCAGGGCCTCAACAACCAACCTCCTGAGCTTGTGAAAGTCAGCTTTCCTAAAATTGAGGATTTCTGAATTGTTGACTGATTTGCCAGCTTTGTGATGGATAGAGAAAGTGATCAGCTCGTGATCACTATCACCAAACTTCCTTTTGATCCATAGGTCACGGACTAGATCATCCCCTTTAGCCAGTACCAGATCCAGCAGCACCTTACCTCTTGCCAGCCCATAGACTTTTTGAGTCAAATAGAACTTGTAAGTGAGGAAGCTTTACAACCGATCAGATTTGGCAAATGCTTTTCCCATGAGATGTCAGGGTGGTAGAAGTCGCCCATGATGACCATGCAGCGAGAGTGTGCAGCTTCTGCCAGTTCCCTAGAGAATTCATGGTCAAACTCTTCCTTCTGGTTAAGACGGTCTGTAATAGACTCGTACAGTTATATCCCCTTCACCACGTTCTCCCTGTTTTCTAACCCAGAGGGTCTCAAGTTGCCCTCCTTGGGTGCCAATCTCTGCTTGTAGGGAAGTGTACTGCTCCTTCACATAGAGAGCTACATCTCTGCCCTTCCTTGAGACACAATCCCTCCTGTATAAGGTATAGCTGTTGTCCTAGGGGGACACAGACGAAGGTCCTGGGAACCCCTCCCCTGGCAGGACCCGAGCCTGGGATGAGATCCCAGGAAAAGAAAACTAAAAGCCCTAAAGAAGGGGCTTGCCTACCCCCAGCAGGAAAAACCGCGCCATGCAGAGAAGAGCTGCTGGCTTGGTTCATCAGCCGCTTTTATTTGTGGCTGGGAGCAATGTCGGCAGATGACGTGATCAAAAACCACCGCCTGGTGGATTTAAAAGCTGGCAGCGGAGAAATGAAGAGGAGGGGCAGAAGATCCGGAGGCAGGGGGAGAGGCTGTTTCCCAGACTACAGGATCGCCGGAGAAGGAGAGCTGTGAGAGTCTGGAGTGGGGCCCACGAGAAGGGTCCTGGCTCTCTTAAAAGAGTAAACGCCCGGC
Organism: Alligator sinensis; assembly: GCF_000455745.1. Taxonomy (NCBI): domain Eukaryota; kingdom Metazoa; phylum Chordata; order Crocodylia; family Alligatoridae; genus Alligator; species Alligator sinensis. The sequence goes on along the minus strand of NW_005842182.1, from coordinate 1,140,224 downwards.
TTGACTGGACAGCCGGGTCAAGGAGGATGGCATTGAGGGATCCTGACGACCACAGACGCTGGACCCATGAGTGGGGCGGGCTGTAGCCTGAACCCCTGTTGTTTCTTTCTTTTTTCCTTTTTTTCTTTCTTTTATTGGTTGTTAGTGGGGCCTCGTAGGGCACCTAGAGCCCAAACCGGGCGAGGCATCCCAACTGACCCAAAGGGTCAAGAAGAAGCGAGGAGGCCACCTCGCTGAACCAAATGGCTTGGAGACAGGGCCAAGGCGGAGGTTGAGACAGGGCTGGCCCCATACCCTGTAGATATCTGGGGCGAACGAAGATACTGAGGGACGGGCAAGAAGAGACGAGAGCAGGAGCGAACATAAAGGAGACAAGTCGGCGACGCATCACCTGGTCGTTCTGACGGCTGGTGTATGGCTGGGGTGTAGGGGAGGTGGAGCCCCAAGAACACCTGCAGGGGGCAGCGCCCGGTTCGTGACTTTCCACGAGGGAGAGTCCCACTACTGAACAGAAGATCAACTCATGGCAGGCAAGTGTTGGGGCCTCCCTCGGGGTTGAATGCAGCCTAAACCCCAAGTCTCGGGGACATGCCCCGAGGCCTGACTTGGGCGTGTGTTCCAAGGCTGCTAGAGAGCGCCTATACCACAGTAGGCAGATGCAGCTGTCAGTACCTGTGGTCCAGTCGTAGGTGGAGGTCTCCATTATCCCTATGAGATTGTATTCATTTTTGCTTAGCCGAAAAGCCAGTCCCTCCTGTTTGTTCCCCATGCTCCTGGCATTTGTGTACAAGCAGCTAAGCCTGCCATTAAAAGCCCTGGGTTTCCCTGTGCTTTTAAAAGAGTTCCGTCTTTGGGTTGGGGCAGGAGTGAATTCCCTTGTATTACCTGATCTGCTGGTTCTGGGCTTGCACTGGTGATTGTCTGCCTGTCCCCTGGCAATCTTAATTTAAAGTCCTGTCAAGCAAGTCAGCCATTCTGGCTGAGAAGACCTTCTTTCTCATTGGAGCGAGGTGGAGGCCATCTCTTCCCAACAAACCACTGCTTCTCTTTCTGAAGTGTGGACTGTGATCAAGGAAGCCAAAGCCTTCACGATGACACCAACGCCAGAGTCTTCTGTTGACTTCTTCCATATGTCTCTCTCTCTCTTGTGCCCATGACCTGTAACTGTAAGGATCGAAGAGAAAACTACCTGCACCGCTAGCCCTCTGAGTCCAGGCCCCAGAGCCCTGTAGTCATTCTTGACCCGGCCGGGATTGCTCCAAGCTGTCTCATTTGTTAATTTTTTTCCTTCTTGTATAAAACATATAGGAATTGCACCTTCTAATGCTTTCCTTTGAAATAAAGTCTTTCACAGTGGCAGTGACATGGAATTCCTACAGTATCATTTCACATTGCATTCCCTTGTGTTGTTTGTTCTTTCCAGATGTATACAAACAATGATGAAACAATTAAATCTGATGAGCAATTAATTCATTTGCTTAATAGCTTTGACTGAGGCCCTTGGCAGATGTTACATTTATCTCACAATTAATGTCTTAATCATGTGATGAATTATAACACGCCACACAGTTCAAGCAATTCATTACCCTAAAACTCGGTGCAAAAATGGTGATCCAGCCACAAAGCTATTATTAGTAAAACATAGAATATGTTTGCAACTTGTTTGTTTTATGCTTTAATTTATTAACTTGTGACATATTACATGTAGGCTGATAACAACTACGTTTTTCTGATAGTGCTTTGACAGGTCCTCCAGTATCACAGGGTGGAATGTTCTCCACCTTCCTTCCCCCTTTCCTGCGAGGATACTCACTAAAATTCATGCAGAACTCTTCTGCTTCAGACTGCCTCAGCAGGAGATGTCGTAACTCAGGGCCCTTCCTCTCTTTACCAAACTAGCCTTCAATGCTGCTGCTTTAGGTGCCATTAGCAGCACTTCCCTGTGAGAGCCAGAGTATAAACAGACACTCAACATGACATGTTTTAATTGCACACAGTAGGAATTTGAGGGTGGGGGGGAGGAAATTTGTTTGGAAAGGCTGTGAGGAGGGAGAGGGTGTGCAGGGAGGGGGTAGAACAGATGGGGAAAGAGAAGAGGCAAAGATGTATAAAACTCCTAATACAGGGAAAGCTTGAGGCCTGACTTTTTCCCATCCCCCTTCCCATGGGTCTCACCTGTTCTGTACAAGGATCGGGGAACAGCCCCATCACCCAAGGGGAGCTCAGCTGGTGAGTTCTTAGCTCACTTCTTCCTAGTGCAGCTGGAGATTTGGAACAAGGTGCAAGTCCCCAGGGAGCTTCCCCCTGACCCTTGATAGCTTGCTCTTTGAACATAAAGAAGGCCACATGTTGTGACAGTTCTCATCAAGCAAGGTGATGGCATACTTAGAAGGAGAAAAACAAAACTAAACTCTAGAAGGGGTGAGTCTTACTGATTGGTCCTCTGTGATCTACATTTGAGAAGCTAATTTTCATTCCTGACACACATGGTTCCCCAGTAGGAGACGACCTTTTTGGCTGGCTGGCAGGCAGGCAGGCAGGCAACAAATTAGTCCCGTACCTTCTCAAGTGCCATTCTGACCCCTTTCTCTGCCTGAACTGCTGCTCTTTCTGTTTCCTGCCCTATCTGCCACCATGTCACCTGTCCTCTCCCAGAGCTGCACGTCCCACACAAAGGCTGCCCATACCACTTGCAGCATGTGTGCCGCATGTTGGTTACCCCTGTTTTACACATTTACTACACTGTGAATTTGAATGAGCGCTTCATTTTGCATGTAGTTGAACTACTGTGGCATTGAGAGCATGGTGGAACAGGTAAGAGTTTGCTTTCTTTCTCGGTGACCAAGGAGGCGGTGGCTAGAAGTTAACCTAGGCTCTTTCAGAACCTATTGATCCTTGATTGGTCTTGACAACCGTCTCCAGACCCACAGATAAGGCAGTCATGAAAGACAATAATCCTAGACTGTGAAGCATTGCTGCTGCTGAAGCTTTCTACTTCCTTCTTTTCCTGTTCATCTCTTGAAAATAGTATTATTGTTCTCCCCTCTACCCAAAAACATGTTCCCTTTCCTGAGGGACAGAGCTGTGATTGGCTGTAGTATTCTAAGAATAAACTATCATAGGAACTGGGAATCCTAGTAAGTGTTTTCTTTTATGTAAAGTGTACTTTTTTTGACACGCCTTCTTTTACAAATATTGGGTAATGTGTACATTAAAGAAGCAAAGATAACCTCTGAAACAGTGCACAGCACTTAAATCTCCCGAGAGAGAGAGAGAGAGAGAACTGTTTGACACCTCAGTCATATCACTTAACATACTACTCAGAGGTGCTTGGATACCACAACTACAAAAGCAGTATAAAACCCATAGGAACAAAATAGATTTTGAAATGGAGCAGACGATCACTGCTTTCAATTCTGAAAATGATGTGACAGCTAGGGCTTTTCCTCCTGGCCCTTTCTGGGAATATGAGAATTGACAAGATTGGCATTCATACCTAAAAGTTGCCTAAACACTCTATATATTTCATTTTAGATTTAAGGTAAGTATACATCATGTCATTTGTCATGAACCCTGTGTTGAAAAATGAGCTCTTAAAAAAGCGTGAGGAAATTCAACAAAAAGAAAAACATTTCTGTATACAATTTTCGTTCGGAGTAAGATTACCAAGAAGCACAGATAGTCAATGAGAAGACTTATAACAGCAGCCATTGAAGTGGCAAGGGCTGAATATTGAGATAATCATTATGAGGAGCTTCTGTTAGAAACAGTAACTGGTAAATGAAATAATGTCACTCCCATCTTCCTGAAAAGCTAAGGTGACCAGATTACAGCTGTACAGGAATGGGAAACGGAAATAAAAAAAAGATGCAAAATACAACGAGGTAGAACCCAGTCTTTTTCTAACCATTCATGTCAGAAAATCCCTTCTTATGGCATGTGGCCAAAGCTAATACTTGATAATTTAAAGAATAGAATAATAAGCAAGCAGTGCATACTTAATACTCAGCAGTTTATAAGGTTTTCTTGGTTACCACTCTACTGTAATGGAGTGTTCAACATTGTAAGTACCACATGCAGTCTGTCATCTAATGGGTCCATGTAGCTTGATGTGTTGTCATCATGATGTGTAATAATGAATTCATTTCACCGCTCGATTATTACTGGCATTGAATTCAAAATTCCAGACTCTAAATTATGTACATTGAGGTCTTTACTTCAGGCAAAGCAGTTCAAGAGGGGAACATAATACCTATTGCCGATGTCAGTGAAGAATTCATTCTGGACCAAGATATTTTACTCCTAACTAGTTCCACTGAGTTTTAGGATAGCAGTATTGCTGTGGATGCTAGAGGTTGCCCAAAATGGGATGAATCTGCTGCCATATTAAGCTGCAGTTCAACAAGTGAGTAGCCCTTAGATTACTGAAGGCAAGTTTCATACTGCTAGCTACTTTAAAAAATAGAAACACACAGGTTTCACATGCACCTGAAAATGTTATTCTTGTGCTTGTTGTTACAGATATGTTCTTATGGGAATCTGTTCCAAATAAGTTAAAGCCTCTATTTATATAACAGAATTATTTTTTTAAATACATCAGTAGTAATGTTAAACTCAGTCCACAATCCTGCCACTTATAATTAATGATTAAATGGACAACTGCTAAGAAAAGAGAACACTTTTGCGTTTGCTAACCTTGATACAGGTCATAAATAGAGACCAGATCAGAAACTCTGATGTTGGACAAGCTTCATGAAAAAGTGCAGGCTCCATGAAGAAGCATCTGTGCTTTTGGTGGGCTCCCTGAAAAAAAAAAAACCTTACTGAAAATAAAATGCTAGCTCCCTCTGGAGAGCCAGCAGTCCTTGTGCCTGCTGCAGCTTGGTTGCATAGCCCCTTCAGGGGAGACAAGGGCTGCTTCTGCCCCTGCTTCTTGCCACTGATTGGCTGTGAGGGCTGTCCATCATACAGTCCTGCTCCTTCCCACCAATCAGCAGTGAGGGGTGGGACTACATGATGAACAGCCCTTGTAGCCAATCAATAGTGAGCGGCAGGGTCACCAGGCCCCAGGGCCAATCAGAGATGTAGAGGATGGGGGCGGGGGCTGCCGCACTCTGGCTGTGCCACTCTCTGGCCCTGTGATCTGAATGCAAAATCAGCCAGCAGCCACCTCAAGTTCAGTAGACCCCTAGTCGTACATATTTGAACAGATTTAATTTACAGTTTGTGGTGAAGCAGACTGAATTTGAAGCAATGAAATGTCTTGAATATGACTATCACTTGATAATAGAATATGAGAGATTATATATATATTTTTTTTCCATTTTGATGTTCCTTATGCAAAAAAAGGAACAGACCCTGGTCCACTGTGGAACAAGACAATTCTTCAAATTTAAGTAATACACTAGCTATGGTTTGTGGAAATGAACATTTTGCATTCAGATTTTGGTACTTTGTATATTTTTTCCTTTGACCCCAACTTTATAGGTAGGTAAAAAGAAAAGGACAGTATTGTAGCTAGAATCTGGAGATAGGGTTTCTTGCAGTATCCAAAGATAGCTTATAAAACAGGTCTCTTAATTTGATCTCATAATTTTTTCTTTTGGCAGCTTCTCTGTTCCCTATCAGGTACGCACATGTACTATATATAAATTCAGAGGCTGTGTACATACATTCAGATAATCTGGGAGAATTCTCCCAGGTTAGCTCTCCAGATAGAGAAACTTACCCAGGGCCATATTTACAGACACTTGAATACTGTGGCCCTGAAGAGCGGAGAGCTTACAGTGCTGGCACTGTGCAGCTGGGGGGAGCCCTGTGTACACATCTCGGTGTGCTTTGCAGGCTTCCTTAGTTCACCTATGGACAGACTGCAGCAACGCATAGAGGAGCCTTGATTGGCTGACCCAGACTGCCTATGGTTAGCCTGTGATTCCCTGCAGCTCACTGTGGGAAATTGCAAAGGGGACGTGTTCTGGAGCAGCAGAGTCTGGCAAATGACAGACTGTCTCCCTTGGGGGTAGGTAGGGATGCTGGAGGACTATTTTCTCTTCTGAGAGAAGCCATGGCATGTACAGACATTCGTTGTCCCAGGAAAATCTTTCTTAGGAGTGATTTAAACATGGTTGTTCCTAGGTTATTTTTCTCTTGGAGTGGTCATTTTTACCCTGGGAGAAAAAGCCTGAACATCTGTACACTCGTTGTTCCTCCTGGGAGAACAGTGACTCTCCCAGGATAAACTAAATATCTGTACAAGGCCATGGGTATGTGTGAATGATAAATCCTGTCTGTGCTCAGTTTCGCTGGCTCAAGTAGGAATTCTGAGTTTGCTTCTAAACTTTTTTTTTTTTTTTTTTTTTTTTTTTTTTTTTTATAATATAGCCATGCTTATTTTAGTGTAGCCATGTTTTTTTTTTTTTACTTCCTCCGAAGCATTAGGTATTGGCTGCAGCCAAGCCTAGGTATTTTGACAGGGGTGGCAGATGCTCTTGCTGGTACTTAAAAAAAACTCTAGCTAGAGGGTCTTACTCAGAGTTAGACTGATCATCACATTTGGGACTGGGAAGGAATTTTGCCCTGCAGTCAAATCAGTGTGAACTGTGATGGTGATGGGTGTTGCCTTCCTCTGTAGCCAGGAGCATAGTCCTCCTCTTCTTCCTGTTTCACAAGCACATTTTAACAAACTATTTTTAGTGGTAGGACATTGCTCTCATTCTCCTGCTTTATCTGTAACAAGTTAGGATGTTTTTGGGTATTGTGCCTGGTACAAGAGGGTTGCATGTGAAGTTTTAAGAATAAGTTAGGAGAACACTTGTATAGGATGGCTTGTGTTGAGCAGGGGATGGGACTAGATGACCTCCAGAGATTCCTTCCAGCCTTACTTTTCTATGATTGTATGATCCAATTTTTGTGGTTTGTTTGCTATAATAGTTTTAATGGCATATTACCCTTTGATTTTACATAGAGAACTAATCTCTCTCTTTGTGGAAAACTATTGAATGTAAAGGGAGTAGAAGTATATTTTATTATAGTGTTTTCTGCTGTTGGGTCCTGTTGCCTGCAGGATGTAATGTAGTGAAGTAGTTTAAGAGACAAGTGGTTATCTTCTGATTAAAATGAGAGAATGAGACAATTGTCAAGATGTAACTGCGTTTTTTCTAGCGTAGACTGAAGACTGGCTTAAACCTTGCCACAGCAGGAAGGACAGATTAGTTATCATGTGTGGTTTGAGTTTGTCCTTTTTAATAACCTGTCTTAACATCTTATACAAACTGTATAGAAGTGATATGCTATAGCTCGCTGACACCTTCATGTTAGCAATGGGATACATTTTGCCATCATATTTGATCATGGCTATATGCGATTAAAAACTGAGGTTAATATTGATTAACTTGTAATATAGTAGAAGCAATTCTCTATGTTAAATATAGTTCATATATATGCAGGTAACATGTCGGCCTCCGGTTTCCAAGCTTTTAAGGCTTCTGATTATAAGGTGTTCTTTTACATAACTGTAGCAAAGACAACTTTTTTGGCGTAACATTATTTCATTTACCAGTTACTGTTTCTAACAGAAGCTCCTCATAATGATTAGCTCAATATTCAGCCCTTTCCAATTTAATGGCTACCGTTATCAGTCTTCTCATCGACTATTGTGCTTTTCAGTAATCTCACTCAGAACAAAAATTGTATACAGAAATGCTTTTTTTTTGTGTTGAATTTCCTCAAAGTTTTTTAAGAGCTCATTTTTCAACAGAGAACATTTTTTGTCTTCAAACTCTGTTTTGAAACTGTCTTTATATTCTGAACAAGGGATATGCAACTTTGATGTGACTGGATGCTAGGCACTGCTTGGGCACCCCCTAGGGTCCTTCCCTGCTGTGTGGGCTGCACCAGTGTTACATAGCGCCTTCATGCATGGCAACGGGAGAGGCAGCTGCAGGGGACCATGGGCTTCATGTTAACCATTCATGTGCCTTATGTCGGTGGTTCTCAACCTTTTGCACCTTACATCCCACCAACCATTTTGTCAAAAAACCATGGTTCCACCGTGATAAAAACAAAACCCCATTTTTCCCAAGAAGTGTATTTTTACATTTACATGCATTTTAGTATTGTATTAATCATTAATGGAAATTTTCAAATGAGTTGAAGTCCTACTTACACGACCTTTGCGTCCTACCAGTAGAGAAACATTGCTTTACGTGACCTGTGGGCCACCAGTTGGACGGCCCTGCTCTAAACCAGTGATACCCAAACCATGTCCGCTAAGCCACAATGTTTTTGTAATTTAACATATGCAGCATCTGGCAGAAAATGTTAACAAAGGTGGTTTCCCTACCGTGCATTGTGTTTGCATTTCCTGCATGTAGTAGTCAATAGTGTCTTACCTCTTTGGATGTATTTATCCTTGGCCTGTGCAAATGTTGACTAATGTACATAAGTTTTACTTTTTGAATGGATGTGTTTCTTGCAGTTCTACAGGGGTGAACATGTTGTGGTTTATTTGTTAGCATGGTTCTGAACACTGACTTGGGTAGTATGTTGAGAGTATGCTAAGGTGTATGTCATTGCTCCACTGTGAGCTGCCATAGTGGTTAAGGAAGCTTACTTTTACATATGCCTTCCAGCCCTCATTGTTTTAACATGGAGTTTTACACGTGTCATTGATCCCACCCTGCACTATGCTAGATTAGGTTTGAATGTGGGCTAGGCATAAATTGATGGGTTCCAATCATATTTCTTCAGAGTGAAATACTACTCGATTTTAAGATTAGACTATGGAGGACTCAGGAAGAGAGAGGGGACAATGGAGTAATAGCTATAAATAGAAAATTCCTTTTTGCATTAGAGGAAAAATATTAGAGGAAAAATATAACAGCAATTAAAATAAAACTATAGCAATTAAAATATATAACATAATCTTAGTTTTCTGTGTGCCCAGACACACACAGCTCAATTTATTTGTTTTACTGGATATTAAATGCCTGGTCATTCGTGTATATTTAGAAAATTGCTTCTTAACACTGCACTCTCTTTCCTTAGGTTACAAAGCAGCTAAATGGAGTCTGAGCAGCTGTTCCACAGAGGTTACTATCGAAACAGCTACAACAGTATAACTAGTGCAAGCAGTGATGAGGAGCTTTTAGATGGAGCAGGTGTCATTATGGACTTTCAAACCTCTGAGGATGATAATTTGTTAGATGGTGACGCATCAGTTGGTAAGTTAATGCTCGTTTATGGCTTTCCTGACATACAATACTTCTTGTTTATTTTAAAAGAGAATAATTTTTGTAGCATCAATTAAAAGTTTTCAGTTCTCTTCAGCAAATTTTTCATGAAAGGATTCATTAAAAAAAAAAAACAATTGGTACTAGAACTCATCCTGTCATGTGTCTACCAATATTTCTCTTGCTGAGTAATTATATTAGCCTCTCACATTGACAAATACTAACTTTGCTAATAATATTATGTCTTCTGTCATTGCTTACCAACTAGAAAAATCTTGTTTCCCTTCCCTGGGGGAAGTCATAAATGCAGCTTCCTCTTAACATTTTGGGTTCTTTTCGACTGAGAAGTTTAGAAAAATAAACTCAGATCTAAACAGCAATCCATAAAAATAGTTATAAGCTGTTGTCTTGGTTAGGTGTAGTAGTACTATTTTTTTGTGCTTGCTGTCATCTGTTTCTCTGTATTATTCGTTTCCATTATTTATTTCCATTGGAGTGAAGTGGTTAATTCTTCTGTGGTTAATCTTAGTGTTGCCAAGAATCCCAGGAAAAGCTCACTGTCCCTCTAGTGTACTAAGTGACTGAAGTGACAAATATGTGCTCACCAGTGAATGACAAACTTCCTATCAAGAAGGAGGCCAGCCATGGCAGATGTACAAATGTAATGTTTGAAGGACTCCAGGTGCCTTTGAAACACACTCCAAGCAGTGAATGTGTAGATGTTTATGTTCAAAGAAGTACTTCAGAAATTCCTGGAGTGCTTCAGAAATCATCCTTGAAAATGAGGAACATCTTTGAAGTACTTCTTTTTTTATGCTCAGTGGACTGTCAGCTTTCTATGGTACTCTGTACTTGTGGAGGAGGAGTGGGGTGGACAACCAGTGAGCTTTCTCCTGTGCACTTACCATTTTTTAGCAGTCTCCGTGGCTGAAGAAAAGGATTCCTTGCATGCTTTTCTACCTCCAGACCTGGGAGATGAGAAGTCACATGCATAGGAGAGCACTCATTGGCTGTCCACCTTGCTCTTTTCTTCCCCCCCAACAATTTTCCTCCCACACCGTGTAGATGGGGAGTGAGGAAAGTGGAGTCATAGGACCAAGCAATCCCCTGTCCAGCCAGAGAGACCTGAAAGAGGTGAAAGGAAATGGCTTCTGCTTATAGTATCACATCTGGCTTTTTTGTACCCTCCAAAATATAACTTTATCACCAGTGCCTGCCTATTTCCAAATCAAATTCAAAATTAGTGATTTGGTTCCCAAGACTTACTATGGATTTTTCTAACCTGTCTTCCTAATCATATTCTTCCCATTCTGTCCAGGTAGTTGCTCTACTTATTTCTTTCTTAGCAGGTTGGTATTAGTATTTCACTTGGGTAGCCCCATCTCTTGGTAACCCTTGTGTATCTCCCACCTTACAAGTTAAATTTTGCCTAGAAATGTGTATTTTCCTTTCCTCTTGCTTGGACTAGTGTTTCATGATGACTGACAAAGTGATCTGAAAAGTTATATAAAAAATAAATCCAGAAATCTGTTTTAAACGAAAAGCATCAACATTGCAGAGACAGGCACTCAAAGTCTGGAAATGCTAGATTAAGGTTGCCTGCACAACTTTAATTGACCCATTGAATAAAGAGATTATGATGCGGTCTTTTTAATTACATGATCTCATGCCTTTTCTTCCTCCTCATGTCTGCCTCATTCAGTATAAAAAATGGATGGCACTTGCTGAATGGGTTGCTATTTAATATTTAATTTTACCATCTTCATTCAGTGCATGACTCCACATAACCTAAACACCATATTGGATGTAGAATTATTGATTTCCTCATAGGCTTTTTTATGGCACTTAGCATTACAGTGTCAGAGTGTTTCAAAACCCATTAATGAATTCATCTCCCCTGTTTCACATCATTGTGAAAGTGTGGCAGAGATGAGGGTAAAATCTAGTTCTCTAGGATTATGTTCAGCTGCTTTAAACCATGAGATCATCTTTTCTCTTTCCACTGGCAGCCTATCTCATTCTCTATATAAAGCAGTCTCCCTTCACTACAAAACTTCAAATTATTCCCTGAGCATAATCCATCCAATACATTTTATGAAGCAGATATTCTTTAAAAAAAACCCTCATGTGTGATCATTTATTTAAGGAATGACCCAATGCATACACACTATGGGTCCAAAATAAAGTTTGTATAGAGGGCCATAAGTCTAGGATTTTCTAACTTGTCAGTGCTTGATTTTACAACTTTTATGTTTTATCTTTTTTTATATGCAGTGTCCAAGGCTTTAAGAAAAGAAAGTTGAAAAAGTAGAGACTGTAATGTGGATTTATGATGACTTATGCAGGGTGAGTCAGTAGCAGGGTTAGAATTTTTAGATCCACAGCAGAGGTTTTACCACTCTAATCAATGGAATAACTGGTAATATCAGTATACTATAACTATAGCATGTATGTGGGCCAAATATAGAAAGATGATCAGCCAGATGCTTTACCAGCTTTTTGCTGACACCAGAGGATTGCTGAAATTTAGCAGGTTCAGTTCCAGATTCTGAAATGGAGTGGCTACAAACCAGCTTTATATTTCTTCCTGCCACTTTCTGTCTCTGTCTTCTACTCTTTAACTACGCTCACCTGGCTCTGCTCTTATTTGACTCCATCCTTTTCCCCTCCTCCCTCCTACACCTGTTGCCCTATTGCAAGGGTGTCAAAGATATAGCCCATGGGCCAGATCCAGCCCACGGAGCCCTATTATCCAGCCCTGGTGCTGCCTGCAGGTCATGCAGTTGACACACAAGCAATATTCAGGTCATGCTAAATGGCTGCATGCAGTCCTTGCTTTGGTCCATTGGGGACCATGCGTGCTCCAGTGCATGTCAGCTCCATTCCAGATGCTGTGGTGCATCCCACAATTGTTGCTATGTGAAGCACGGCCCTGGATCAGCCATTTTATCCAGCGTCCATTTCGGCTGCTCCAGGACACATGCCAGATCTGGCATGTGGGGCTGGTCTGTGGGTCCCATTTGGCCGATGGACTGGCCCCACACCACTCATTCGGCTTGTGGGGCTGGATGAGTTTGACACCCTGGCCCTATTGCATTCCATACCTACCCACAAATTCCACTGAGTTATTCCCTCCTAGTCCTCCTCTGTACTTCCTGGACATCAGCAG
>NW_005842182.1:1111485-1127794 GCF_000455745.1 Alligator sinensis | reverse complement strand
CAGGAGGAACACTGAAAGTTAGCAATCTACCACCTGCGGGCCTGATCTGGCCTATGAAGAGATTGGATCTGGTCTTCAGCTGCTCATGGAGTTGGCAGTACACTCTGGCCAAAGAAGCAGAGGCAACTTTCCCAGGGTCCTTGCACTTGACTTGTTCTGTCTATTCATAGAATCATAGAAAATGAATGTTGGAAGATTCCTCAGGGGATCATCTAGTTTGACCCCCTGCTCAAAGCAGGAGCATCCCCAACTAGATCATTTCAGCCAGGACTTTGTTGAGCCGGGCCTTAAAAACCTCCAAGGATGGAGATTCCACCACTTCTTTAAATTACCTGTTCCAGTGCTTCACCACCCTTCTAGTGAAAGAGTTTTTCGTAATATCCAACCTACACCTCTCTTGCTGCAACTTCAGACCATTGCTCCTTGTTTTGTCATCTGTCACCAATCCTTTATTCCCTTCTCAGCATCTGCTAATTGTCAGGAAGGTGTGGGGATGGAGCCTGCAGTGAGGGATGACTTACAAGCAGTGATCTGTGGTGGCAAAAGTTTGCTAACCCCTGCTCTGGAGAACTGAAGTGAAGCAATTGCAGGGGTCCTACTCAGTCTCCTGCAGCTGTGGCATGAAGTAGGCTTGGCACACTTGGCCCTGGGTTCCTGTGCTGGCTGCTTCTGGTCAGGATCAGGTCTTAGGGCCCTGTGCATGCCCTGTCCAGCCAGGATTGGGTTCTGGTCTGACTGGGATTGGGCCCTGTGCTGTGCTGTGTGCCTGACTTAGCACACAGGGCCACAGCCCGTGGGGTTCATCACAGGATCTGTGGGAAGCCCGGTGGGCTGGATAACACAGTGCTGGGGACCAGATCTGGCCCACAAGCCAGAGGTTGAGTACCCCTGTCCTAGTTAGTTCCCTGTGTCATGTAGCACCTGTGTCATCTAGCATCTACCTATCTCTGCTGGATATGCAACGCTATATATTGCTGATTTCATATAAAAACTCTAAGTTAAGCAAAGAGAAGTGATGTGCTAGCAGGTAATAATGCTCTATCCTGTGCTTGTTATGGATAGTAAAATTAGGTTTGAAGAACAGATTAGATTAAAAAGTTAATGACTGTAATTTCATTCAGTAAAATAGGTATGAATTGTTTGGAACGGATCTGCTGGCACGTGAACCTTAATTCATAAGATATTTCCTTCCTGGAAGTGAGTTGTTTTATCAATGGCATACTTATACCTTGTCTGCAGAAAACCTGGGCACTCAATACAAGACGAATTTTACCTTAATACTTGTTAGAAGGGTTAGAATGTATAGTTTCCCAGGGTATTTAGACTTCTCGTAAGTAAAGTATTTTCTGTAAGCTGTCAGAAAGACACCTAATTTGTAAAGTGTAGACACCTTATAGTTATCATTGTAAACAGCTTGGGAGAATTTTGATTGAAGTTGTAAAATCTTGTCAATTAATTTTGTTAGGTACATACAGAAAACATTCTGTGAAACTAAATGCGTGTGTGTGTGTGTATTCCTTCTCTTTCATTTGTAAGCTTTAGTTTGTCTTCATGTTAATGTTGTTGACAGGGTCAAAACCAACCAAGTGCCTTCCTACTGAGATTTCATGATTTCATTATTACGGCTTGTTTTTTGTTCTTAATATATTTTGCCCTCCATTTTTTTTGTTTAGCTAATTCTACTTTTCTGATATTGTAATTGGGTTTTCTTTCCTTCCCTTCAATTGTAATAATATTTTAGTGTTTATTGTATCCAAACCTGCAAAATGAGTCTACCATACAAAATTAGATAATTTCATAATTTATGACTGTAAGGTTAAAGAATGACAGCTCAGAAAGAAACTACCTATTGAGGCATGCCATTAAGAAAATTTAAAATTAAAGATTTGTTTAAATCATAGCCAGTCTTTCTATCTTTGTAAATATTTTTTAAAACCATACTTAAATTTTACCTGAAATATTTAATTTGCTTACATTTTTATATTTGTTTTTCTGCACTTCACCGTCTACATTCTATGTATTTTGTAATGCACATTCTCTATTCAGGGGCTGGTTGTAAAGAGTGGCAAGGTCAGTGGACATGCTCTTGTTGACCTCAGTGAGCCTTCAGTCACTAGGGCCCTGATACAGCAGAACTCATAAATATAAACCTAGTCATATGAAAAGTGCCACTGAAGGCTGAATTGATTCTGAACTATTTAATAAATTGTGGCCTAGGCGAGGTGAATGAAATCATTTGCTTATAAGGGCTTTTTGCTGAATCCTAAAGGCATAACTACCTATTGAGGCTAATCCTAAAGGCATAACATTGAGGCAGAGCACTAAGGCCATAGCTAGACAGCAGACTTAACCGTGCTCAGCATCAGTACCTAGGGACCTGAGTGTTTGCTTTCATGCACGATAAGTCTACTGTCTAAGCCAGGGTGTAGCTGAGTCCTTCCAGTGCTGAGGTTGTGGGTAGCTGACCCTGACTCTCAGCAGAGCTAACAGCTTGCTTCCAGCACCAGGCAGACTTGGTTACATCGCTTCCATTATGGGCAATAGCATCTGCAGAGCTGCACAGAATGTTTGAATGTGTCATTGTTTAGGTAAGACTGGATCTAGATATTGCCGTCCTGCTCACTTCCCATTAAGAGATGCATTTTGTACTATAGGGGCTTACTTAAGTGAGTTCAAGTTGGGTTTGGCCTTCAGAAAGTCTAGGTTCAGATATGGAATGGAGTTTTTTCTTAATATTTAGGTAATAAGTATATTTAGAAGTGTACTTTTTTTGTAAATCATGTTTTTTAATGTTGGTTTTGGAGATTGAATTGGTCCCTGCAAATCTTCATGGCAACCATCCTGTATCTCAGTAACCAACACTAGAAAAAAAGCTGTGTTTAGATCGTTTTACCACTCATCATTTCAGTTACTGAAAACAGAAAACATCTGCACTGGTGCTCAGTTGTTACAGTGATATTTGAAAGATAAAAAGCTGGCCAGATATGATGGCATTTTACTTGTTCTTAAGTCTCTTGTGTTTTTCCCCCCCATACCCAGATGCTGCAGCTGTTTCTTCACACAAATCTCATTGACTTAAGTGACATACTGTAAAACAGTGTTATTAGGAAGAACCACTAGCTGTCACTAAACTGTGACAGTGCTGTAGTGTTGTAGGGAGCCATGATGGGCTAGGGAGTATGCCAGAAAGAAGGTGTTTGATAATATCTTCTATTGAACCAACTGTGCAGTTGGGAGAATGTAGTATCTTTCCCAACAGTATAGTTAGTGCAATAAAAGCTATTACCTAACAAATCTGTGTTCTCAAATTAAAATATGAATCAGTGTGTGTGTAGGGACTCTGATTAGCAAGCAGGTGGAAACTACTAGTAGATCTTGGCAAATTTCCTCAGATAAAATAACTGTTACAACATGTTAAATGATTAGGTTACTACACATGGGGAAACTTTGGATACCATCCATCACAGTCCTGCTTTGGAATGACACTGCCTGTCAAGTTTGATAAAAACTTTTGTCTGTGCTGCTTCAAGCTTATTTTTTTTCTAATAATCCATTTATTTATTTTTTTCTGTTTGAACTAATCTTTTCTCAGAAGAAAGATGACATGTTACAAGGTGATAGACTGCGTATCAGAGGTATCTGAATTGTTAGGGATAAAAATATTTATAAATGCACATTTTTTCTGTAGATTTTGCAGAAACCAGCCTTATGCTGATCATATTAAGGTTGTTTTATTTTTTTCATAAATGCACTTGCTTTATGTTGTGTTTATTGTTAGGACTCTTCAAATCATTTACTATTAAGAAATATTACATTGCCTGTTCCAACATTTCAAAACATTCAGAAAGATATCGTATCTAGTTCTTAAAGGGACAGTAATAGCTCAGAAATATATATTAATATATATATAAATTACAGTGTGTCAGAGAAGACTTGATTAATTGAGTCTGCTGGAGCATGGTAATTACTGCGCTCCAGCAGCCTCCCACATCTCATGTATCAGCGTCCCCGTGCTTCAGAATGGTGACAGCGGCACTTAAAGCTCGTCAGATGCTTGAAGCCGCTCTAATTAAAGAGAACACCCCTCCCCCACGTGTAAGGTAACCAGCAAGGTCTTTTAAGAGTATAATGCATGTTTGAAAAAACCCTTCACTCTCATGAGCTGACTCTAAACTGAGGGAAGTTCTCACTTCTTGGAGCAAGTTATTAGCCAACATGGTTTGCACTCATTTGAGAAGAAATCGAGGATTCTTGAATGCACTTCAGTCAAGGGATAGCTTCTTTGATAGATGTGATGACCAGAACCAAAAGGGTTAATGAGCAACTTATAGCAAAAAGAAATCTGCTTTTTGAAGGTATCTGATAAATGCACATAAATATTGGCTAAAATAGAGCTTATGAAACTGCTTCCTGCAGACGCTTCCCGTCTGTCTGGAGTATAACCCATAATGATATATATAACTGTTTGTACCGGTCATAAGACAAACATAAGTTTTAAAAAGCAGGACTAAAGAATATAACTGCAGACTTAGCTGATTTAATAAATTTTTGCTTAGAGTCAGTAAGATTAACAAACCTAACCACAAGGTATAATTAACACATCTTAAAAAAATTGTAAGGAAGTTGAACTTTGGGCGGGAAATATGCTAATCTCAGACCCCAAAGTAATGTGGTGTGATTTGCTTATTGAGTAAACCCAAGCTTGGGCAGTAATTTATTATAATAATTGCTAACACCTTTTAACCCCATAGGGTAACAGCTATAGAATAAGATTGAGAGTGGCTCTAAAGCCAACAGATTAGCATAGACAGAATATAAAAGAACATGCACATTAAGTGACTAGCAGGAAGGACAGAACAGAATGGTCATTGCTGTCCCATGCCGCTGGATCTCTTACTCCCAGTGTGAGCAAGGACCAGATCCTGACTGAGGGAGCTTCCCCCGGTTTTTCCTCTGACAGGGTGGATTGGGGACACCTGACTTTGCTGAATCAATTTGACGTGTACCTGACACTGAGGGACTATCAATAAGTTGCTAACCAAGTGGGAACTTTTTGTTGATTTGTCTGTCTGTTTTTATTATTACTGTCAATTTTTAATTTTTATTGTTATGTTGTCTGTTTATTAGTTTAACCTTTTTATTAACTGTTATACATGTAAACTATATCTTTTGTTGTTATAAGTAAAATTTATCTTTATTGTTATAAGTGGAACTTGTCATCGCTTCCCTCCCAACTTCACCTCCTCGATCCCGAACCAAACAGCCCAGTGGCTGGTACAGTTGCAGCACTTAGCCAGCCTGCAATTAAATTGATACACTCACAGTGCCCGGCTGGCCTGTGACAGATAGACTATGCAGTTACAGTATACACAAGATGCCAGCTGAAACCAGATAACTTCATTTCTTTTATTTGTAGTAAAATGGTTTACAAATAATTTTCCTGGTGGTTGCTGCCCAAAACAGACTTAATTGATTTCCGTTATCTAACAAAAGTTAAATGAAGACACAAAATTTAAGATCTAAATTTAATGCTTCTAGGGGGTGATAGTAACATAGATTCCTTAGTTTACTGTGTGCGTTTTTTTTTTTTAAGTCATAATTCTCTTCCTAAATGATACAAAGTAATTCTGGAATCTCAGATGCTTTTACTTAACAAAGAAAATATGATCACATGCAAACTGAATAAGCAAGAATTTTCTGCTTATTCAATTTGCAGAAGTTACTTTCTGCAACGGAACGTAGATGTCCTTTTATATTAAAACAATGTTAGATTTTGCATTGGACCCAACAAAGTTTATAGCTCTAAAATAATTTGGAGTCTACTGTGAATGATTAGAGCACATAAATGAAGGGAGGAGAGCAACATGTTTCTTAGGGCTCTCTTTTCCTCTGCCTTCTAAATAAATACAAGAATGTATGTAATCTATTCTGAACTGGGTACTTTGGATATAAATTCTGCAAGTCTAGAAAAGCTTCAGCTGAAGTGTAACCAGAGCTAAACAATTCTTAGTTCCATATTACATATGTCTATGTTTGCAGAGACAAATTATTTCTGCCTTGCAGTTCTTTGTAACTTAGAAATGCAAAACACAATAAATACAATTTTGCTAAAGAATTCTAGAAATTCTGTTGTAAAGAAATAACACATTACGTTTATTCTATGAGCTTCTTAGCATTGGAATAATATTGGCAATTTACCTCTTGCTAAAGAATGAGTGAGTGACTGACAGCTTGACATATCAAGGGATATTCTTATGAGGAATCATATCAGTATTTGGGAGGAAAATAAGAAAGAAAAAATGGATAGAAAGGTTTAGTGATTTAGCCAAGTACTTTTAAAGAAAAAAATGGAAGCTTTGACGTCTCTTACCCTTTAAAAGCATGCATGCGAGTTTAACAGTGCCAAAAGCTTTTTTTAAAGATGAGCTGAAATCTGAAAAAACCTGGACTTCTGACCTTCTGAGTCCTGAGCTTCTTGTAAGAAATAAGTGTGTCAGTTGTGACCGTAGCATGTGTGAACTCTGGTATAAGGTAGATAACAGTTTACCTCAGATAACAAAATTTGAGTTTCAACAGTTTAATGCACCTGCCTTAAAATATTTTGAACTGTGGCTAACCTTTACATTTAGTTAAAAATAAGATTTGATTGCAGCTTCAGACCGTTTGCTCAAAGGAAGACCTAAAGTCTGATATTTCTGTGATTAAGAAGCACTCGGTTTATACTGTTGTAACTGGATAGAAGTGCACACCTCTCATAACTGAAACATTTTGGAATCTGCTTTTTCAAAAGGGAATTTAATGAAATGGGGTGGACTCGGAGACATTCTTTTCATTTTGTTTGGTGACATAGCCAGGGTACAAGCCACGAAAATATGAACTACAGTGTTAAAGTATACACATCAGTTTTAAATAATCGATAGCACACATTCCTTCAAAGCGCTCCTACCATTTCTTTAAGTCAGCTGAATGTTGAAGCAAGAAAGCAAATTTTGTGCACTAATGCTGGCTGTGATTTTTGCATGTAGGGTCCAGGCAGATGCCATGAATACTGTATTTACTTGAATCCAAGAGGAGGCTTTCCTCCTACTTCTGGGGAGAAAAGCCCCTTGTCATAAATTTGAGTACAAGGCAGCAGGGGAAGGAGCAGGCAGCTGTGACTGCAGCTGCAGCTCTGGCTTTGATCCAGAGTCAGGGTTGGAGTTGCAGCTGCTGCCTGTCTCCCTGCAGCAGCCTGCCTGCCTGCCTCTCAGCCTCTGCCCTATGGTCCTCTTCCCCTCAGTGCTTACACTCCCACAGCTCCAGCCTAGCTCCAGCCCTGTGGAGCCAAAGCTGTGCCAGAATCAGAGCCAGAGGGTAAGCAGCAGCAGGGTGGAGTAGCCAGGGGGCAGAGGCTGTCTGTGTAGAGGTAGCAGGGGGTGATAGTAGGGGTGGCCAGGTGGGAGGCAGGGATCTGGGGAAATGGCAGGTGCCAGAGGGTACAGGCATGGTGGAAGCAAGTAGTAAAGGGGGCAGGTGCCAAGGGGACAACTGTGTGGGGGAAAGGTGGCAGGGGTCAAGCTGTTGGAAGCTGTGGTGCATCTCGAGTAGAGCCAGGGAGGTGATCCTCCCCCTCTATACGACGCTGGTCAGGCCGCAGCTGGAGTATTGTGTCCAGTTCTGTGCGCCCCATTTCAGGAGGGATGTGGACAACATGGAGAGGGTCCAGAGGAGGGCCACCCGCATGATCCGGGGACAACAGGGCAGACCCTACAGTGAGAGACTGCGGGACCTGAACCTATTCAGCCTCCACAAGAGAAGGCTGAGGGGGGACCTGGTGACCGTCTATAAACTCACTAGGGGGAACCAGAAGGGTTTGGGGGAGACGCTGTTTCCCCTAGCCCCCGCTGGCATAACAAGGAGTAACGGGCACAAGTTGATGGAGAGGAGGTACAGATTGGACATCCGAAAAAACTACTTCACAGTTAGGGCGGCTAGGAGCTGGAACCAACTTCCAAGGGAGGTGGTGCTGGCCCCTACCCTGGGGGTCTTTAAGAAGAGGCTGGATACCTACCTGGCTGGACTCATTTGAGTCCCGTTTTTTTGTTTAGGGTTCTTTTGTTGTTCTCCCGCCCTGGCGGGGGGGCGGGCTAGAAGATCTATGAGGTCCCTTCCGACCCTAAAACTATGAAACTATGAAACTATGGAAGGATGAATTTAAGATGACTCTCCTATAGTTAGATTCTATACATGAAATGAGAAATGTATAAGTTTTTCATGTATAGCATCTAAGTACTGGAGGTACATCTTGAATCAGAGTCATCTTGGGTTCAGTTAAATACAGTAATACAATGTGTGCTGATGACTTGTTTGAGTACAGGATTTTTTAAAAGCTAAATCTGCCATTTTCTTTCCTGTCAGTCTTTTTGGAAAATCGAGTATTTACTAAACAAGGTCTTCTCCGCCCCTTGTACATGACTTCTGCTTTTACAGAGACTAGGCATGTGGCATATCTTTACTTATATGAAATACAGATATTGAATATTTATATGAAAACCTTTCTTGGTTGATGTGACTCAACATGGATATTAAAGTGCTAGGAAAGATAACTGGTTTAACTGGATTCAGTTAGTAATTTTGCATGTTGCAAGAGGATTGTGAAACAATACTATTCAGCTTTGGTTACCCACCTGAGTAGGTGGGGCAGGATATATCTACATCTTAAGATAAACAGATCTATAAGGAACTCCGTGAATTTTTGGCATAATGGATTTCAAAACCCTGGTTTTGTTAGGGTACTAAGTAGTTTGTTAACTGAAGTTTGAGTAATAAAAGCTGAGCTGTGGGATTGTGTTTTATATTTATATCCACCCTCTTGATTCCCTCAACTGGCAGTGTTATTCATTTGAAAGTACTTAAGTCAATTAAGTCTTTCACTTTCCCAAGACTATCATCATCTCAATTTTCCAGTTTTTACCAACAGGTTGAAAGGCACACACTGTCAGTCATTCAGAACATGCACCTCTCCTCTGAGTACAGAGCATAGTATGGTAGCACAGCATAGTAGCACAGCATAGTAAAGTGAAGTTTGCAAATATTTTTATTCCATCAGAATTTTGATCCACACATCTTAGTCCATACATCCCCACGATACATAGTCACGAAACACCTCGTCCCTTAACTTTTCAGTTAAAGTATTATAGTGAGGTCTAAATTGCTAAAACTGTTCTAGAACAGTCACTAGCATAGTGTGAATTATCTGCAAACACACCCTAACTTCACTTGTCAGATTAGGAAGTATGCTTTGTAATTTGGTTGCCTTTTTTTAATTCTTGCTTGCTGATTCCCATGGTTCAGTAGTCTTTGATATGGGTTCTGCATGCTCCTAGAGTTCTGAGTATAAAAACATACAGACCAAAACTCTGGAAAAACTAGTGAGCTTATGTTTTAAAATCACATGGAAATAAAATGGGAAGAAGGAACAAAATGGTTGGAGACATATGCTTCAGTCCTACTAAGGACCCATGGGAGGAAAAACCCGCCATAAACATGAAGTCTAAAAGCAGGGTGTCTGACCCACACAAATAAATTTGTTAGGGAATCTGTTAGATCTAAGAAGTGGCACTGAAGGGAATGTACACAGTGGGCGCATCTATATGTGACGCTTAATGCACAGTAGCCTAATAACACTGTGCACTACCATGCTGGACAAAAACCGTACTAATACACTACTGCACAGTAAACGTCACAAAAAAACTGCACTGGTGCTGCTGCACAGTAACTGTAGTTACTGTGCATTTAGTTAGTACTTCATTAAGCAAGTACTAAACTAAATGTGCAATAACTGCTGTGCATTAAGGAACGTGTAGGCCCACTGTAAAGGGAAGGTTATTGAAGAAGGTGAAGGCAAGAAACAGGAGAAATGTGCTAGTAACTGAGAACCAGTTAGTGAGGGAAGAAAATACGCTTACTGTTGCACATAGAGGCCGTATCTACATGTGCAGACAAGGTTCCTTGGGAGAGTTTGATATCTTTTATTAGACCAACCCAAATAGTTGGAGAAAAGTTATTAAGCAAACTTTCGGGTTCAAAAACCCTTTGTCAGCGTATCTACATGTGCGCTTTAATGTGTAGTAGCCTATTTTACTGCACATGAAAGCGTTATGTAAAAACCGTGCAATTACGCCAATGCACAGTAAAACAGGCTAATGTGCATTAAGCATTATTTAAAAAATGTGCATTTTCGGTACTGTGTTTTAGGGCAGCCTGATGCTCATTTATTTAGTACCTCACACTGAAGGTACTAAATTTAATGCACTTTAGGAAAAGTGAATTAATGTGCCCAGAGATAGTAGATCTAATTTATTTTTGTAAATCCCTCTTCCTAGCTAGAACTGCAAAAGTAAGAGGTTTTAATAGGAATTAAAAGGTGACCTGGTTTGATTTTTTTTTTTTTTTTTTTTTTTTTGGTTAAAAAAAAAAGATTTCTCCAACAGGTGCAAGGAGTCACTTAATGTAAGGGATTTTATTTCTTCATCATAAAGCTTGATCTCTAATCCAAAAAAAATGGATAACTCACAACAGGAGCAGTGAAGAGAAGATTGATGGTAGCAAGCCCATTCCAATTAAAACCAAGAGTTTTGAGGTCTGAATTGTGCTGTAGAAGTTGTAAAATGAATCCTTAAAGACCCACTGGATGTTGTCTTCTCTTTTTTCTTCCTTGCCTTTTATTCCTCCCTCTCTGTTCTGCTTCACATCACCTGTTTCCTTATTTGTCTTGTTTATCCCTATTCTTCTCCCCCCCAGCACTCAATGTTCTAACAGGCAGCAGAGTTGCTCACTTCTTCCTTATGGCCAAAGGTAATCCATGGAAGATTAAACAATGCTGTTATGTCTGAATATTATAAATAATAGGTAAACATCCTACTGTGCCTTAATCCACTGTTTAGTTGGGATTTGACTCTTTGATGGTTGATAAGTGAATGAGAGGAACAATGTATTATGTTACTGCTATAAATTATATGTAATGTAATGTAATATATATGAACTGTAAAGGCAGAAGAGAAAACCACCTATTGGGTGCCACCTGGGTCAGGGCACTCTGATTAGATTTGATCCAATACATAATTCTCAGCTGTGAGAAGTGCTACTTAGATTAATTGATTGGCGTTAATCAACACAACCAAAAAAGCATACTATTTATCAAAGATTTATTAGTGTGACTAAAGCTGATCACACAAGAAAAGCTGACATCTTGGGTTTTGTAGTTTGTATAATAATAAATAACCCAGACTATAACTTTGAACCGTGTAACACCTTAACCTACTATTTTTCACAGCATGACATTAAGGAATGTAAAACACATGTTGATCACTTAAATTGTGTTTTTAGGACTATTGAGTTTATTATAGCAGCGCTTCAAGCACATCTGTTGTTATGGTTACCTATCATTTTCCATTTTAAGACCATTGTCACAGCCTTCGCTTAACCCCCCTGCCCCCATTTACCATGTCCACTGTACCCTGGATTCTTTGGACTGCTAGCCACACCCCTGAATTCACTGGCCCACTGGTCAGTGATGCAATGGCTCTGGGAGCCAGATCTGGCTTGTGGAGTAGACTAATTTGCTCCGCAGTAAAGTATCCCAGTTCCATGTGCAGTAAATTAATTAGCTTTGCCGTAAGATAGTGCAGTCCCCAATGTGTAGACAGTGACAGGGGCTGGCCAGGGCATGAGGGTGCTAAAGTGTCAGGGTTGCCTACCACCTAGCCTGTACTTCAGCACCCTTGTGCTCCAGGTAGCCCCTCTGCTGCTCTTTGCCACCACCCAGAGTCTGGGGTTGACTACCCTGCCCCTTGCCAGGCCAGGTCTGCTCTGCTCGAGCTCAATTTACTGCTGTTTCAGGCACACATGTAGACACTGTGCCTGGGAGCTGTTAACTGTGGCTCAAAAGAGCTCTGGAGTTTATTGCATTGCCTTAATAACATATGTAAATGCACCGTGTATGTTGCAGAACCTAACTTTTCAAGGTCTTGCCCATATAATGGAATCCAGGGCCTTGAGTGACGTGCCTGCACTTGATACATAATATATGGGGAGAAATAGGTGCCTCAACATAAGATCCACAAAACTCTGATGCTGAGCAAGGAACTGCTTATTGTTGTCCAGGGATGAAAAAAACTCACCTGCAACCCCAGGCTGGATATGGACTGCAAAGCATCTCACAGGCCAGATCTGGACACCAGGGAGCCTCCCAGGCTGGATCTGGACCTGGCAGCACAGGGATTAATTTAGCCATTGTTTGCATCCTTGTCCCTCCACTGTTACTAGGGTTCCAGGAATTTGGTGGGAGGCCCCGCCCTCAAATTCCTAGCCTCTCTGGGAGCTTTGGAGAGGGCTGGATGAAATGGTTCAGTGGGCCAAATCCAACCTTCAGGTCCAGAGTTTGATGCCCCTGCTCTAGGAAATGATTAGGATGAGGGTTTCCTTAAATCTCACCCCACTTTAAAGTATTTGCTCTTTAGAACTACAGGGAAGCACCTTCCTCTACTTACATTACACTGGTCAAATCCCTTCATGCAAAACAGCGAGTTTTTCAGGCCAAGTTCTTCAGTAGAAATCTCAATTTTGAAGAATAATAGGGAAATGATCAATAATAATTTTTCTTCAAATGTAACCAATACAGAAGCTTGTAGGGTCTGTCATTCTGTGCTTGAGATCATTGCCACCTTCCGAAAGACCATTTTTTTGTTGCAAACTTTAAAATCATTTTAACTCTAAGTAATTAATGGAGCCATAAATCCTGAAAAACCATTCTCTGCTCCTACAAAGTGAAATAATTTGGGAGAGGATTTGCTGTATTCTTCATGTTTAAAAACGTGAATCTCTGGTTTAAACTAATCTTTAAATAGGCAACGCTTCTGTAGTTAAGGAACCTCTGCCACCTTCTACTGCTCTGCAGACTCTGTGATGCTGCCCTTCCTCTTTCTCTGGTCTCTCACTACAGCACCAAGCAATCGCTATCTCCCCTGATATTTCTTATATTAGTTCCCTTGCCCTCGACCTGTTCCTAGATGCTGCTTCTTTTCAGATCTTGACTATGTCATTTTCTCTATACTCAATACATGTTAATGGTGTGCCATATTCATAAAGATTTCCAAAATGTTGGATTTAAGGGCCCTGTCCTGAAAGATATATGTATCTGAATGCAGTTGGTCCAATAAAAGATGTCACCCACAAGAATTCTTGCCTCGCAATCCTGGCAACACCATCACCTCTGCACATGTATCTGAATAACATTTCACACCCACTGGGAACAATGGGACTATTCATATGTGCAAAGTTTTTCAGGTATGTGAGATTTTCAGGATTAAGATTATAGTGTGTAATCCTGATGAAATTTCTTTGAGAACATGCGAGTCTGCTGGCCATATGCAAGATGTTTAAGACATTTTTCTTAAAAGCACTACATGTCCAAATCACTGTTTAAATATAAGGCTTTTGCAAGTGCCTTGAAAGGAAGAGAATGCTAAAATTTATTATTGTCTAGTCTTATTAAGGTTAGATTTGCACCCTGTGTAAGTCTTAATATTGCACACTGACTTCAGAGTTCCTGAAATCTAGGAGATAGGCAACATAGCTTCCTAACTGCATTTATCCTCAAGATGCAAAATGATAGGAAAAAGATACTCTTTAAGAAGAGGTAAAATTATTTTACTGAGAAAGGCAGATGTTGTTTATAATAATCTTCAGACCAAGCAGAAAAGAAAGAAACTTAAAAACCTCCAATTTAATATACTCTTTTGGAAAAAGGTAATGTCCCTGCCATATTTTAAGTCACAGTGGCATGTGTTACATCTTGCTCCTTAAAAAAAACTTCCATTGTGTTGGAGGGCAGGGAAGGGAACATACAGAATGATTATGAACAATGGGAGTGCACAAATCACTGGTAATTGAGAAGGGAAAATGAGCATACTGCTTTTTAAGGCAATACAAAAAAAGGATTGTATTTGGCAGCCAGGCTATAAGTAGCTATCTAGGAAGAGCTGTTAACCTTTAGTATAGGATAGTCTCTTAGAATTTAATGTGCTAAGTGTGAAATGTCATCTATTGTAGGTTGTAGACCTTTTGTTTTACCCTCACTGGTATTTTTTATTTATTGGATTCAGTCTGTTCTATACTTCCAGAAAAGATTTTATGCTACCGTACGGTGAACAACCTTCCAGTCAAAACCGTTATTTTCCTATAGTGATATCATTTCTAGTTCCACAACCTCTTTAGGACAAGACCACCAGTAAAACTGATGCGTGCCCACCATTTAAAACTCCTTCAGAAGTGAAGGAAGTGAATTCATTAGTAATGATACATATGATATCAATGTGTCCTGTGTAGTCACTGTTAAGGTAATTCATTATGCCTGCTGCTTAATGGCATCTTATGAATGTTTTGTCAAATTATAGACCAGCCTCCCTTCTCTAACAGCGTAACCCTGAAATTTGCTGAATGTGTCCAACTCCCAAATTCAGAGTGCTGAGCCTTTCTAGATTGGAATGTGAGTACCCAGCTTCCACTTGAATCAACTGAATGATATAGATTCCAGTTGTGGTACCACTGATTTTAATAGAATTAAAATCCTTGAAAGTGCTTTATGCTAATTGCTTAATTTGTATAGGTTGACATATTTAAAATAAATCTGGGAAATTCCAAAGCCAAAAAGATTTGTTTTAAAAGCCATCTAAAGATGTTAAGTGATGACAGTAAAGTCATCTATCGCATCATTTACAGACCAGAGTAAGGAGAGGAACTGTAAATCTTATATTGCCCACATATTAAATCACACCAAAATCTCAGGTATAAAGAAATGTATATGTTATCACAAGACAACCTTAACTCTGACCCAAAATAAACAGTATTTTTCCATCAGAAATTGCCAACTGTCAACACAACATAAAAGCCTTTTGATAAAAGAATGTAAATTTGATCCCTCTCTTCATTGTAACACATTGATTGCAAGCCCACATGAATACTTCACTAAAAAATTCAACTATCCATTGATAAACATTAACTAATAATGCATCTCATTTTACAGAATCTCTTCAAAAAATGAATTTATATACTATACACGAGATAAAAATGAGTTACAAGCTCCTGGGTCAAATTTAAGATGATTAATGTGATTAATGTGAGTGTCTGCCAGTTAGTGAAATCTTGCTTAATAGAGTCAGCTGCATATTATCATCAAAATCTAAAAAACAAATGTCAGAAGCATTGCACCACAGGCAGCTATTGGAATCATGCTTAATAGAATCAACAGTTGCTTAGCATCAAAATCTGAAGCCACACTGAGTACAAGCTTTTTTTCCTCCACTTATTAGAATCAAGTCCATGCTCAGGGACTTGTTGGTCATTGCATAATGCATGACTGGGCCTTATATTTTTTTAACTACATTTATTTTTTCTCTGGAGATTTTAGTAATGTTAGCATGGAGTTAATATCATAATGTAGAAATACACTACACAGTAGTCTTAGAGACATTTTTAGTATAAATATACTTTTCTATAAGTATCTTGCTATCAAATAAAGTCTTAGGTCCATCTTCTAAATCTGTGCCCTGCTGTAGAGACTTTGGTTTCCATATCCAGATTTGGGCTTCGGGTGCAAATTAAGTTTGTCTCATGTTGCAGCAATATTATTTCTCATTAAAATCAATTTAAAAAAATGCTACAGTATTTGACAGCAAAGAGCCAATTTATCATATGTTATTGAAAAGTAGAATTAGAAAATAAAAGGTTCAGAGAAGGGTAACAGGGATGATTAGCAGGCCTCTGTGAAGCAGCAAGTATTCAATTTGGATTTGGATTCGGCTGATTCGGAGGGACAGTGATTTGATTTGGTGATTCCAGTCACTGTCCCAATTCGATTTGGCTGAAGATTTGGCACTGATTTGGAGATTCAGCCATAGACTAAATAGGTGGCAGTCTTCAATCATGCTGGACACAGCTGCCTCCAGCTGGTAAGTCTGTTATGGTGGGAGGAGTGGAGAGGGAAGGGGTGTGGGGTGGCAGATCAACACCCCCACAGCGAGGGAGGGATTTGGGCTGGGACAAGCTGCCCAGCTAAAGGGGGGGGGGGGGGGCTCCCACCACTGCATACCGCCAGTCCAGGAGGGCATGGGAGGGGGCATGTGCCCCCAGATCTGCACAGGGTGGGCTGGGCCAGGCTGTGCTCTGGGCAGGTAGCAGAAGGCACTGGGAGCGGGGCTTTGCCCTGCCACCACTTGTCCAGCTGGGGTAGTGGGCTGCGGGATGCGGGCATGGCAGCGCTGGGAGGGGG
>NW_005842182.1:1096345-1111290 GCF_000455745.1 Alligator sinensis | reverse complement strand
GGCGGGCCCCCCCCCCCCCTGCCGCTCGCCCAGCTGGGACGGGGAGGTGCGGGATGGTACTGCTGCGCTGCCTCAGACAAGCGGCACGCAGCGGCAGAAGCCGCCCCAGCTTCTCTGCACCTCCAGGACAAGCCACGGCTTCACCCTGCCACGCCATGGCTGGGCAAGCAGCGGCAGGGCATGAGGACAGGCATGTGCATCCAGATTGGGGAGGGGCTGGAGGCAGGGACTATAGGTAATTTTATTTCCACTGCACTCTGCAGGGTAGCTGGAGCCAGGGCTGCATTCCAGGCTGCAACTGGGGCCTGCCGCCCGGAGCGCAGTCCTGGCTCCACCTGCCCTACAGCGTGCAGCCTGGTGGCAGGCAGCTGAGGCTAGCCTCATGGAGTGCAGCCCGGCCAAGCCCACCCTGCATAGATCTGGGGCACACACTTGCTCCAATGCTCTCCTGGCCTGCTGGTGCACAGCAGCACACAGTGATGGGAGGCCCCCTCCCTGAGTCCTGCACCCCAATCCCTCCCTTGCTGCGGGGGTATTGATCTGCCCCCCCACACACACACCCTTCCCCTCCCCCCTCTGCCCACCACAAAAGACTTACCAGCTGGAGGCAGTTGTGTCCAGTGTAGTCAAGGACTGCTGCCTGTTTAGTCTATGGCTGAATCTCTGAATCGGCGCTGAATCTTTTCCAAATCAATTCAAAGGCTTCCGACCTGATTTGGACCTTTTAATGGGTCTCCTGGTTTGATTCGGATTCAGAGATTCAGCCACCGAATCCGGCCGAATCTCCTCTAAATCGAAACAGCTACTGAAGGTTCACACAGCCCTAATGATTACAGGCATACAGAAGCTTTTCTATGAGGAAGGGCTGAATAGGATAAAACAGGGGTGCTAAACTCCTGGCCTGCTGGCCAGATTTAGCCCATTGAGCTCCCTAAGTGTCTAGAAATTTGGCAGAAGGAGTGTGGTGGCAGCGTTTATTGCTGTTCTCCTGATGCCAAGATTCTTGACTTGTAGGGAGCCCTGGAGGCTAGATAACATGCCCTTGTATGCTAGATTGCACCAGTGTATGGTCATACCCAGGTGTATGGGGTCAGGCCAGCATGCTAGATCACATCCATGGACTGACCCCACACTGCTCATTGACCTGTGGGGTCAGAATGCTGGGAACCACTGGGTTAGGCCTTTTCAGCATAGAGAAAACATGACTGAGCCGGATCTGATCCACAGCCATGTATCATCTGGCCCTGTGTCATCTAGCAATGCTTCTCCACTGCCAAATTTCCAGACTGATGGGGAGCCCTGGACCCTGCATGCTGGATCTGGCACTTGATCCCAGCACACAGGGTAGCAGAAGCAGTGCCAGGCCCCAGGTCCCAATCCCAGTATGTGTGTTTTGGGGGGGGGGGGGGGGGGGGGGGGGGGCTGGCAACGGGGGGGGGGGGAGGAGGGGGTGGCATCAACTTTCTGGGACCCAATCTTAGTGCTCTGAGACCAGTCATGGAGGAAAGAATCAGTGACAGGCCCTCGGAGACCAAACCTGGCACATGAGGGTGGGAGCGGGCAGGGCTGGGCCTCTGAAACCCAGTCCCAGTGCAGTGAAGGGATGGTGTCAGGCTCCTGGGGACCAATCCTTGTGTATGGGGACAGAAAGGGGTAGTACCAGGTCCCAGGGTCTGATTCTGGCATGAGGATTGGCTCACCCCATTCATATGGCCCACAGGGCCAAAAGGTTAAGCACTGCTGATCTGAAATTATGAATACTATGGAGAAATCAAATAGTAATTTCTCTTTACCATTTCATGTAATACTAGACTATGGGATGTAAAAAGACATTAGCAGGTGGGTTTGAAACTAACAGAAGTTAGTTCTTTTTCTCACAGGATGTAATTGTGGAATTCATTAACACCAGATGCTGTAGAGCCTGATAATTTCAATAGGTTCAAAAGAGAATTCGACAAATTCATGCAATATAGATCCATCAATGGATAGTCAATACACTAGTAGGGTTGCAACAACCAAATTAGGACTTCCTGGGTCTCCAAATGCTAGACCCGTTAAGCGAAGAGGGTCAGAAGACAGATAAATTTGGATAATATACTTTCCCTTAGCATCCATTCTGTGCCACTGTGAGATAAACAGTGCTTGGCTAGACGGACCTGTTTTTTCACCTAGTAAGGCATCTCTTTTGTTCTTACAAATATTATAGTTATTTAGGTGTTTATTATATAATGTATTTTTATAAGGAGGATGGTCCTTTGAAAAAGAAATAAAGAATAGAGCGGTATGCATGTCTTTTCCTTATTAAAACAAAATTGTGGTATTGTTAGCACCAGAACATCAGAAATGAGTCAGACCCCAGAAAATTATGATATTGGTAAAAAAAAAAAAAATAATTATTTTTTAAAAAAGATTATTTTGCTTTTGGTGTTTTGGTATGTCTTTTTATTTCTGAACTTCAGTACATACATATGGGTGTGAAAATTAGTGCGACCCACTCTTCTGTATTTATTAAAGTGATTTTGGACCATACTGCCTGAGTTTTTCCTTCACATCTCTGGGTTTTCTCCTGCTGTTAATTCTTGCCACAACATTCCAGATGAGTCTGGTCCCTTTGTCCTGTCTTCACATCTGCTTAGCTCCAGCCCAGTTCCAGCCCCACATAGGTTATACCCTCATACTAATACCAGCCTAACTTTTGCCCTTCCAGGGGCCTCTAGTTGGAGAGAGAAACTATCGGGTTCCTTTCTCCTTTATGGCTTTGTATAACTTCTTAGCGGCTGAGGGCTGCACACCCCTTGGGCTGTACCACCGGGGGCTGCACGCTGTGGGGTTAACACCAGTGGGGCCAGAGGCCCCTTCCAAATAATGTTTTTAATGTGATTGAGTGAATACCTTTCCCTCAACTATCATGTGGAATGAGGGTGAAACAAGGCATCGAAGGAGAGTTGTTTGTTTTATCTCAAGTTTTATGTATTAAACTATAGAGTTGGCTGGAGGCCCTTTCCAGCTGAACTAGTGAGCCTAGAGTGTATCTGAATCATAGAAAAGTAGGGCTGGAAGGGACCTTACAAAGCAAAGGCATACATGGTGGGGCAGCTGCAATGCATGGAGGCATTGCATGGCTGCTATTATCTAGCAGCTGACTTCCAGCTGCTGCTGGTATGATTGTGTATCTGCAACTGCAGCTGCTGTTTGTTTAGCTCCAACTCCCCCCCTCCCCCAAAAGTCAGTGATTAGAGCTGGTGCCTAGTTGCCCCACCTTAGTTTTGCTGTCATAAGGTCATCAAATCCAGCCCCCTGCTCAAGGCAGGAACATCCCTATCTAACCCATTCTCATTTTTGGGGAGTCTGAAAATGTCCTCAGGTACTTTTGATTTGTCATTAAGCCATCATTACAATCCATGTTGGGGGACAACCTGCTGAATGACGGACAGATTTTATTAACTAGAATTAAGTCTCTCACTATACATGTTGCCTTTAACATTTAAATGAACTTTAAGCATTTCTTTCTTTTATGTCATTAGGATTTTTATTGGGATTTTATTGTAGAGAGGCAAGTATAAGGGCAAAAGTAGATGAGCTATTTTTGTGTTGTTGCAGTGTATCTCTCAGTATTAATGGGGTGCCTTTTATTTTCTTTAAAACCAGTTAATTCTGTTTTATTTTAAGCTTAGTCACCTTCAAGTATAACAGGCACTGTAGATTAAGTCGGCTGTTCCGCCTTTAAGTGCTGCTAGATTGTAGCCACTAGCAACCAGGCTGCAATAATTTCCCTTTGATGACATCATTGACTAAGGAAGAACCCAGTTGCTGCGACAAGCCAGAGCACAGTCCAAATCCTGATCAAATATGGCAGCTTCCCAGCCGACTGCTCTTGTATAAGAAATGGCTCAGTTGTTCTGAGCTAACAAAACGCTCTTTTTGTTTATTGCATTCATGGAAGTGTCTTCTGATCCTTATTTGCCGTACGATGGGGGAGGAGACAACATTCCTCTAAGAGAGTTGCATAAAAGAGGTATAACAAATTGCTCTTGCTGTTCAGTTTCTTGTATGTTCGCATGTCTGCATGGCAGGTTGTTTTCAGATTTGAAATAGAGCTATAACTGCTATTTAAATACTTCATTGCTTTGTTTTGCTAGAGTGACATGTTTATAGGAAAAGAATTCAGTCCTTCCTGGTCTTTCTGCAGTCATTGATTGTTTTCTCTGTGGGCAGATTAGTACTGCTTCAGATCACATCAGCTAGTGACTCCATCTTCAGTATGTGGCAGCCTTTTTTTTTTCTTCCCCCTAAACCTACTCTTCTGTTTAAAAAAAAATCCTGGTTTTAGCTGACCAGGACCAGATTGGCAGGAATCTATAAAAGAAGCGATTGCTGCCTTTGAATAACGTAAATAGAATATGCTTTATATAGGGTGTTAAACTTTCTATATGTGCTTTCAGAGTTAACTCCTTGTTCCTTGCTGATATTTTTCAGGTTTAAAGGAATCACTATAAAAATGTTATCTAGGTACTAAACCAATAAGAATGAATTTTCTGAGAATACTGGACTTTGTTTTGGACACTTCGCTATCGCTCTTAGGGAAATAGATTTTTAAAAATAAGGTAATGTGATTTCCACTGTGGATTTAAAAAAAGAATCTTGCCATGTACTTTGATATGGCCACATATTTCCTGAATTATATTTAAAATCCAATATGATGTATAAATATTTGATGCTATATTAAAGACAGAAGGTAAGCTCCAGTAGAAATCAAATAAAACTATGCCTTAACACTGAGACAAAAAGTCTCGATTGATAAGTTCTCTGTCTCTCGGCTCCACCAGGCTAAACATATTTATCCT
Source organism: Alligator sinensis (assembly GCF_000455745.1). Lineage (NCBI taxonomy): Eukaryota > Metazoa > Chordata > Crocodylia > Alligatoridae > Alligator > Alligator sinensis. The sequence goes on along the minus strand of NW_005842182.1, from coordinate 1,106,446 downwards.
AAGCAAGCAGGCCTTTCTTGTTTATATTTTTTCCTCTTTAAGTTGGCCAACCTAAAACTAAAATATTTTCAGTATTTGCTGTTTTAGAATGCATTTGGTGATGGAATTTGAGAGTAGATAGCTTGAGAATGAAAGCCTGATTTACATAAAATGAATTGATTTTTTCCATTCTCCACAAAGCAATTCTAAATTATTCCTTAATTTTTGCACTCAAGTTCTTATTTCTGTAGAAAATTAATTAGGTCATACATGTGTTTATCCAGCATTTGCAACAGTAACCTGTGTCAGTGCTTTTATACATTGTCCTTTTGGGATTATATACAGTAAGGAGGAGCATTAGATGTGTTGTCTTATGTAAAATGTGTTCCTAAAAAATTTAAATTTATTGATCTGCTACTATTACCTTTTGAGCACCAGTTTTCTTTGACCAAATCACCATTGTGTTGAATGTGCTGGCTAATTTTGAAGGATAGTTTTTAGAAGTCAGATGTGAGGATTTGCTGACGTCATTTGATCGTCCGTAGTATTTTTTTTAATGCTTTTGATTGCCTAATATCACTGTTTAATTTTGTAATAATTCTCTAAAGAGGACATAAAGATGAAAACAGCCTTATTTATCTTATGTTTTGCGTTTGCAAATTATGGGGAAGCAGTGAAACATAATAAGATGTTGTTTCCTACCTGGTTTTTACTCAGGTTGGTTGATGATTTAGGACGGAGCCAAGGCATTAGAATTTGCAAACACCCACAGACTTCAGTACTTCCGTAAATTGTCGTTACTGGTCTCACAAAACAAAACAAAAACATCATTTGATGATGTACTGAGTGCTGGCATCATGATGACGTCATTTACAGCCAGCCAGAACATTGCTAAATTTATATCATAATCACTTGCAAATATTCATTTGGTTGTTTATCAACTATATAAAAATACTCAGAAGTATATTCTTACCTCAAATGGTAGAGCATCTCTCTCTCACAGTTGGCAAAAATTTGCTTCTGCTCCCTATTGAGATTCAGTGGTAAGATAAAGCACATATTTTCATCATCTTGGTATAGAAAGGAGGCACAACATGCTAAATTAAAATGGAAGCATGAAACTCTTGCATCTCATTGTGTTAACTGTCTTAATAGGCAAAAGTGCCAGGAAGTTTCTCTGTGTGAATTCTTAGGATGTTGTAAGCACTTAAATAAAAAATTGGTGATGATATTTATGAATACAGCAATTGGGTTTTTTTATGTGTGTTGGGAAGGTCAGACTCTTTTCATAATTGCCATATAGAATAACAGATATTTAATGATAGCACAAAGAAACTGTTGACATGTGGATGTTGGGAGGAGAGTAATATCTGTAAAATTGATTCATAGTTTTGTTGCATTTGTTAAACCCTAAGGCTAGGGACAGAAATTACACATAAATTGGTATAACTGATCGGAAACCAGTTCAAACTGATAACACAACAGGGCTAGGGACAGACATTCAAAAAGCCTGAGCCTGAATTGATTTAATCTTTGCAGGTTAGTCTAACCTGCCTAAATTCAACCAATTTGCAAGTGAGCAGGCATTCCCTCTGGACTGAGGAAATGCAGGCACATGCCTGCAGTCACCCAGGCCAGGTGCCAGGGGGCACTAGAGCGCACCCTTGGCTGCAGGGAAGCTGTGCTGGGGACAGCGGGGGCATGGCCAGCCCTAGCAGTATCCTGAAGTGTACTGGCCAGGCAGGGGGTTTAATTCCCCCCTCCCAGTCCCATGGACCTGAGCCAGGGTCTGCCTGGCGCTCAACCCTCACTGCCCCAGGGGCAGGGGTGCAGCCAGATGCTGGCGGGCATGGCCCTCTGAGGCAGAGGGGGCTTATTATGCCCTCCTCCCACTTTGCTCCCAGGGGACTGCAGCTGGGGTGTGTCAGCCCCAGCCATTGCCACCACCACCGATTGCTTTCTCCTCCCTCTGCCAGACACTGGACCGAGGGGGGGATAACCCCACTCCCTGCCCCCTTGCCTAAGGGGGCCATGCCGGTCAGCCTCTGGCCACACCTCAGCCCCTGCCACTGGAGCGGCAAGGGGGGAGCAACCATGACAGAGGCAGCAGCCCCTCTTATAGTTTCTTGAAGTGCAAGGCTCTTCTCAATGGGTGGGGGCTGTGCTGCAGGGTGGTCAGAGCTGCCGCAGCCTGTGTGGGGCAAGCAGCAGTGGTAGAGGGGGTTTGGGGGGCTATGGCCATCCCTCCAAGCCCCAGTGCCACTGCTTGTCCTGCACAGGCTTCAGCAGCTCTGACCACCCCACAGCGCAACACCCGCCCCACCCCCCCGGCCGGGAAGAGCCTTGCGCTCTGAGAAACAATGAGAGGGGCTGCTGCTCCCATCATGTTTTCTCCCCCCTGCTCCAGGGGCCGGGGTGTGGCTAAAGGCTAGCCGGCATGGTCTCCTTAGATGAGGAGGCAGGGACGGGGCTTATTCTGCCTTCTCAGGGGGCAATTGGCGGCAGTGGCAGGGGCTGGCAGACCCCGGCTGTAGTCACCCAGGGGCAGAGGGAGTGCAGGGGGAATAAATCCCCTCCCTGCCCTCTCTGCTTCAGGGGTCCATGCTGGTCGGCATCTGGCCGTGCCCCTATTCCTGCCACTGCAGCAGTGAGGGGGAAGTGCCAGATGCACCCCAGCTCAGGTCCGTGGGACAGGGAGGGGGGAATTAAACCCCCTCACTGGCCAGTTCACTTCAGGCTACTGCTGGGGCCACGCCTGCATTGCTGGGGCCACGCCTGCATCGCTGGAGCAGGGAGCTGTGCCTGGCAGGTCCATGCTGGTAGGACAGGGGAGGGATGGGGAAATTAACCTCTTCCCTGGGGAGCCAGCATCTGGCTTTGTCCCTGCTCCTGCCTGTCTCCCACTCGCACCCCATGCTTTGGCTAGGGAGCAGAGGGCCAGGGCCAGCTCTGCTCTGCTGGTGCAGACAGCCCAGCCCAGGTCTGCAGAGCATGCTGGGATGCTGAAGGACTTTGACCAGGAAGTCCTCCCGGTCTGGGACAGAAGTTTCATAAACTGGTTTGATCCCAATCAGTTAAGTCTGATACTACATTCAACCAGGTTTATCTCAAATTGTTTTAAGCCATTTTGAAACTGGTTTATGTGCACTAAGCTTATGTTCTGTTACAGGTTTAAACTAGTTTCTGCTCACTTAAAGTGGTTTACGTGTAACTTCTGTCCCTAGCCCAGAAGTTCAGTGCAGATAAGCCACTTTCAAAATGGCCGAAACCAGTTTAAGATAATCTTGGATTGATGTAGTATCAGACTTAACTGTTTTAAGTTAAACCAGTTTATGGAACTTCTGTCCCAGATCCCCTCCAGATTCAAGTCAACTCAGTCCCCTAGCATCCCAGGATGCTTTGCACCTTCCCTGCAAGCCCCGCCTCACAGGTTGGAGGGGGGGGGGGCCAGTCTAAGCCCAAGCTGTCTGCTCTAGCTAAGATGGGAGGTGTGCTCCAGTGCCCCCCTGCTTCTGGCCTGGGCCACTGCAGGCATGTGGCTGCATTTCCAGAAACAAAAGTGAAAGTCTGCTCACTTGCTTATTAGTGCAATCTATACAGCTTAGATTAACCTGCAAATATTGAATGGATTGAGCCTCAGGCTTTCTGACTCTCTGTACTGAATCTAAACAACTACATTAGCTCACTAAAAGGTGGTTGTACTTCAGCAATGATGAAGTGATTGCTTAACTCAGAGGGGTCTTTGAAGCTTAGTTTGTTAAGCTCAGAGGTTTTATATTGGTAGTACATGATGAAATAAGTGACTGTATCATTCTTAATACTAAAAGTGAGATCTAGTAGTTTTCCTTAGGCTTTGCTGAACAAGGGCTCACTCCTTTGCCTAGTCAATACATGTATACCAAGACACGTCAACAAAAAATAACCCATTTATTTATTATATATTTTAATAGGTAACTTTGATGCATCATATTTTTCCTTTGGAAATGTTAAGCCTGATACATCACAGAGACTGTCTTTAATTTGGCTTTCTCTGGTATACTCCTTACACAGTATCTGACTCATAGCCCCAATCTCCCTTATCCTCTTGTGTCATCCTGAGATGAAATTAAAGAGACACCTGTCCACTTGAAATCTAGCCAATTCTAAAAAACCACTGGAACTACTACAAATATTCCTGAAAGGGGGTTTCAGACACTGAAATGGGATTGCTTGTGTGTGTGAATTCAAGTGCTTTTGTGAAAAACCATCAAGTGCACAATGTAAGCACGTTGCAAAAGTGAGAAGAAGCTTTGTTTTGATTATTCTCATTCCATTTCAGTAACACTGTGGTTTACTATCAACAGTGATGTTTTTAAACATATTATTGAGTGTTTTGTGGGATGACCAATTCCATTTAACCCTTATAATATTCTTAATTTTCTTGTTAGTTGCCATATGCAATTAATAGTGACAGGTGTTTTGCCTAAGTTCTATATTATTTCTGTTTATTATAACCTAATACCTAATACAATTAGCATGAAGTTAGGTATTTTTATTATTACTTTTACTTTGCATCGCAGAATTCCTTAGTTTTGTGTTTAGGCTTGCGCCATTTTTATTAGCCAGGCTCCAAAGTATCAGGATCTTTCTAGATTGCCTGCTTGCTGTTTGTAGAAGCTTTCAGAAAGTTTGCTATTTTTCTAGTCCTGAAGGAAGTTTTCATTTTCACAATTTCTTTTTTAAGAAATAGAAATTTGAGTAAATGGCAGCACACAAATGGGCTGGGTCACTGAAATCATTGGAAAAACTTGGGTTAACTTTTGGTAAGCATTGGCTCAGAATCTGTGTGCACATAATACATGCACAGCAACGTATTTAAGAACTGTTAAAAAACCCTCAAGCAAAACTAATGAAATGATCTAAGCTTACTCTGGTGTAACTTGTTTTTTAAGTAGGAGACTTGAAGTTTATTATATGTAGAATGCCCAGTTAACCGTAACATCTATGATTTCAGTGTTTTTATAAACCTGACACAATACAGTAACTCACAATATTATTATTTTTGCATGTGTTTGAGGTACTCTTCGTCTTGATATCTAAGTGCATCTCATATGGCTTAAATTGTACAGTATTCTTTAATTTTCATATTTGAGGTACAAAACTACCATGCTTCCCTGTTCCCTGAAGCTCGGTGCAGAAGATACAATAACTTAGGAAGAGTTTAAGTACATTCTTAATATAAAGAGGTTTACAGGGTCCTGTAAACCTCAGTGTAAACTTTTTAAATTTTCTGTGGCTGCAACAATATTGGAGATTCTTGCAGATCACAAATTGCCCGTAAACCATGGGATAATACTACTTATTTAGGGATTCTGATTTGGTATACTAAACAATCTAAATATAAAGAATATATAACAATGTTAAGATTAAGGTTTACAGGAAGAGTTAAATTACCTACTATATGGTCCTTGTTCTGTATTGTTGCCTATGGTTCTGCAAAGATCCAGGGATCCATATCTATACCAGGGCTGTCCAACTGATGGTCTGTGGGCTGCATATGGCCTTTAGGTTTCTACCTGGTCTCTGCTGCCCCTGTTCTAGCTGTAGCAGCAGTCAGGGTCTCAGGACTCCTTCTCTGTCCCCGCCACTCCTCACCCCTACCCTAGGAGGTAGAATGATGTAGCACACCATGGCACAGCCCAGCCTGCAGTGCCAGGGAAGCTGGCAGCACCCCAGAGTGCCCATGTGGTGAGGTGCCACAGGGGATCGTACCAGGAGCTGAAGTTGTGGCAGGGTGCTGTGCCACTCGAAGTGTAGTAGGATGGAGGATCGCCTGCTCATGTGTGTGACACAGCATGGTGGGGGAGTGCCCACACACAAATGCACCCTAGGTAGCCTGTGGTCCCCATTAGTGTGGCCCCTGCTACTGTGGCCAATTAGGCACATGACTTCTGGATGCTTTGAAATTGGACAGGCCTCTCCTAAGCAGTGGCTGGTCAGATTTAGTTGTGGGCCACATACTTGCTTAGGTGGCACGCTACAGGACCCCGTCCCCTCCTGACCTTCCTGGTATGCCAGTGGTGTGTGGTCCCCTACCCCTGGCCCACAGGCAACACGGGTGGCACACTGTCCCCTGCCTCCTGGGCAGCACTGGTACTATGTGGTCCCCTGCCTCCTAGGTAGCACTGGCGCTATGTGGTCCCCTGTCACGTGATCTTTATGGTAGTGGGAGAGTTTACCACATGGGGCCACAGGCAGTCCAAAGCCACATTCTGGCCCTTTGTAGGCAGGATTGTGGCCTGTGGGCTGCCAGCTGGACAGCACTGTCCTAAACAAAAGAACTTAATTTTGAGTGTGCTGAGTTGTATCCTTGCTTTAGGGCAGTGGTTCCCAACCTTTTTTTGGAACGACCCACTGCTGGGAGCAGAGTGTGGTGGTGGCAGCAGCCTGGGGGCAGGGGAGTTCCCAGCACACGGCGCAGCTTGTCTGTTGTGTGGAGCTGCCAGCATTGCCCCCGCAACCTCTCATTTGGGTCGTAACACGAGGTTGGGAACTGCTGCGTTAGGGCTCTTGAATATGGGCATGTATAACTTCTTAGGGAAGGTTTATGAATTGGAAACTGAGAATTACAGCTGTATTGTGACCTTGCACTCACATAGCCTGGGAGACAAATGCAAACACTCTGAAGACTCATAAAAATAGTTGCGCAGGTCAACGATAGGTGAGGATCTGTGAGGCCAAGCCAGAATGAATAGAAGAACCCTGAATATCCTGATCTGCGAAGAGGAGACCCTAGCAAAATTTAAACAGCTTTGGGGGATTAATTTATTTTTCGGTGGCTATCCCCCCTGTGCTGTAGGTGCTATAGCACTGTCCAGGGTCTCTGAGGCACTGTGTTCAGGCCTCTGCCCTGCCCGCCCTCCCCTGCCCTTTTATTCCTAAGTACGAAGTGTGGATAGAGATCTTATGCCATCTAATTTGGCTTTGACAGTTGACAGAATCCACTTTGAGATGCCCGAGGAAACTATTTAAATAATAAATGATAATACTGACTCCTCTCTCTTTACTTTCCAGATAAACTTTATCCCTAATATTCTTTTAAAAAAAAAAAGGAAAAAAACCCTTTGCTGCACCACAGACTCGGCGCTGGAAGTGTTTCCCCTACCTAATGCAAATGTTGAATATTCCTGATATACATTTACACACTAAGAAGATTTTTTTTTTTTTTTGCTAATCTTTGTGGTACTGGCTCTTTTTCCCCTTCATTCTCTCACCTCCATTTGCTCACTAGAAGTAGGAAATATAAAATCACGGGGTGCATCTAAATGCACAGTTATGGCACCTGAATAAACTGCGGAGCACTTCACTCCAGAGCACTAAGCTCCACAGTTTATTCAGGTGCAGCATGTGGAGCTGGGGCGGAGCAGCCCTGGCTGGCAGGGAGCCCCAGGGGTCAGTCTGCCAGTCCGGGGCTGCTCCCTGTGCTCAGCATGCTGCAGAGGGGCTGGCTGGGGCACGAGGGAGCTTCAGGCAGGCAGGCCCTGCACTGATGCTCTTGTGCCCCAGCCAGCTGGGCTGGGTTTACACATGCACTGCTGAGGAGTTTTTTACTTGTAAATACAAGTACTATCCTACTGCAGAGTAAATCAGTTTACTCCAGCATAATAGGAGCGCACATACAGATGTGAGATGTTTCCTGCGCAGCTAAATAGTCAACTGCACAGTAAACAACTTGTGTAGATGTGCCTACTGAGGGTTGCAGTCATGGGATTTATTTTTGTGTTCTGCAGTGCTGATCTTTAATCCCGCATTTTAATCCTGCATATATTTTTCCTAGTTTATGTAGGGACATCAGTAGGAGGCTTTCACACATCCCTTTGAAAACATGTACTTCATACTTTCCCTATTTTTCATGCCTTGTTACAAACTCAGTTTCCCCTACTGAATCAAGCTTACTATATATTTCTAAAGCAGAAAAACTACAGAATTGTTTAGCATGAGGCTGTTGGTTCTGTTCTTACAAGTGTTTATAATGGTCCATTGCTACTATTTCTTTGAAAAAATATAGACATATTTAAATACATTTTCAGTTTCCGTATGTCTCCTTTGATTGCAAGCTTAACAGTTCCCTAACACTATAGTTTTGGCCTGGTATAGAATTATATACAAACAGACACAAAAAAAATCTGTGTGTTAAATTAATTGAGTGTGGTGATCTTCCCAGCACTTTTTGACCAGGAACAAACAAGTTAAACAAGGCCTTGGACTTCTGCCCTCCTTTCAGCCCCTTTGAATTTTAGCTCTCAGCAGGTTTTTGCTTATGTTAGGGAGGGTTAATCCCCATCTCCGGTGTAAACTGATTACTTTGTTTTTTGGCAGCCAGCCAGTCACGCGGCTGCATTTTTTCCTTTTTTTTTTTTTAACCAGGGGAAGGAACATTATTGAAACTTCCTCCATTTCTAGTAGCCAGAAGAGTAGTAACTCACCATTTTTTAGGGGTCTGTAGTCTTCTTTGGGTATTGTCCATGGAAAATAGGGATAGGATGGAAGTGTTAATGCACAGTAGATGCTTACAACATTATTTTACCGTAAGAAATAATATCATCCATAAGAAGTTTCTTATAGTCCATAACTTCTAAGAAAGAATATAATACAGACAGAGTATTTTATTTGGGAGACCTGGGATCCATGACTGGCTTTACCATGGGGTGTCTTAATTTCCTTGTTTCTAAAATGGATAACAAAACATACCCACATTTATGTATCCATATCTGGATGGATAGTAATTAATGATTGTTAAATTAAATTAATATTCCTATATGTCTGGGCTTATGGCAGGCAGATTGGTCCAAACTTTGTGCCTCAAAGAGTACTAACACTTAACAGGAGCCTGAACAGTATCACTTATTTGCATCAAATTAAGTAGATGATGCCTTATGTTGTGACTGGGATGGCACAGACATTCTTTCACATATGGTCATCATAGGTTCACGCAGGATTTACAAGTGAAGGGATTTTTGGTTTTATAATTTCCTGGACCTTGTTAATTATATAGACCCTACTTGAGCCATTCCTCTTTTATGGTACCTTTGCAGTTTTTCCTGAAACTAATTGTGCTCTTCCAGTACCTGGTAAGTGACATTGAATGATTGCTCAGCTACCATCATGACAGGCATCATTCTAAAAATCTATGTAAATATAGTTTGCATGGATTGAATATATAGGAATGCTGCATACATTGTAGATATGAGCCTCCCTCTGCTCAGCATTATATGTACTTCATACTTTATGAGCAAGGAAAGAGCTGGGCAAAAAAAGGAAGGAGAGTTGTAAAGCTTGTGGTGTGGAGATAAGGAGTGGTTGTAAAAATACTTTCTTCTGTGTGAAATAATATTTACTTTTAAGTTGCAGACCTCTCCTCCCCTCTGTTTTCCTGTCCCCTGTTTCAACTTGCAAATCAGTTTAAACTGAATCCATCAAGGCCTGCTGTGCAAACTCGTGTCAGGGAATGTATAAACAGGAACCTGCCAGCTTCTTGAGCAGTGGCAAAACTAATGGGGGGACCTGTCAGTTCTTTTCCTTTCTCTAGACACTGGACGAGTAGGCCCATGAAACCTTCCCATACCAGGATACTTGAGGTGGAATCTGTCACAACCCAAAGTTGTGATTTTTGTTTGTGTGTGCTTCGGCACTGCTAAATTGTTCCCGCTAAATTGCAGCTTCTTTGCACCGTGGAGTTTTCTGCTGCAGAGGAGAACCCTGGTGCAAAAGAATTCCCGCCACCAGTAGCTTTCTTTGCAGGGTGCATTTCTTTGTTGCAGCACAGAAATGTACGTTGCAAGGAGTTCCCGCCATTCGTGTCCAAATTTGTGCCCCACCATTGGCTAGTTCTAAATTATTCCTACGTGGCGGCTAGCGATTGGCTTGCTAGCCGTATAAAAAGCTTGAGTGGTTTCCGCTCAAGTTGGAGGACTCCACGAACACCAGGAGGAGGAGACTTCACACTGTGTGAAGATCTCTAAGCGCTGTGGAGCCTATTGGACCCAGCGCATTTAAAGCAGGCAACAGGGGTCTGATCAGCCTCTAGCCTCTCCCCGTCACCGAGCGCAATCCTCGACGTATCCCTCTTCCCTGTGCACAAAA
>NW_005842182.1:1085492-1096322 GCF_000455745.1 Alligator sinensis | reverse complement strand
TTGGCGCAACCGGCTCGCGGTTTAGAGCCTCCAACCGGACGGGCTAGAAGAGTGTTCACGGGAAGGAACTCTAGTCCACCTCTCATCTTTTCTATCTGTAACCGCAACTCAAGCAAGTTTTCCAGCCTACACTGCGACCATCTTCGGTGTAAGTAAATAATCTTTAAATCAACCATTATGCGTCCGTGCCTAATTCTAGCGTGTTGCCCATTCTCTCCAACCCCGCGTGCCTGGGCTGCTGGCCACAGCCCGCGCAGAGCACAAAAAGGGCCCAGATCGCTCCCGGCCCGCACAGAATCTACAGTCTTCCTTCATTGATGGATGAGCCCCCTTTGGCCCCTAGAAGGGTGAAAGCAGCAGCATGGAGAACTGGTCATGTCTAGACTATGAAAATAGGTTGTGTTTAAAACAGTGCTTGCCAATATGTTTTAACTATTTTTACTGGTGCTAACCCCTATGTGGGCTAGTCTTTTTTGGCTAGGGACAGAGATTGCACATAAGTGACTGGAAACTGGTTCAAATCTGTAACACAACAGAAGTTCAGTGCACATAAACTGCTTTCAAAATGGCTGGAACCGGTTTAAGAGAAACCTAGATGGATGTAATATCAGATGTAACTGATTTAGGTGAAATTGGTTTATTGAATTTCTGTCTCAGATCCATTCTAGATTCAAATTAACTCACAGTGCCCCACCATCCCAGGATGCTTTGTACCTTCCCCGCAAATCCCTCCTTACAGGTAAGCAGGCTAGCCTCGGCCCATGCTGTCTGCTCTAGCCAAGCAGGAAGGTGTGCTCTAGCACAGTGCTTCTCAAACTATCTGATGTGGCGGACCGGCAATTTTTTTTCCAGTGGGCCAGGGATCAGTGCCCAGTTCAGCTGGTGGCAGCAACTGCATGTAACAGCGCTACACAAATGCACGACCGGCTGTTTCTTTCTCTTTCCTCACCTCGCACGACGTGACGTCACCTGGAGTGTTGGAACGTACGAACTGTGGCGCTATGACATATCAATGTTATGCTTCTGAAAATATATTTTTTTCTTTCCTGGCAACTCGCTGCGGACTGGTGAATATATTTCTTTCTTTCCTGGCAACTCGCTGCGGACCGGTGGCTCATGGACCAGCACCTTGAGAAGCACTGCTTTAGCATCCTCCCCTCTCCCCTCCATCTTCTGGCCTGAGCCACTGGAGGCATGTGGTTGCATTTCTAGAATCAGTAGTGAATGTCTGTTTACTTGCTTATCAGCTCAATGTATGCAGCTTAGACTAACCTGTGAAGATTGAATTGATTCAGCCTTGGGCTTTTTAACTGTTTCTACTTAGCCTTTAAAAAATATTCGTTAAAACTCATTCACTAACGTGTTAAATGAATTACATATGTCTTTATTGTAAACACAGCCTTCAGAACGTGCTTTCAAAATCTCCTGATAATATACTAACTGTAAAAAGCTAGGAAAGGGCAAAAGAGAATGAGGATCAAGGTCCTGAGGAGGAAATGAAACACCTTACAGACAACACAAAAACATGTTCTCTGTTTCTGCCTCTGTTATGTGCGGTTAGGTTGTTGTTTTGGGCTAGGGACGGACATTACACATAAACCGGTTTAAGTGGTCAGAAACTGGTTTAAATCTGTAACAGAATAGATGTTCAGTGCACATAAACCAGTTTGAAAATGGCTGAAACCGGTTTGAGGGAAACCTGGTTGAATGTAGTATCAGACTCAACTGATTTGGCTCAAAGCGGTTTATGCACTGTCTGTCCCAGACCCCTTGCTGGTTTAAAATAAACTAGACTCCCCAGCAGGTACAGCAGGGTCTGCCTGGCTTTCCTCTGCCTGCCTGCTGCCCCCCGCCCCGCTTGCTGCTCAAGCAGGAATCCCCCCCTCCCTCCGTCCTATCTCCCACAGCACAAACCCCAGCCCCACAGGCCCTAGGCATGTGGTATCCTAGCTAATGCTGAGAGGTATCCATGTGTGCATGTCTCCAGTTTCACTGTGACAGGCAGACAGAACAGTGACAGCTTAGGGCTTTTTGGAGCTAATCAACAGGTTAGCTAGCAAGCTGTTTAAGAAGAGTTTGAACTAATGGAGAGAGGCTAGTGTTTTGCTGATAGGGTGATAAACACTCTTATCAGTCCCCTGCTGGCTCCCTTGCCTCTCAGTTTGTTGCAGACAGTATAAAGAAGCAGGGAGAGGGAAATTGAAAAGCTCCGTATCATCAACAGATGCATGCACTGCACACCCCCCCTTACCTCAGAGTGCTAGCAACACTCCCGCCCCTTGAGCAGCCAGCAGGGAAGAGCCTGGGATGGTGCAGGAAGACCTTGCTAATCAGAGGTCCTGCCAGGGCTTGGCCATGCCTCCCTCAGCTCAGCTCAGCTCCCTGCAGAAGGGAAGAGATGGCTGCTCTAGCACCCCTGGCTTCTAGCTTGAGCCACTGCAGGCATGTGCCTGAATTTCCTCAGTCCGGAAAGAATGTCTGTCCAGTTACAAACTGGTTCAGCCTAGCCAGGTTAGACTAACCTGCAAAGATTAAATCAATTCAGGCTCAGGATTTTTGAGTGTCTGTCCCTAGCCTTTCTGTTTTATTGATTATTATGGTGCTAAGGGACCATCCAAAAGTGGGGCCCATTTGGGCTGGCACATAAAATAAGAGACTGTCCTTGCCCCAAAGAGCTTGCAGCTTAAATAGGCAAAACAAACAAAGGTTTGGGGTTAGAGGCATAACATACAGAGCGAACATGATGGCAGCAAACTTTGTGAGAACTATTCAGCATCTTTCATTTGTTCTGTTATTTAACTTGGTGAGTTTGTAAGGACTAGCTGGATGGAGAGACCAAAGGAAGGGAACACAAAGTGGTTGGAGCAGAAAGCCAGTTGGAACACATGGGAGAGCGTTCGGAGGGAAAATGAAAGAAAGTGATTGGGTGATGTCTTTAATACCTGTCAGTCCCTGGTTGGACTGCTTTCTACTTCAGGACAAGAGGAGTGTTTCTTCACTGGAAAGGAGTTTTAGATTGATTTTTTCCACTTTAATCAGGTAATGCTATTCCAAAAGCAGTTCATCCATACTGCTTGGTTATACTGGTTAAAGCGATTTCCCTATTGAATCACTGCATCTGTAAAGTACTGAGCATCTTGAAGTAAATGCAGAGCACTCTGGGCAGACATGTAGTAGGGCAGCACTTTATTTTTAGTCTTTGTGCCTTTGGGGATGTTTCTTGCAACACATTGTGGGATACCTACTTGAGGCTGCTGAAATTCTGAGACACAGGATTGAATTAACAAATTCCCATGATTCTTCTATTGTTAGTAGTTATTCATCTGTTTTTGTGAGCTAGCAGCATGTTAAGCTGCTGTCAGGTAGCACACAGGGAGGGCTGCTGAGTCCTGTGATGTGGATGGCCAATAATACAAGCAAATTGCTGCTTGGGTGTCAGCAGCTGAGCTGCTGAATGACTTTGAGGTGACTTGGGAGGGACTGCTGTTGTCTACATCACAGTAATGCAGGTGGAAGAGGAGGAGGAGGAAATTGAATAGATATTTTTGTACAGACTGCCATAGGTGGCGAAAGGCTGGGGCTAATGGGACTTAGCCCCCCCCCCCCCAAACGTGAGGCATTGAGTAGCACCGCAGGACAGCCCAAGAATGGGCTCTGGGTGTCTGCAGCAGCGGGAAAGGGGTGAGCACAGATTCAGACACTTGCAGCACGGCTTGTGGATCATTGTCCAGCATGGCAGGCAAGTCTCAGTCTGGGAAGGGGCAGGAGGGGGCACGGATCGAGGCGCCCACAGTGAGGGAGGGAGTGGGGTGAACAGGGCCCTGGAACACAGTGGGGCTTCTACTGCTGCATGCACCCAGAGGAGGCACTAGGGGCACGTGCCCCCCAGATTTGTGCGCAGGGTGGAGGCAGGCTGCTGCTGTGGCCTGGGTACTGCACCCTTCTGCCTTTGCCACTGCAGTGGGACCTGCGTGACACTATGTACAGGCTGCCGCTAGGTGGGCAGGGTATGCAGCACAGCCCAGGGGTGGCAGGCACATAGTGTCACAGGGCTCTTGGTGCAGCAGCGGTGAGGTGCAGAGCCCAGCGTGCAGTGGCAGCCGGCTTCCTCCCCACAAATCTGGGAGGCACGTGATCCCTGTGCCTCTCCTGGGGTGCACGTAGTGGCAGGAGCGCCCCTGCACTCCTGCATGAGCTGCCCACGGCTCCAATCGTTCCATGACCCACCCCAGCCCCAGGGCCCCATTCACCTTAGTGTCTCTCCCTGCCTCTGCCTCTGCCTCATTCCCTCCCTCACTATGGGGCCCTTGATCTGGCCTCCCCCCTTCCCTTCTCCTCCACAAACTTACCTCCTGGGTGTGGGGTTGTGTGTGTGTGTGGGGGGGGGGGGGGCGGTGTTCTAACTGTGTATGGTATGTCCATCAATGGTCTCAGATTTCAAGAGTACAACAGTTCCTAGACATTTGGGCAGAACTCATCAGGGAGTTTTAGCAGTGGCATGCCTGAATGAGAGCTGTCCCTCAGAGTGAAGAAACAGGTGCTGTCTCAAAGCTTGTAACCCCTGGTTGCATCTGGTCAAATAGATAACTAGCTGGTGTTGGTAGTTCAACTATTGTCATAGAGGTATGTGCTGTGGTCAGGAAGGTGCAGGTACCCCTCTGCCCCAAATCCTAAAACTTGGCCATGCTGAGGAAGATAATGATGGATTTCTATGGTTAGGATTTTGGAATCATTGATGAGAGTTATGTGCCATTCTTTGGTCCCCTGTACCAGACTTTGAATTTGATCAGCAGAAAAGGGTATTTCTTTTTTATGCTGTACCATGTGGTTGATCACCACTGAAGAATCACCAGTATTAGCATGAGCTGGTCTAGAAGGATAGCTGATGCCAGGATCCTCAGAAACTTAATTATGTGCAATGTGTATGGGAACTTTTGCTCCCAGGAGCACTTTGGGAAATAAATGGTCCTACTCTCATTGTTGCTTTCTGTTTCCTTGGCATATGAAGCCTCTTGCTGGAAATTTGGATAGGAGAAAAGAGCTTCACCCTATGCTTAGTAGTTGCTGGTGTGCATATTTGGAGGATGGAGCTGTCTCACATCCAGAGGCTGCACCTGTATTATGTGGCAAGTGCTTGCTCCATTTTTCAACATGCAAAGATATGCAACATATGAGAGGGAGCCTTACCAATAAGTGGGCTTTAGAGATGGAAAGATTTTTGCTTCCAGGGAAGCTACCTCAACTTAAATATTACAGTGGGACAAGGGTGTATTGTGCTTCTGCTTTGAGGCAATGTTGAAACGTATTGCAGAGGCTTGCAGCACACTTTGGATGGGGCTTTTATAATAGTTTTCAGTTGAATTGTAAATATAATAAGTTGCAAGCCAATAGAATTGTGGTATGATTTACCTGAAGTGCTGAGTGTATGCATGCTTATCCTGATGTAGGCTGCAAATATGAGTAAGGAGGTAGTTAAAATAGTTCTTCATGTCTTGGGGCATTGAGAGAGGAGTGAGTAAAGGGACTGTCCTTTTTAGCTGGGGAAATATTATCAAGGGCCTCCAGAATATGGCTAGGTTGGGGGATATGGGTAGGTATGACAGAGAATGTTGTGTCACTGTTCTCTAATAGGGCTGTCTGCCTCTGCATCATTTCCAGCACCTGCATTTATATGTCCTTTCATTTGTTCATTTCCTCAGCAGTGTCCTTGCCTCTCTCCCTGCGGATGAAACCATCCCTCCATTTTTTCAGTTCTGTTTTGCTTCTAAGGGGATACAGCAGCAAGACTCCTAAATACATTGTATCAGATCATACTCTACCTATTGGCCAACTATGTGGACTGAGCACCTAAATGTGATCCTATTCTACCCTGTTCAAGTTCATGAAGTCGCTTACTTATGAAACATGCTGTCATCTTAGCCTTAAGACTAAGGCTAATTACAGACAGTCAGAAAGCCCAAGGCTGAATTGATTTGATTTTTGCAGGTTAGTCTAAACTGCACAGATTGAACTGATAAGCAAGTGAACAGACATTTGCTTTTGATTCTGGAAATGTGGTGGCCCAGGCCAGAAGCCAGGGAGCACTAGAGCATGCTTTCCTGCTCAGCTGGAGCAGAAAGCTTAGGCCAGGGTTAGCCTTGAGAAGGGAGGTTTGTGGAGGAGGTGCAAAGCATCCAGGGAAATGGCGGGGCTGTGACTTAACTTGAATCTGGAGGGGATCTGGGACAGAAGTTCCATAGACTGGTTTAACCTAACTCAGTTAAATCTGATACTACATCCATCCAGGTTTATCTTAAACTGGTTGCAGACATTTTGAAAGTGGTTTAGTGCACTGAGCTTCTGTTGTGTTACAGATTTGAACCAGTTTCTGATCACTTACGCTGGTTTATGTGTAATTTCTGTCCCTAGCCTAAGACACCAAAACAGCATGGAGGAGGACTTGCCCAATTTCTGCATTAATATTTTTTTTCAGACTCGCACACAGCAGAATAAGAGTAGTTCCATCATCTCTTACCTTTTTTCTCTTTTCTCAAAGCCTTTTAAGGCCTGTGGCCACTGATAATCCTCCCCTCTGTGGAGGTCATGGCAGTGCTCCATGTCATGATAAGGACTAGAGGGGCAGAAAATTGTCATAGTTGATAATGTCCCATTTCTAATTTTTTTGTGCCAACAATGATAACAATTTACTTTTTTCCCAGTTTGGGATTTCCATTGCCCTGCACTACTGGGCTGATGATACAACCTTTTTCCATCTTACTTCTCCCTTGTTTTGAACCCCACAAACATTGCTCAGTAGTGAGCTGAGGGATGGTTTTTGGGGCATAGCAGGGAGTCAGTAATAACTTATGCACTCTTGTGGGTTCTGGGGAATGGAGCTGCTGGGAATAGCCTTCATTGAATTTGCACCTTTGCCAGCTGTCCTTACACTGGAGCCATATCTTCAAAGGGCAGAGAAGGAACTTATTAAAAAAAAATCAACAGCCAAATCCTTGGCTGATGGTGTACCCACAGCTGGTGTGAGAGTGGAAGGGAGCCCTCTCCTAGGTGGGCAGCCCTAAGGTGTTTTACCTTGCAGCGTGAGCATGCCAGGAGAGAACATGTTCTTTGCTTTAAGTTCTCTTTTACAGCACCTGCGGACCAGCACAAAATGCACGGCAAAGACCGTAGACCTTTGCAGTAATTGTCCTGAACAAGTGATGCATAAATGGAGTGTTTAAAAATAGCTACAAATGCCTTGTAATCTCTCTGCATTTTTTAATGTCTCCATGGCCCTGTTTAGGGTAATTTCCTTCATAAAATGTAAAGATAGCTAACGGCTCAGAGCGCTGATCAGACTGTGAGCCAAGTTCTTTCCTTTTTCTCTTACTGCATCGGCTGCTACAATAGGCATGCCGGCTGCGCAGCACATTTGATCTTTTTAATCCCTGCAGTGCTGCCATTTTGAGTGGGGGCGGGGAGGGAACAACTGGGAGTCAGGGAATATTAAGCAGCCTGCAAAGAGAGTGTGAAGGGGGTGGTGTGCTTGGCTAATAATTATAGGCTTTGATTTTTCAAAGGAGTATACGCTTGGTAGTTTAAATTCTCTGGCACAAACATCATATTGGGCATGTTGACGAAAGGAAACAATGAAAGCCAGAGAGAGGCTCCTTGCTCACTTCTGCTCAAAGTCATACTATAATGTAACACCCTGTACTTGCCTGGGCCTGGAGACCCCCTCTAAGGATTTCTGGAGCTCTCTTTTCCTTTGAAGTCAGCTTTTGAGTTTTGCTGGTGGAAGAAATCCTGGTTGCTGGGGCTAGTATCTTCCTGCTGAGCTTTTAATCAGGTTCATCTGGGGCAATAGTTCTCAACCAGGGTGCCACAGCACCCTGAGCTGCCTTGAGGTCCTTTGAAGGGTGTTGCAGGGGGCCACACAATATTAGCATTGCTAGGTATCCAAACATAACGAATGTGATAAAAAGAGAACTGTCAAAACGGAATGTATAGTGTTAAGAACAGCCTGACCTGTTGCGGTTTTTGCAACAGAAGAATTGCTCTGTTATTTTTCTCTAGTCAAAAAATGAGGGAAAACTTAAGAGCTGGCATTTTTTGAGACGTGCCTTAAATCTAAAAAGGTTGAGAACTACTGCTCTGTGTGGTGTGTGGTGGTCTCGTTTGTCTTGTCCAGCTCCTTATGTGCATAAATCATGCAATATGTGATAGAGGTCTTATTATTGCTCACGGCATCTTTTTCTTTTGTTTTGGCCCAGGACAAAGTGCTCCATCTCCTTCCTTCAGTGTGATAATCTTTCATGGAGCAGACCATACGACCACATTAATAAATCCAAGTTGCAGGAAAGGGGGGAATTTTTTTCACCCACAGCAGTGTATGTAGTCAATGTGTTTAGCCGATTCAGGAACCATCTTTCTTGTAATGAAGTGTTGTTAGTGGTCAATATTTTACCAGCTGTGATATAATTATAAATGATATCCTAGAGCAGGGGTTGTCTTGAGAAGGGGGTACTTAACAAGATCAAGGATAACAAGAAATCCTTTTTTAAATACATAGCGGGTAAAAAGAAGGTTCCGGGTAACGTGGGACCTCTGCAGGACACGCTTGGAAATCTGGTGGTCTCACCAGACGACAAAGCTAACTTATTTAACAATTTCTTTGCCTCCATTTTTCTGAGCAGGGACCAGGTCATCCCCCTTACTGGGATCCCCAATTGTCCCAGGGGAGGCACAGCCAGGCCCAGGGTCAGAGAGGACCTAGTCAGGGAACTTCTGCTGGGATTGGATGTGTTCAAATCAACAGGTCCTGACGATCTCCATCCCAGAGTGCTGAGGGAATTAGCAGAGGTCATTGTAGGTCCCCTGGCACAGCTTTATGAGCACTCGTGGTGCTCTGGCAAGGTGCCAGAGGACTTGAAAAGGGCCAGTGTGGTCCCCATTTTCAAAAAAAGGGAGGAAGGAGGACCCAGGAGATTATAGGCCTGTAGTCTTACCTTGGTCCTGGGGAAGCTCTTTGAGAAAATTATCCAGGTGCACATCTGCGAGGGGCAAGCAGGGGAGTGTATGCTTAGGGGCAGCCAACATGGGTTCATTAGAGGCAGGTCCTGTCAGACCAACCTGGTGGCCTTTTATGACCAGGTCACAAAATCCTTGGATGCAGGTGTCACGGTGGATGTAGTCTTTCTGGACTTTAGGAAGGCCTTCGACACTGTCTCTCACCCCATTCTCGTTAAAAAATTAGGAGATGTGGTGTCGATGCCTACACAGTCAGATGGGTTGCCAATTGGCTGGAGAGTGGTGGTGGACGGGTCATTTTCGACCTGGAGGGATGTGGGCAGTGGGGTCTCCCAGGGCTCGGTCCTCAGGCCCACACTGTTCAACATCTTCATCAGCGACTTGGACGAGGGGGTGAAAAGCACCTTGTTCAAATTCACAGATGACATTAAGATGTGGGGAGAAGTGGGCATGCTAGAAGGGAGGGACAGGCTGCAACTGGATCTGGACAGGTTACAAGGGTGGACGGATGAGAATAAGATGGGATTCAATACTGACAAGTGCAGGGTACTGCACCCAGGGAGAAAGAACCAGCAGCATACCTATAGGCTGGGGAGCTCCCTTCTCAGCACAGAGGCAGAAAAGGATCTTGGAGTCATTATAGACTCCAAGATGAACATAGGCCACCAATGTGGGGACGCAGTCAGGAAGGCTAACCGCACCTTGTCATGCATCCACAGATGCATCATGAGCAGGTCCAAGGAGGTGATCCTCCCCCTCTATATGACATTGGTCAGGCCGCAGTTGGAGTACTGCGTCCAGTTCTGGGCGCTGTGCTTCAGGAGGGATGTGGACAACATGGAGAGGGTCCATAGGAGGGCCATTCGCATGATCAGGGGTAGCAGGATAGGCCCTATGAGGAGAGGCTACGAGACCTGAACCTGTTCAGCCTCCGCAAGAGACGGCTGAGAGAGGATCTGGTGGCCATCTATAAACCGGCCAAGGGAGACCAGCAGGCAATGGGAGAGTCCCTGTTCCCCCGAGCACTACTGGGAGTAACAAGGAATAATGGCCATAAGTTAACGGAGAGTAGATTCAGGTTAGCTATCAGGAGGCACTACTTCACAGTCAGGGTGGCTAGGATCTGGAACCAACTTCCAAGAGGGGGGGTTGGACTCGATGATCTATTGAGGTCCCTTCCGACCCTAACATCTATGAATCTATGAAAGAGAAGTGGTGCTTGCTCCTACCCTGGGGGTCTTCAAAAGGAGGCTAGATAGACACTGCTGGGGTCATTTGACCCCAGTATCCTTTCCTGCCCATGGCAGGGGATTGGACTTGATGATCTGCTCAGGTCCCTTCTGAACCTACCAACTATGAAACTATAAGAAAAGGGGTATTCAACCCCAGCCCATGGGCCAGATCTTGCCCCCAATACTGTGTCATCAGGCCCATGGGGCTCCCCACAAGTCTGAAAATTTAGCAGCAGGAGAGCATTGGAACCATTCTCCAGCTGCCAAATTTCTGAAGCTGTGAGGAGCCCCAGCCCAAGCATCTGTGTGCTACATGAGGTGTGCAGGGGCCAATCCCAGCACATGGGACAGGGGGGTGGTACCAGACCAAAAGACCCAATTGTGGCACGCAGAGCTGAGCAGGGGGCATGTGGGGCCCAATCCTGGTACGTGGGGCTGCTTGGAAAAAGTGCTAGGTCCCAGGCCCTGATCCTGGTACACAGGGCTGGGGACGGGCAGCATATAGCCCAGGGGTGGGCAATTGTCTGGGTCCAAGGGCCACATAGGGAGTTTTGATGAGCTGTTGCGGGCCTGGTTCCCTTCCCACCCCCCC
>NW_005842182.1:1080645-1085380 GCF_000455745.1 Alligator sinensis | reverse complement strand
TCAGCGGCTGTCCCTGCAGCACTCGTCCCACCCGGGGAAGCCAGTGCTGTGCTCCCACCCACACCTGCTGGCCCCGGCCCCAGCCCCAGCCACTACACAGTTTCCCGTGGGGTTGTTCCCAGCATGGCTACATTGTCACTGGTGGGCAAGGGAAGCACACCAGCACCCAGCCAGCTGCAGCCACACCAGAAGTTGCGTACTGGCTGGGGCTGACAGGGCTGTTCTGTTTCCCTCGCCTCCAGGTTTGGCTGCCGCTGCTATTCCTGCCCCTGCTGCACTGCTCTGGGTGGGCAGGTGGGAAGCTTCAGCTGGGCAGCTCCTACCCAGCGCATGGAGTTCTGGCTCTAGCTTCCAGCTGTTTTCCACCTGTTTTGCCCTCCTGGCGTGATAAGCCCACCTGTGGGCAGGTGGAATGGATGGAAGGTGGCCTGGAGCTGGACCTCCATGCTCTGGGCAGGAGCCACCTAGTTGGAGCTTCCCCCCTCCTACCTGCCCGGTGTTGTGTGGTGCGGAAGGGCAGGAGCAACAGCCACAGCAGGAGGCAAGGGGAGAACAGCTCCGCCGGCCCCAGCCCTGACCAGCGCACAGCTTTCAGTGGGTCCGTTCCTGGTGCAGCTGCAGCTGGCCAGGTGCTGCTGTGCTCCCCCCCCCTCCAGCGGCTGCTTCTTCTCCCAGTCCTTCCCCCTGCTGTGCTGCTCTGGGTAGGCAGGCAGGGGGCAGGAAGCTTCATCCTGGCTGCTCCTGCTGGACGTGAGGGGAGCTGAGGAGCATCTGGCTGCCTGCAGCTACACTAGGAACAGCCCCGCCAGAAGCTGCATGCTTGCTGGGGCTGGTGGGAGTGCAGCACGGGCTGCCCCGGTGGGAGTGGGTGGGGCTCAGCCCCATGTGGAGCACCGCAGGGGCAACTGTAGGCTGGATCCAGCCAGCTGATGGACCAGATCTGGCCTACAGGCTGTATTTTGCCCACCCCTGCTGTAACCCAATCCCAGCATGTGGTGCTAGGAAGGGATGGTGCTAGACCCGGGGCCCAATCCTAGCATGCAGGGCTGTATGGAGCCTGATCCCGGTGCATGGTGGCCAGTCAAGGCTGCTCAGGGCCCTATCTGGACACCCATGGCCTGGTGGAGGCAGTTGAAGCCCAATCCTGGCATGTGTGGCCCATGGGCTGACCCTGCACCATTCATCTGGACTATGGGGCCAAAAGCTTGAGTACCACTGATCTAGACTAACCCTTCTTTCACTTCAGCATTATTAAGAGAGGTAGTAAATGGTTTTAGTCTGAAGTCAGGCAGAAGAAAGGCACTTTTGAGTTAGCCTATAATAAGGTGCCACCCTGCCCTGCCTTCTTTAGCAATGGCTACCTAGGAAACAGCACCCATATTAAAAACCATTATTTTAGGACAAAGAAAGCTCTGACATTCAGCTGCATTAACACATATGTTTTAATATTTTTGTTTGTTAGCCATTTACTAATGTGAGGATAGCTAATGTCTCTGTACAACTGCCTTACTTGCCAGGAATTGAGCTAGTATAGGAGTAAAATGACCAGGAACTAGTATAGGAGGAGGGTTGGGGGTGCAAAGGTTGAGGAGCAAAGGCTGAATTAAATTTGATGTTGAACTGAGGAAAGAATTCAGGCACCAGGCTACTTCAGGAAAAGTCACAGGACTTGATGGCCATTTGTTTCCTGCTGCTGTCGTCTCTTCCAGTAAAATAAAATAAACAGGAATAAAAAAGTGACTTCAAGAAGGACATAAATGTTGTTTTAGAAGTTTACCTATATAGCTCTCATCCTTACCAATATATTTATTTGTATGCAAATCAAAGCTGTATTTACAAATTATTTGAACCTAAGCCATTTTAACGCCGTTTCAATGTGGATATTTTTAAGCCCTTTCTCCATACAGGAATATATTCACAGATTAACCATTTACTTTTGCACATGATCTTTGGCCTAACAGTTCTCATCTAGGTAATACATACAATTAACAAAAATGCTACCTTTTAATTTTATTGTTATGGTATAGGCAACCCTTGCCATTCGTAGGGGATATGTTCTGGAGATCACTGTGAATGGCGAAATCCGCAAATACAGCACTGTGTTCATGAACGTCGTCGCGTTCATGAACACAGTGCCTCCGGCAGCTGGGGTGGGGCATGGCTGCAATGGCGGGAGCCTGTGGTGGCAAGTGCGGAGCTTCCGAAGAGCTTCTGTAAGTGTATTTAAGATGTGCGTTCGGCATTTGTGAATATTTGAAACCACGAATGCTGAACCCACGAATAGCGAGGGTTTCCTGTATAAACCTTGTTGGTAAACCAGTTTGCAGTTATCCCTGTCTTTCTTTTTAGTATGCAGCCAATTGTGTGATACTAATTTCATAGATTTCACAGATTTCATAGACATTTGGGCTGGAAGGGACCCCGGAGGATCATTGAGTCCAGTTCCCTGCCCCAGGGGCAGGAAGTCAGCAGGGATCATAGGATCCCAGCAAGATAAGCATTCAAATGTGTCTAGAAGTCATACAAAGTGGGCACTGAACCCGCCTCCAGCAGCAGTCTATTCCAAATCTTGGGGGCTCGGACAGTAAAGAAGTGCTTTCTTATGTTCAGCCTGAATCGGTCGCGGCGGAGTTTGTGACCGTTCAATCTTGTCATCCCTTGGGGCGCTCTGGTGAACAGACGTTCCCCCAGATCCTGATGAGCACCCCGATAAACTTATAGGTGGCCACCAGATCACCCCTGAGCCTGCGCTTTTCCAGGCTGAAGAGTCCCATGGCGCTCAACCTCTCATCATAAGGTCTGTTTTCCTGACCTCTGATCACGTGCGTGGCTCTCCTCTGCACCCTCTCAAGCTTCTCCACATCCTTTTTGAATTGTGGAGCCCAAAACTGGACACGGTACTCCAGAATGATGTCCTGGGATTTGCTTGAGAAGCATCTATGGATGCAAGCCAGCATTTTGCTCGCTATACTACTATAATCTACTATAAACTTGCGCTTCTTAAAGTTTGCTTTGCCAAATTTCCATCTAGTGTAATTGGATGAATGGTATTTGAAAACACGAGCTTTCTCCTTTTTTAGGTAGATGAATCAAATGCATTTTGCCTGTAACATTATAGATTGCAAGCTTTTGGGGGAAGAGATTTTGTCTTCCTCTATATATGCTCAATGCCTGTGGTATATTTAATATTAATGTATATTACATAGAAACTCAGGGGAAAGTAGACTTCTCTTCTAGTTACTAGTGGACTTTAATAGCTTTAAATCTCCAAACTACATTGTTTCTGGCTGATCTCGGATATCTTGACTAGTGTTGGCTGATGTTAGGATACTGGTGATAACTGTTTCCTTTCTGTCTAGGCCTTTCAGTGCACCCATTCCAACACACCAAACTTTGACGCTTGGGCTGCGCTGAAAGAGAGAACCTACTTTAGTAAGATGAGCATTTTGAGTGCAAATTGGCTTTCCATGCTTGTGGGAGGACTGTTAATTGTGGTGCTGATCTAGAGCCCTTGAGAGAATCTGCAAGCCGACAGTCATGGTGTGATGGGGCTTCTATGGGTATTTAGAACAAGGGTAGCCATGAGTGGCACAGGCAGCCTCTGTGTATAGCATGCAGAAGCAGACAAACAGCACAGTGGCAGATAGGCAAGAAACAGTAGAGCAGCAGATTGGGGAAGGGGAAGGGATCAGTGGCACTAAGGGAAGGTGCATGGCTGATTTGTGGCACACCTGCCAAAAAGTTTGGCCGCTACTGATTTAGAAAAGCACTGCCACAAATTCAGTTTGCAACTCCTCTCTTTAAAGACCTTCTTCCCAATGAATTTTAAGAATGTAAAGCTCTTCTGTTGTCAACAGCTTGGAACTGGGTCTACAATGTAAAAAGCATACAGGTGTCTGACAGTCCAGACGTCAGTGTGGTAAATATTTCTTTTTGGGCATAGAAATATTTGCCTTGGTATTAAAGTGACTACTTCTTTAATAAGGCCTCTTCTACACATGCAGGTAAAGGTATGTAGAGGTCTTAACTTTATAGCTGGTTGGAGGTTTTTATAATGTGATAGCTACTTTGCATGTGTAGCTGGTCTGAAGGTAATTGCGCAATGTGTAGAGGGGGCCTAAGTAAGATCAGGGTTATGTACCGTTGTCCAGCCTAGAGGTATCAAATCCAGCTGGATCTAGTTCGCAAAGCTGTGTTGTCTGACCTGTGGAGCTCTCGGAGGGGATGGGAATTCAAGAGTGGAGTGAGCAGGCAGCGGGGGACTGGCATTGGGATCCAGGGCACAGAACCCCCTTGGGGATGTGAGTTGGTGGTGGGGGATAAGAGATGGCTACATTAACCTCTGTTGCTGCCACCGCTTCTCCCCCCACCTCCATGTCCAGATGCATCCCATAAGAAAGGGTGAGTTTGACACTTCTGGTCTATGCAAGATACCCGTTTACACTCTTTAATCGTAGTGTATATACTTCCTTTATAAAAAGCGGTCTCTTTGTGACTGATCTTCACATATGGTAAAAGAATAATTTGTAGGGGATACAATGGGCAAGTTATATTTAGGGCTAGTGTTTGGAAGAGGTTTATATCTAAGGCTAGAGACCTTTTATAAAGTATAGAAACTGATCAAATAATAAGTTATTATATTTATGAGATTATGAGATTCATAGATTCTTAGATGTTAGGGTCGGAAGGGACCTCAATAGATCATCGAGTCTGACCCCCTGCATAGGCAGGAAAG
>NW_005842182.1:1058257-1080369 GCF_000455745.1 Alligator sinensis | reverse complement strand
GCAGTATTCCAACTGCGGTCTGACCAGTGCCCGATAGAGGGGAATTATCACCTCCTTGGTTCTGTTCGTCATACATCTGCTGATGCACAATAAAGGGCCATTAGCTTTTCTGATGACTTTGTCACACTGGCGACTCATGTTCATCTTGGAGTCCACTAGGACTCCAAGATCCCTTTCCGCTTCCGTGCCTCCAAGCAGGTCATTTCCTAGGCAGTAGGTATGCTGGACATTTTTCCTCCCTAGGTGCAGCACTTTGCATTTCTCCTTGTTGAATTGCATTCTGTTGTTTTCTGCCCATATGTCCAACCTGTCCAGGTCTGCTTGTAGTTGTTCCCTGCCCTCCGGCGTGTCCACTTCTCCCCACAGTTTTGTGTCATCCGCAAACTTGGACAGAGTACACTTCACTCCCTTGTCCAAGACGCTGATGAAGACATTGAAGAGTATCGGTCCAAGGACCGAGCCCTGTGGGACCCCACTGCCCACACCCTTCCAGGTCGATACCGACCCATCCACTACGACTCTCTGGGTGCGACCCTCTAGCCAATTCGCCACCCACCGGACTGTGTAGTCATCCAAGTCACAGCCTCTTAACTTGTTCACCAGTATGGGGTGGGATACCGTATCGAAGGCCTTCCTGAAGTCTAAGTAAATGACGTCAACCCCTACTCCTGCGTTCAGGTGTTTTGTAACCTGGTCATAAAAAGAGACTAGATTAGTCAGGCATGATCTACCTGCTACGAACCCAGGCTGGTTTCCCCTCAGCATAATTTTTCCTGCCGGGCTTTTGGAAACTCTTTTTAAAAATCTTGATTATTTAAACAGGAGATTGTTCTGCATACTCTCATTTTTACCCTTTACACTCTTCATTGGAAACAAGTATGTCAGGGGCTTACCAGTGCTGCTAAGTCAGCTACAAAGGGAAGTGAAGGAGGACTCTGAAACGCCATACGACTTGGGAAGTGAAAGGGCAACTTGCTTGGGGGACCTACACTTGGAGGACTTGTTTCTAGGCCCTAAGTTGCCTTTTAGCAACTTGGTAACCCCCTGCTTTAATGATTTTTATGATTAAATTTTAATTTCACAAAACAAAAGAATTTTAGATAACATGCCTGACCCCATCAATGCTTGTCTTTTTACAACCAGTTTCCTGTAATATTCCTTTATCTGTATTAACCTTTAAGATAGTGTTTGATTGGAAGTGAGAACTTCTCATTTCTCACCTTGTGATGCTGCTCTTTCTTGAGTCCATGAGTAACAGAATGACTTGCAGACTTTGTTTCTAAATATTTAACTAATGGAAATATTAAGTCAACAGTACTGAAATTTAGCTTGCAGTTGAACACCAGGAACAAAACAATGGCAGTGTGTCAACAGGACTAAATAAGGTCTTTTGGACAAGAAAATAGTTGATGGTAGGTGGTGGGGAGACTTTCCAAACATCTGTTCATAATTTTTACCTGCTTAAGGTAATGGTAATGCACAACATGCACATTTAAAATAACAAATGTGTTGCCTTGTGATTAAGACCAAATATAATACTTCAGGTTCAGGAATAGGCTTAGACTTTGTGACCACTAGCATAGTAAGGAATGATTATCTGCTTACAGGCTTTGCGTGTTGCTGCAGCACAAAGGAATAATAATTACAAACTAGCCAAAGTCTTATTCAAGGTATTCATCGTTCTTGGTTTCTTTAGTCTTTTATGCAAACAGGTTTGATCAGAAGTGAAAAAGAAATGGCTGGAAAATGATGGTGATTAAAAACCTAAGACAAAAAGCTCCATAAAAACCTGCACCTAAAGAAATTATCGACATGGAAAGCACACCTGCCATAATTTTATGATGAGAATTATAAAGAGGATTTTGCAGACATTTATTTCCTGTTACAGAGTTTAATTATTTCTTCTGCTTTACTGCCCCAGGAACTCATTATACAATGACAAATGGAGGAAGCATTAACAGTTCAACGCATTTATTGGACCTCTTGGATGAACCCATACCTGGTGTTGGAACATACGATGACTTCCATACTATTGATTGGGTGCGGGAGAAGTGCAAAGACAGAGAAAGGCATAGACGGGTGCGTGAGATCAATAACAATAATTGGAAGTTATTTTTTGTTGTGTTTTGCACTAGGGTCTGATCCAGCCACCACTTTTAAATATGGGCATAGATCTAAAATAGTCACATTAGCCTCAGTAGCACTACTCACATTATTAGAGCTACCACCATGCTTAAATGTACTGCAAGATTGGGTTCTCAATTAATGAGGTAGTGTATTTTTCTGAAAGTGCAAATAAGGCTTTGTGCGCACAGAAAAGTCGTGTCCCTTTTTATTGTATTGGTATGTTTAAAGCTACCCTCAGTGTAGGTGCACTTGTACATATTAAAGAGTTTATACTGACATAATTGTTTCTATACAGGAATAAGGCATTTTTATACTGGTGTAATTGCACCAATACTAAGTTGTAGTACTGGTTTACCTATTTAGGTAATAAAATTACATGCTCAACTGAAATAGATAAACCGGTGCAAACACTGTGTGCAGATCAGGCCTTACTAAGAAATTGTTTTCCTTACTTTCCTTTATGAAAACACTTCCAAATCCTGAAATGTTCTTTTTTCCTTTCCATACTGGTCTTCTCTGAAATTCTTCAAACTTCAGGTCTCATTTAGGAAAGCACATGCAGAGCTTCTTAACCAGTGGGACTTGCATGATTTACAGGCCCATTAGTCACTAATATACCAGCTATTTGGGAGATCACTGTCAGGTTTTGGAATACCCACATTAAATTTACCCGTACGGGGAAAACAATTTGACGAGATCAATTTATTGTTTTGTTTTGTTTTGTCCCTGTTTCCTCGTAATATTTTCCTGAACTATTTTAACTTATATAAAATGGTAGGTAGTTTAAAAATGAAAGGTAACTAAATTGAAAACTTCCTGGTACTAAACTAGTTGCCAGCAGGTCTCATGCAAGAAATTTCCTCCAAGTACAATGCCATGTAATTTGCTGCATCACTGTTATTTGTTTGCCTTCTGCAAAAGCACAAATATCGGCTATTGTTGGAAGCAAAATACAAGGCCTTGTAGAGTGATCTGAGCTGCTCTGGCAAATCCTACATTGTTTCAAAAAACTCAAATCCCAATTGTAACTGTTCTAGCCAGTGCTTCTCTCAGGTACACAGATTTGTCTGCAATAGTTCTGAGAACATATACTCTGATTGTATAGGGCTGATATGTTGCTTTTTGCCACCTTTACCTTTAAATAATACTTTCTTTGGTAATTTGATGGCAAATAAGCAGTAGTTAATACAGCTTCCCAGAAATGATGCGAATATATTGGCTAGCCTTAGTTTGTGGCTATCACAGGATGGAATGCCAGAGCTGCCCAAATGCAAGCTGCATGGCTGCCAGTGAGTTGGCCTAGAAAGAAATGAATATCGCTCAAAACTAGCAACGGTTTGTTTAGTGTACATTCGATATGAGTGCTTTATAGAAGTCTGTGTAGCCCAGAATTATTAGTCTTAGAAGAAAGAAAAAGGATACTGACCAGTTTGCAGAGATTTTTAAAAGATGCTTTGAAAATGTAATATATCAGGTCTATAAACATAAAGTATATTCACTTCATTTTAAAAGAACATTGCCAGTTTGAAATTTAATGATCATGAAAAAAAGAGGGGCGGAGAGAGAGTAAAATGAGTTTTATGGATTATCCATGTTTCTAAATCCCCTTGCCCATTTTTGTGATTGATCAGTTATATTTTCTGTTTATTACATATCTTTTCTTTCCTTTTGAATATAAAAAATCCTACAAGAACAGGGATTTTCCAAACAGGAAGAACAGAAAAAGTACTTTTGAAATCAAATTAACTATGCATGAAATGCATTTAGACATACAAAGTAAATAAGCCCCCAAAACAGAGAGAATATTTTCAGTGGCAGTGGTTGTAAGCATCATTTGTAACAGTGTGGGTAAAAATATCAGGCAGAAAAAAGAAATATATGGGTACTTGCAATCAAATTCACCAGATATTAAATGTCCTTGAATTTAGTGGAATAATTTACTTCTAGCTAGGCTCTGTTAATCCATATTTATTCCTTGTTTCTAAAAATAATTTTCTGGTAACTTATTTCAGGTTTAACATACTATAAATTCACTTTCATTTTACAATAATTTATTCTAATAAAATGGACTATCGTGTACATTGTACGTTTTGTCTAAAGTTTATCCTCTGTTGTCCTTTGAATTATACAGATTCTTCTGTTCCTTCTTTTATTATCTTATACTTGAATTACCAGGTTGATCAAATATGTGTATGCAAATAATTATAGAGGGAAAGTGCTTCTTAGTTTAAGGATGAGGATATCTGTGAGCTGCTTTCATCACGAGTCTGTAAATCATATCTTAAAGGTACTAATGTTCCAGTTCATAACACAAGACGATCCATTTCTATTTGCAGATTAACAGCAAGAAGAAGGAATCGGCCTGGGAGATGACAAAAAGTTTATATGATGCCTGGTCAGGATGGCTAGTAGTTACACTAACTGGTTTGGCATCAGGTAAAGATAAATCAGAGGATCCCTTCTAGTGCTTACAATAGTGCACAACTACTTCTCTTTTCTAATTTTTTTCTGATCTTTCAAGCTTTCTACAGTGTGTGGGTTTTTGTCCTTGTATTAAAACAAGTATTATTTTGTTCTTGTATCTGCCCAGTATTATAAATGTATAAATGGGGAGACGTTTATGTATAATACCAGAACAGGATCAAGATAAAAGCATAATCTCATTTGAAGTAGTAAGTAGTCAAGTAACTAATGTAGTTCTTGAAAAAGATTCCAGAGTTTGGAGATTAGAGACTGTTTCTATCCACGAAATAGGTGACCTCCTTGCCCCGCTGAAATCAAGGAGAGCCTTAGCAGGTAAGTAAACTTCCTTACACTGAATAGACTACATAGTTGAATTTTGGCCTGGCACAATAACTTTTAGGACTGAGGTGGATATTCATTCTCCTAATTAATTTATTTATAGTTCCTTCTGTCTGAGATGGTGAGGAAGAGTGTCATTATTGATTGTAAGGATGATTCTTTTGCTGTGGATTTTCCCCTCGCTAGGAATGTATAGAGTCTTCTTTATTCCAACCACATCTATTGATGTTTATGTTGATAGGCTTTGATTACTTTTATTGAGTGAAATCCGGGCCTACTGAATAATCAGATCATTGGGAATAGTGCTGTTGACTTCATTGGACCCAGGAATTCCCAGGGAAAGCCAGCAAATGTTAAGCTGCTCTTAATTCAGTAAAAGATATGACCTTAAAAATTCCTTACTTCTTGCATAATTCCTGGACCATCACAGCTACAACAATCACTCTAACACTACTACTGTTATTCTTCTAGCAGCTTTACCAATATAAGTCCATTGTTTGTCTGTAGAGATGCATTCAATAAATCACCTAATTGAAAGTGTTTGAAATCAGTTTTTGTTACAAAACAGATTTTTATTAGTCATTAATAGTATCCGTCCCCTTGGGTTTGCCCAAATTTAGGGGACCAGACTTAGTGACAGAGAAGGCCTCTGCCACTCTTAGGGTACTATGGAAAACTGTTTTAAACCATAAACTGGTGTGAGCATGAGAAATTTCCTACTAAACTGGTAACAGGAAAACCATGCTTTTGTAAAACTGCCATTTAGTCTCCCTTTCTAACCTGTTTCCTTGAGTTGGGTAATAACGGCTTATCAAAAATTTGCCTTGACTGCAATTTTGACCTACCTTCACATCACAGAAGTCAGTCTTTAAGGGGCTGAGCTTGAGAAGTGCTGAGCATCTGTACTTCTCATTAACTTCAGTGTGAATTCTGGAGACTCAGAGCATCACAAGATCAGCTCATGTGTGGGTTATCTCAGGCAGCGTGTTTGAAATTCTTTTGATGTATCATTTGGGCTTCACTAATATTTTTGTTAGTGAGAGAGTTAATTATGCTATCAAATTTTATGATTGATCTCTTATGTTGAATATACAGTATTTGCTGACATATCACCAGGGATCTTGGTTTTCTGTTTAAAAATCGCAAAACAAAAAAAGAGGCCCCGAGGGAAGGGCAGCAGGGCAGGGAGCCTGAGCCCGTGGCATGGCAGATTGTACCCAGCCCCAGCCCACCCACAGATCTGGGGGACATGCCTGCCCAGGAGTGAACGCAGCAGCAGGGAGACAGCCCCACCTCTCCCCCTGCCCACGAGATAAGCCACCTGTGGCCCTGTCCTGCACCCTGCTTGGGCTCTGCAGCCACACATTCTGGCCCTGGGGCCCAAGCCCCATGCACCCCGCAGCTGGGCAGTAGTCCCAGCCCTGCCCAAAGCCCTCCCTCCCTATGGGTGCCTCAATCCCCCCCCCCACCAGATTTACCTGCAGGAGCTGCTCTCCAAGTCTGTGTGCATGTGCATATGCTCTCCAAGTCTGTGTGCGTGCGTATATGCACATGGCACCCCCTGCCTGACTGCCCTCTCCCCACTCCCCCAGCTGCTTGCAGGCTAGAACTCTGTGAGCCTGCAGAGAGCTCTTTGCAAAAGTGGAAAATCTGCATGTTTATCCATTAATGAGAAATCCAGGTGTTTTTTCAGTTAAAAGGGAAAAACCTCATATTTTTCCCCATTTTTCCATGGGGAACAGAAAACCCAGATTCCTGCATATCACACACACCTTTCCATCAAAACTTAGCCTTCCAAAATTGTTTTTTTCTTAAGTAGGGAAGCTGATTTTTGTCCCAGAATAGCAATTGTAGTATTTCTGTTTAAGCATCTGATGGGATCAGTTCACTTCCTGGCTTATTATAACATTTACGTGATTTCCTGCTAATGGATCTTCTGTCAACAGGTATTAACCAACTCTCCTTTTTTAATGGTCTTCATGTTCCACTAACCAAGCCATCCTTTCTTCTGCAGTTGTGCTAAAGAGTTTACAGTTTAGCTACTCCTGATCACTCGCTTATTTCACAGTCTTCTTATTTCACAGACTTCTTATTTTTAGCTTTTTTTAAAATGCTTGAACTGCCCATGGAATCCAGTCTTCAGGAGCAGCTGAAGTTTCAGCTTTTGCCTGAGCTGTCAAAAGCTGTTGACAGTTTAGCTGGGAAAGGGTTAAAGCTGTAGCTTTTGCCTGGTAGGAAAAGGGAGGGTGAGTAAACTGAAGATTAGGATCTGTCCTTACTCAATATGGCCATAAATCTGGAAAAAAAATATTTTTCTCCATTCTGCCTTCCCAAAAACAAGGTGTGTGTCTTATTTGGGTGTTTGTGATATGTAAGAAAATACAATAATAATTTCAGTGAATCATTTGAGCTACATTAACATGTCAGCTATATCCTCTGTCTTTTTATATATTTACTTTTTTGGACCGTTGAAAAATGGTATCTTAAATTATCATAGCTGATTTAATTAAGGAATTCTGTAATTTATCTGATACAGAATTTTAATGAAAAGACCTAGATCAGTTTCACCCCTTGCAAACTGATTTCCATGGAGGGACTCAATTAGTATTTTACAGAAAATATTTGAAATATCCTCTTTACTTGTGCCTTTTCCTTTAGGTTTGTTTTTATATATCAGTTAACTGCTGTTTTATGTCTGTTATATCAACAGATGTCAGTTTTTCTTGACTTTTTTAATTTCAGAAATCTAACACAACTGTTTGTACAACAGGGGCATTGGCTGGGTTAATAGATATTGCTGCTGATTGGATGACTGACTTAAAGGAAGGCATTTGCCTTAATGACTTGTGGTATAACCACGAGCAGTGTTGTTGGAGATCGAATGAGACTACATTTGAAGAGAGAGACAAATGCCCACAATGGAAAACATGGGCAGAACTAATAATTGGCCAAGCAGAAGTAAGTATAAACCCTAGTGAAGAAAGGGCTAGGATCAAGGAGTTGAACTAGGAACTTGAACATGTAGGTTGTATTATTAGTTGTTGGTGTTCTTTGGCTCTTATTTTGCTTGCCAAACCTGAATATGTTGTAATGAAGCATATACTGGCATAAAAGTGCATTTGCATTTACACTATTGAGGACAGCTATGCTAGTCAAACAATGTTAACAAAACGCTCCCCTTGGGCTTTATAGTTTGATCCTCCAAGCTTCTATCAAAGCTATTTTTTGGTGAGGCTCAGTGGTAGATCTTCTTTATGGGGCAGCTTTCAGCGTAAGGGTATTAATCTCTCTCTTTCTATTTTTCAGTCTCTAAAATTGGAAGCTATAATAATTAATTAATACTTATGAGCTGCTCAGATGCTACACTAATCAGCACAATAGAAATGTCTATAAATAAGTAAAGGGCTCATCTTCTGAAAGAGAACATGGCAGTTTGTGTTCTTGATTGTGGTTATGTGTAAAAATCCCCCAAAAACCAAGACTTGTTTTGTATTAATAAAATTCTGAGTTGGTTTTGTTCATTATTTTTTAGCAGTATGCAGTTTAGGAAAAAAATGACTCCATTAGATTTTACTAGCCTAAAGTTGCAAAAATTGACTGTGTTACCTATGACTCATTGATTTAATTGTTTCACTCTTGGTTTGATTAGTCTGATTTTGATATAGATCAAATAGATATTAGCCTAAACTTTTCTGTACAATTTAATCTAATGATTTTAACTTTTCAGACAAAGCTAATATTTGTTCATGTTAGTAATATTTGTTTCCATTAGACTGTATATGTAATTGTTTTTACCATAAGAGTCCTTCATGATTACTTTTGTTCAATGCATTTTGTTTACATATTAATGGAATTATATTGTGGGGTTTTTCTGCTTGTGTTTTTAGGGTCCAGGTTCATATATAATGAACTACATAATGTACATTTTCTGGGCTTTGAGCTTTGCTTTTCTAGCGGTTTCTTTTGTGAAGGTGTTTGCTCCTTATGCCTGTGGCTCTGGGATACCAGAGGTAGGATATGAAGAATTTCTATTTTTATGAATGTTTAATGCTAAGAAATGACAGATTATGTTGCCTAGATATTATAATAAAATAATGCTAAAAGGTCATGTTACCTTATATTACATACTGCGGGAAGGGGAAGGCAAGAACAAACCTTTAACGTATATACAATACTATATTTAATACAAGTAATAATTTTCATTGCACTAAAAAAATACCAGCAGTCTAAAAATAATGTTGCCTGAGTTCTTGAATTTGCTTTCAGATGACCTGAATTTACAGTGAGACTTTTTGGTTTGTTCTGGAGACCTCTGAAGTGATTTTTTTTCTGTCTTGCCATTTTAGGGATGATAGAACAGTAATTCATTGTTGCAGTGCAATGCCCTTTATTGCAGTAATCAATCTTTTGCTGCATTACCCATTATTGTTTTTAGTAATGCAAACTGATGTGCAACCAGGTAATAAACTAAAAATGTTTTTTGAGCAAATAACAGCAAAGTCTTGTTGTTTGTACAACTACTTGTCACCTGTCTAACTTCAGAATTGTAAGAATTGCACTTTCTGGTCATTCTAGTAGAATGACTGCTTGTTTATAAGTATTACCCAAGATTTTTAAGACTCTGAGGTCCAAGGGTTTGTCCTTGCATAAGAGTCTCCCTTGAAATAAGTAAGAATTTTATGCATTTATCCAAATGCTGTATTGATCCTAAATCTATCTAAATTTACACTGCTAACATTTAAATTATAGGATTATAGCATTAAAGGGCTGGAAAGATCTCAAAGGTCACCTAATCCAACCCAGTTCAGTGGCAGGATTTACTGTTCCTAAACCATCAAAATCAGATACCAGGAAATAAATTCCACAACTCCCTGAGGCAGTCTGCTCCTTTGCCCTATGGTTTAGGAAGCTTTTCTTGAAATTTTAAATTACATCTTCTTTGCTGCAGTTTAAATCCGTTACCTCCTATCCTGCCCTCTGTTGCAAGAAAAGCTATTTTTTTAATTCCCTTATAGCAGCGGTTTAAAAACTACGGCAAAGCCCCATCATCTGGCCCTCAATGCTGCCTTGGGGTCCAGAGTTGACCCACATGCGACACACAGTGGGCGCGTCTGCACATGCATTTTCTGCAGCACCAGTTTACTTGCAAGTAAACTACTCACGAATAAACAGTGCCAGGCAGGGGTCTACACATGCAGGGAACCAGCAGCAGGGAACTGGTGGATCGAGGCAGTGGGCTGGGACTTATCCCACCTCTGCAGCTATTTCCAAGCCTCATGCCTCAATCACCCAGTCGGGGCTTGGGGCTGGGACCTGTCCCTGACCATGACAGTTCCCAGTTCCTGCTCTGCATGCCAGGCAGAGGCTGGGAAGCTTGTTCCTCGCTCAGCTCTGTGAGCCTGGAGCTGGGGAGGAGAACAGGCTGCGGAGCCTCTCCAGCCTATTCTCCCCACAAGCTCTGTGATCATGGAACTGAGTGTGCAACAAGCTCCCCAGCCTGTTTTCCCCCGCACCACCCAGCTCCACGCTTGTGGAACTGGGTGGGAAACAGGCTCCCCGGCCCCCTCCAGCAGGGAACTCCCAGCACCAGCTCCACAACCGCAGGGCCAGTGCTGGGGAGACCCTTATCTCCCAGTGCTGGCCCTGCTGTCCTGGAGCTGTTGCTGGGAGAGAAGAGTCTCCCATCCAGCACCTGCCATACATATAGCGCATCCCCCTGCCCCTCTGCCGGTCACTCTTAGGTGGGTGTGGTGTGCAGCAGGGCTCCCAGACTAGCTGAAGTGGGTGCTGAATGTGGTATACATCCTGGACCGGTACCACATGCAATGCAGTCCTGGACCAGCCAGAGTGAACTACGCATACACTGGATCTCGCAAGTAGAGGGAGAAAGGGTAGGCCCATGGGCCCAACCTGTCCTATGGCCTGGCCCCACACCACTCATCCAGCCCACAAGGCCAGATGAGTTTTTCACCCCTGTGTTGTACCATATTTCTATGGTGCTCATTTGAATTTTCCTTGCTCTGAGTGTGTTACTGTTTATCAATTTTTTTCTGACTAATGGCATAATACTATTAGGCAAAGAAATGCATTTGAAAAATGTAATTTTTTTTCTAGTGAAAATAGCAGCTTTTCTTTATCAGTATGTGTTAGTTAGCCTTACCCTCACATGTTGTTTACAATACCAGCTGAGAATATAAGGAAGAGTAAAATTGGCAAAACAGCATATTAGGATTCAGGTTAATGAAAATAATTAATTGGTATCTCTGAATACAGTTTTCATAGTTGGTTTGTTTCTGCTGCAAGAATTTTATAATTAGCATTTGTCAGGTTACATAATAAAGCTATTTAATGAATATAGTCTTGTACATGACTGGAGGTATCTTTTCTATTTAATATAATCAATCCACAGAGATGCCATATGCCACTGCATTATGTGTGAATATACCTCTTAGATAATAGTGTAAATGTATCATAAGCAGTAGGCTTCTGGTAAACAAACTGACTGTAGATAATTTGACATTCAGTTAGTAATTTGAAAACAAATGTTTTAAGAGTGGTATTCTTCAGGGGAAAAAAACCTCCTCAAATATGTCATTTTAAGCTACATTTCTGAAATGGGAGAGTTAAAATCCTATGAACGTTAAAGTTTGTATATTTTCTAAAGAAAATGAAATGCAATAACATGTTTTTTTTTCTCTTAGATTAAAACTATCTTGAGTGGCTTCATCATCAGAGGTTACTTGGGCAAGTGGACCTTGATGATTAAAACCATCACTTTAGTCTTGGCTGTAGCATCAGGCTTGAGCTTAGGAAAGGAGGGTCCTTTGGTACATGTAGCTTGTTGCTGTGGGAATATTTTTTCCTACCTCTTTCCAAAGTACAGCACAAATGAAGCTAAAAAAAGAGAGGTAAGTTCCTTCTAAAACTCGAAAAATTATGTGTTTTATAATCCATTCTGCTTAGCTTGCAGCCTGAGAATCCTTGCTTTAAGACAAAACAGAAGATGTATCCTGTGTTCAATAGTAAAGGGTGGAAATAGAGATAAGGAGACCACAGTAAGGGGGAAAGAAAGAGTAAAAGGAGAAAGGAAATCCAGAGGGAATGAAATAGAAAAAAGGATAGAATGCAAGAAGAAAAAGAATGGAAGACAGAAACTAGTCAAAAATAAAAAAGCCCCTCCTCCTTTGGTTGCATAATCTAAGGACCATATAGAATGGTGGCCACATATTGTACTTATACTGTTCATTGTCCACATTGAAAGGAAAAAAGCATAGATAGGAAACTGAAGAAAAAATACTCTGTAGTTTATTGACATATGGAAAAAAACCCCAATTCACTTGACCAAATGCAAAGGGAAAAGGTGTCTTTTTGATTAAAGCAATCAGGACTTGTGGGAGAGTTAATGTCTTTCATTAGACCAGGGATGGGCAAAATGTGGCCCGTGGGCTGGATGCGGCCCGCCAGGCCATTCTGTCCGGCTTGCGGGGCCCCTAAAAAACTTAGAAAATTAATATTTATCTGCCCCTGGCTGCCTGTCATGCAGCCCTCGATGGCTTGACAAAACTCGGTAAGTGGCCTTCCGCCCAAAATAATTGCCCACCCCTGCATTAAACCAACTAGTTAATCTTGTAGATTAAGTGTTTCGTATGTAGCACCGGACCTCCACCCCCTCAAAAATCACATCTACAATTGAGAATTCAGAATTACTGGCAGATTCATCGGGTATTTTCTAAGCTTCTGTCTCTCCAATATTTTATTCAGAACTGATTCTTCATGGCAGGAGCTACCCACTGCTCCCTTTTTGAATTTTGCTGCTAGTGCCCATGAGACGTGAGCAGTGAACTTCCTCCATCACTGGCTCATATTAATTCCAGTTAATTTTAATCAGCTCCTGAAATAATGTTTGACTATTAGTTCAAACTATTGTACTTTCATAATAGTGGCTTTGCTGCTGGCTAAAACTCCTGTCCCATAGCAGTTATGTGATGTAGAGAGCTGTCATCACAAGAGAAGCTGGGAGGAAGAACGCTCATTGAGAAAAGACTAACAAGAGAAGCTGGAATGGCAGTACAGGATATAGTGTGCAGAATAAGCAGTTGTGCCTTTTACAGGAGGAAGGGAAGAGATCACCAGTTTGTCTTTTAGGATTCTAAGGTCTCTGCTGCCATGTAAATACTTACTGGTCTGTCATAGCAATAAGTTTAAACAAACACCAAAACAAAATCTCATCGTTCATCTTTTCCAGGTGTTATCAGCTGCATCAGCAGCAGGAGTATCAGTAGCTTTTGGTGCCCCAATTGGTGGAGTCCTTTTTAGTCTGGAGGAGGTATGTGAAGAGATGTGTGGAAATGTATTGAAAAAGGAATGTTTTAACACCAGTAG
Organism: Alligator sinensis; assembly: GCF_000455745.1. Classification (NCBI taxonomy): domain Eukaryota; kingdom Metazoa; phylum Chordata; order Crocodylia; family Alligatoridae; genus Alligator; species Alligator sinensis. The sequence continues at coordinate 1,067,058 of NW_005842182.1, read as the reverse complement.
TCTCAAACCTTTTATATCCAGAGCCTTTTGTAAGACTCTTCCATGAGCCCTGATTCTGCAATGAATTCTTTGTATAGCTTCTTTGCTGCATAGGGTCCTCCTCAGCAACTTGAGTAGTAGCCCACCTTAGGTAGTATTGCTTTATTATATTGGTGTGACTGTTATTTGGCTTTGATTCATTCACTTCAGTGATTTTTCTTCATAAAATGTATGGTCTTAGACATTCACATCATGAATTCTGTTAGGGGCAAGCTCCTCAGATAACACTGGTTCATACGAGTGTCATAGGCTAACATTTCTTTGTTTCTGTTTTATATTTCATGAATAGAGTTAATCCAAATGTTCCTGGTGACAATTTAAAATTCCCCCTTATTGGCAAAGAAAGAAAATGAGTACTTACCAAGAACTGAAGCTGCTGGTGGGGGGGATGTTATTGTGCAATTAAATCCTTGCCTGTTTTTAATCCCTACACTTTATATTTAAAAAAAATTGTACATGTAGGAGCCTTCTTAATCTAGTGTATTGTAGAAAGTGCTGATCGGCTTATCTGGCCTTGCCAACTTGCTTCTAACACTCTAATTTCCTGATGCTAGAAATATATTTTGTTAATTTAAAAAAAAGGCAAATAAAGGTGTTCTTTCTATCCATTTTGATAGAACAGGCATTGGTCCAACATGGATTCTACATTTTTTAATAACTGAAAACATCATTCTAATATTATAAAAACTTAAGTCTGTCTGTCTGTCTGTTCGTAACACTTTATTCACGCTCTGATTGGCTGATGGAAACAGCTATTCGGAGTACTCCAAGCGTGGGGGAGCGCTACCATGATTCTGACGCTGCGCTGAGGACTGGACAGAGGTGCCACTGGCCTTGGCTCCCCCACCCCACTCCCTGCAAGAGGCAGAACAATGGCAGCATGGGGAGTTACGTGGCGGCACTCCATCCCAGCCCCCTGCCCCCAACGCTCCTGTCATTCTTGACGGGCAATTGGCTAGTAACATTATATTTATAAAGACATTATACTATAAAACTGAACTCCAAGCTAGTGAAATTCTTCTCTCATGAATATGCGTTTTCAGTTCAGTATCCCTGCCCTTTTTTTGTATTTGGTAGCCTTAGGAGTATATTTCAGAGCATTAGTATCTATATGAGACAGCTAATTTAGATCTAATTAAAAATCCCAGTTTCAATACTTTGAACATTAGAGGTGAAGAAAAGAAGCAGCCAGGAGACTTTCCACATGTAATTTCTGCCTTATTGCTGTAGTATTCTGGAAACATCTCTAATATTTTTAAGAAAAAACAAAAAGGAAAAAAGAAACATCTTGGAAGTTGATGTCCAAGGCTATTAAAAAATCATGCTAATTATAGGTGGGTTAGCAGGCCTGATTTTAGGTGGCAATTTTTTCGTATCTTGGCAATAGATCTTGAAATCCCATTAGCCACCTGAAGCACTTTCTACAGTACCACTTTCAGTGGAGCCAAACCATTGTTAGTAACAGCGGCAAGTTTTAAAGAAGGCTGCTAGAGTGCCTCAGCAGGTGGTGTGCATAGCAGAGATCACAGCTGAGTATGTTAAGGCCATAACTATTTGTTAAAATTTAGCGAGTAATTTAAAAAAACATTACCATTCTCAAGAATTTTGCCAAAGTCTTGATGTGATGATGCTTTTAGCATTGCTTTTGCACTGGCTTGTCCATTAAGGATGATGCAGCATAACTATGAAATGCCTCATAGCGCTTTAAACATATAAAATAATATATAGAAGTGTCCAGAATTGCTATTTTTGGTTGATAACTCAGTGTTTTCTTGCTTAGTGCGAACAAAGGATGGAATAGCTGTTGTTTTCTGTGGATTTTACTTTGAAATGTTGTTAAAATGAACTGCTGGTAATTCTAACTTTTCCCCTTTGCAGGTCAGTTATTACTTCCCACTAAAAACTTTGTGGAGGTCATTTTTTGCAGCTTTAGTTGCTGCTTTTGTTTTGAGATCCATCAATCCTTTTGGTAACAGCCGTCTAGTTCTTTTTTATGTGGAATACCACACCCCCTGGTACCTTTTTGAACTACTTCCTTTCATTCTCCTGGGGGTGTTTGGTGGGCTCTGGGGAGCATTTTTCATTCGTGCAAACATCGCCTGGTGCCGCCGCCGCAAATCAACAAAGTTTGGGAAGTATCCTGTCCTGGAGGTCATCATTGTTGCAGCAATAACAGCTGTCATTGCCTTTCCCAATCCATACACAAGGCTCAACACCAGTGAACTCATTAAAGAGCTCTTCACAGACTGCGGACCCTTGGAATCCTCCTCTCTCTGTGATTACAGAAATGACATGAATGCCAGTAAGATTGTAGATGATATTCCTGACCGTCCAGCAGGCACTGGAGTTTATTCGGCCATATGGCAGTTGTGTTTAGCACTTATATTCAAAATAATTATGACAGTCTTCACCTTTGGCATCAAGGTAAGTCTTCACATAAGGATTTCAAAATGCAGTGTGATAATTACCACTCTTTCTTTCTTTTTAATGATTGTTGAAACAAATCTTTTAGGAAATTGCTTTTGCTTTAATATTAGTTCTGTAAATGGCCATTTTGCTTATAAAGGGGTCTGTTGAAATGTACATCAAGTACAGAAACACGTTGGCTCTATGGTGTCAAACCCATACAAACTGAAATAATGCTTCCCAGATTTCTGAAAACTAAATGCACATCAAAAAAATGAAATCAGGCTCCACCAGCACTGCCATGTGATGTCAGAGGCCTGCCTGTCTGAATGCATATCACTTCTCCATATCCTGTTCCAATGCAGTCCTTCTGAATGTAGTGGGATTTGTAGATTAATTTATCAGATAGTTCAGAGTAGACTTTCTGCTTCACTGCTCTGATTCAGTTGCTTTAGTTGAACCTTTCTTCTTTTTGTGGTTCTTCAAGTTTAATTGTTAGGAAAATATTTTTGTACAGTGATGGATATTTGTTTCTTGGTCTACATACAGTCAGGGTAGGGATTATGCTCATCTCCTGTAGTAGGGAACAATAAAAAAACTTATTTGTTGCTTATTATGGATAGGATACAATTGTACATAATCAGGCCCATGGGAGGAAATGAATAGGGAAAGGATATTGGAGCATGAGTCTAGCAAAGAACTGGAAACAAGTTGATCTAAGTGAGTAAGCAAAAGCACTTGGGTTCTGCAGCAGGACATTGGCAGCTTCAAAGCCTTTTTTATTGTACCTTATGCTATCACGAAAGGTTAATTTTTTCAGTGTGCTGCTGTGTCATGGGAAGAACTGTAAGAAGGGAAAAGCTGAGGGATTTAACAGCTAGATTTGGGCTATGTGCATTGGATACTCAGTAAAAGCTGGGACATAGTTTGCATTGTGATATAAGGACATTAATTGGAAGTTGCTACTGATATGATAACAGTGAATAGTTAACAGTGTTTCAGGGATGCTGATTCCTTGAGATGGAGAAGTAAACATCGCTCTTAAAGCCTGGGTTTCTGACTTGCATTTTTAGATGGAAGTAGCTGCATTGATTTGCCCTGGTTTCATATTTTCAAAGTCATCTTTGCAGCCCAAATGTTGCCAGTAATGATGATGATGATAATAACAAATGAGAATGAATTCTGTAATGCAGTTTTGCAGCAGGGATTTGCTTTCACAGCAAAGACTGTGCGTAGAACTGCTAGATATGTTGTAACTGAAGTGATCTGTTTTATTACATGCACATCTTATTAGTCATTTCTTTTTCCTTAAATTAATGTATTGTATTTTGAAGAAGCATATTTAGTCAAAATGGAAGGAACATATTTATAGTAAGACTTGCATTTCATCCAACATGACACACACTTCTAGCACTTCTGACTGCCTTTAGGAGAGGTAGCAATGTAATTTCAGCATTCAACAACACATTTACAGCCAAATATGTTTTGCAGATGGGATATTTGCTTCCAGAGGAGAAGTAAGCATGAATAGCAGCAACTGCACTTTTGAATCCTCATAGTTTAATGCTGCTGATATAAACCAGGCTTTGCACTGCCTCTTTTAGGAATCATGTATTATCAGGCAAAGCTGCATCTCTAGGTCATGGTAACTAATAGGAAAAAAGAAATTAAATGGATATGGTAACTACGAATTACAAACACTGTGGTTCTATTCTGTATGTGGTGTATCTGAGCAGTTAGTAGAAACAATGGTTGCTCTTTGGGTAGTTCTCATATTTAAGAGCCTCTGAGATGCCAACATTAAAGGTGCAGTGTAATAAGGAGGATTTGGTTCATGCACTTTTAAAAACATACCTGTTGCACTGAGCAAATCATGAGAACGTGGTAGCTAGTTAGGGTACTGGGCAGATGCCTCTTTGGGGCACGTTTGTTGGCTCTTTGGAATTTCAGACCGTACAGAAAGGCACAGAACAATAAGGAAGATCTTTCAGTCTTATAACCTGACTTAGGGTACAGGTCTGGAGGAGCTGTGATGTTAGCCCTGGGAATTCTTCCTTGCTGATACCCTCTGCCTTAAATGTATATACAATGTAAGTAAACACACTCTTAACATGTAATTGACTCAAGTAACTGAAGAGTCGATATTTTTGGCGTTAAATATTCTCAGTTTATGATGTCAGTTTACATAGAAACACTGGCAATTTGATCACTTACATCTCTCTGTTTGAAACTTCAGGTCAGAATTACTTTTGAAAAGATGTCAGTTAATTCTCTATGGATTTGTGTGAAGTACATTTTTCAATAACAAGCTGCATGAGGCCACGTGTATTTTACAGCTTTATCATATTAATATTTTTATTGCTTCTGTCGTAGGTACCATCTGGTTTGTTCATCCCCAGCATGGCAATTGGAGCAATAGCAGGGAGAATTGTAGGAATCGCAGTGGAGCAGCTGGCCTATTATCACCACGACTGGTTTATCTTCAAGGAGTGGTGTGAGGTTGGAGCTGATTGTATCACACCAGGCCTTTATGCCATGGTTGGTGCTGCTGCATGCTTAGGTAACTGAACTGTAACCTGAAAATAGGGGACTGATATTTTTAGTATTAGCAAAATAGAATTCTTTAAGGATGAAAGGAAAAAGCTGCAATCAAGCACATGTTTATAAGCAGGGATCCTGGTTTTCTCTGATTAAAAAAAATCTGCAATTTTCAGGTTAAAAAAGTAACCCAAAATCCACAGTTTTCTGTGATCAAAATGAAACGCCACTATATATATATTGATGTATTACTGGTGTTTCATTTTAATCACGGAAAAATGTGGATTTTGGGTTACTTTTTTAAACCTGAAAATTGGGGATTTTTTTTTATCAGAGAAAACCAGGATCCCTATTTATAAGTATCGGAGGAATTTTGTACACAGAACCGTGTACATAGTTGTAGGTACATAGGAAAATACATACATGTATCTATAGGAAATTATGATGATCAGAAGACTGGAATGTAACATTTACATAATTTACAAAATACAGATCAGTGATGTTCTATGGAATAGAAGAATTTAAATCCTAGGGTCCACTTTCTTTTGGACATGGAGAGACATTAATTACTGCTTAGTTAGAGGAAGGATTCTTGAAAGTTATATTTCCCACAATGGAGAGTTTGTTAATCAAGAGGCGTTAAAATTATTTTCAGGTATTTACCTTCCATCTGCTGCTGCTGGTTTCTGTATCTGTTCCAAAAATATTTTCTGGAAATGACATCAGGAAAGACAAGTGACTAATAATGATTTGAGGTGCTGGATTTGAGATGCTTCTAAGAGGTCTGGTTTTCAGAAAGTGCTGAGCTGCCACTCTCTGAAAATCAGCCCCTCTGATTGTGTCTCATGATGGGCACTAAGTTTGAATGCCTTGCTTTAGCTTCTTATATAGTTGACTTTCATTAAACTTTGACAAGCCATTTGTACAGTTCTCCATTTGAACAACTGTATCAGTAAACAATCAAATTAAAAGGTAGAAAAAAATTGAAAGGCTAAAAAGAACCTCGTCATAACCCTTTTTGAAAAACCCACCTAAAGCTCTTTACTCATGTCTTGAATATATAGGAAGAAGTCTGATGCACTCCTGTTCCTGAACGTGTTTAGATAACACAAGGCTATCAGAGCAAAAAACATTATCAACTAATTTTTAAGTACAGGGGAATGTTTTACACATATACTAAGCCACTGTTGATGCCATTGCCCTGCAGTATCTTATGTATCATCTAAAGAAATTGATCTAGCTAAATCCCTCCAGGAGGACACACATGATTTACAACAGAGGAAGAGAACTATTGAATGTTAAATTAGGAGAGAGAAATATAATTTGCGTCTTTCCAATTGCTCCAAGAGGAGGTCATTTTTGTCAGTTCAGGGTTTTCTTTCGAATGTATAATTGAGAAAAGCTAAAGCATTCAGTTCTTAATCCCTTTGAGAAGCGCAGCTCTCTAACTGCTTCTCACATTTCCCTTTATAAACAGTTTTGTTCTATTTTTACCAAATTCTGATCTTGGAGGTGTTTCCTTGAATATCTTGGTAGTTAATATTTTAGTTAAATAACACTGAAAAAAGAAATTTAGTGCTGTAAAGATTATTTCAGAATCTTTGGATTTTTAGTTAATTTATATGATAAAATCACACATGCTTTTTCTTTTGTAAGACATGATCTGTCTCTTCATTTCTTTAGGGTTCTTCTCTTCTAGTACTCCTGTTTTATAAGATATTCTGTTCTCCTATTGTAAGCTGCCCTGAGCCTTTTTTGGGAAGGGCAGCATATACCTTGAATGGACAAACAAATAAATAACACAAATATTCTGTTATTTCCAGAGTTCTATTATTTTCTTTTAGTCCTGTACCGGTTGCTGTTAGAGGGTATTCATTAGCTGAGGACTTTCATGAGCAAAGTCATTAACAGTTTGGTACCTGGCAGTTAATAGGAGATCAGGAAATTCCTCAGCTGGGATACTATGTCATTTTTACTAGCATATTTACAGAGTTGTTTTTTTTTTCTTTTGCAGGTGGTGTGACTAGGATGACTGTCTCTCTAGTAGTCATTGTATTTGAGTTAACTGGGGGCCTGGAATATATTGTGCCCCTCATGGCTGCAGTAATGACCAGTAAGTGGGTGGGTGATGCCTTTGGTAGGGAAGGCATCTATGAAGCACATATCCGGCTGAATGGATATCCTTTCCTGGATGCTAAGGAAGAATTCACTCACACAACACTGGCTGCTGATGTTATGAGACCTCGAAGAAGTGATCCACCTTTGGCAGTTCTGACACAGGATAATATGACGGTGGACGATATAGAAAACTTGATCAATGAAACTAGCTATAATGGTTTCCCTGTTATAATGTCAAAAGAATCTCAGAGACTAGTGGGATTTGCTCTAAGGAGAGATTTAACTATTGCAATAGGTAATTATTTTCCAGTACTATATAATCATATGTTCTTTAAAGCAGAATTTACTGTGTATGCCTTCCTTTTGTGTTAAACTGTTTCATATTTCTCAAAATGCAGCTAACATGGGCTTCTGGCTCCTTCCTTATTGCTGGGACTAAGAATCTTAGAACTCCATTTTAGAGCCATGGCTGAGACAGACAACTTTTATTTTCTTGTCTCTTTCATAAGAATTGCCACACAGGACTAGACCATTTAACCATATAGTTTGCTATTCTGCCTTCAATAGTAGCCAATACTGGCTGCAGAGGAGGAAGTTATGAAATTCTGGTAGCAGAACGAATTATGTAATATAGCACCATGGAAGGAAGCCTAGTTCATTCAGTTGCTGTTCCTGTATCTCTTGTGGCTTTGTTCTAATGCTTCCTCAGTTGAGATGCTACTCCTTTAAGTTGTCATTTCCAACCTGTGGTGTCCTCTAAGAACTGAGTCACCTCTCTGTGGGCAACCTGAATTGGACTTCAAACTTAATGTTGTATTTCAATTGTAATGTTCAATTTCAATTATAACCTTTTGGGCTGATTGACATATTTTAATTCATAAACTAGAATGCTTAAATTGGATTGCTGTTAAAGATTTGTTAAAAGAATGGTTTTCTTATAATTAGAAGATGATGCAGCACTATAGTTTATTAACTGCTTTTTTTAATCAGTTTCAAATCAGAATGCCCCAGTATAATCAACATTGTGGCATTCTCTTAAATAAGGGGTGGGCAAAATACAGCCCATGGGCCGGATCCAGCCCGCAAGGCCGTGCTATCCAGCCCGTGGGGCCCCTAAAAAAAAAATGTAGAAAATCAATATTTCTCTGCCCTTAGTTCCTGCCAAAAATGACAGGAACCAAGGGCAGTAGGACCCAGGGGAAGCCCGGCGGGCTTCAATAACAGCAGGGCCTGCCCCCCAGCCAGAAGCCCCAGCCAGGGTTTCTGGGCTGGGAGCACGTGGCTGCCCTGGCGTGGGAAGCTCAGATAAGTGGGAGGAGGGACCCCGGGCAGGGAAGGAGAGCGGGGGGAAGCGGACCCTCCCTGCCCCACACCCAGTGCCCCGCGCTGCAGCTGCTTGCAGCCTGTGTGGGGCTGCCTATGCCCGCCTCAGACAGCCCCATGTGGGCTGCCAGTACCTGCAGTATGGGGCACCTGGTGTGGGGCGGAGGAGGGGCCGCTTCCCCCCCATGCTCAGCTTTTCCCTGGGCTCCTTCCCTGTGCAGAGAAAAGCCTCCCCTCGCCTGCCCCCCGTGCCCAGCGCCCCGTGCTGCAGGTGCTCGCAGCCTGCGTGGGGCTGTCTGGAGCAGGCACAAGCAGCCCCAGGCAGGCTGCAAGCGGCTGCAGGGTGGGGTGCTGGGCATGGGGGAGGGGAGGGCGGC
>NW_005842182.1:1043673-1058127 GCF_000455745.1 Alligator sinensis | reverse complement strand
GCGAGGGGCCGCTTTTCCCCACGATCAGCACCAGCTTCTACCCTGTGGGCGAGCAAGGGTCAGGGCTGTGCACTGCTCCCCACCTGTACCGCAGGGCTGGGGGGCACTGGGTGTGAGTGGGCAGAGAGCCAGTGGGAGCACAGGGCCCGCATTGGTGTCCTGCGGTGGGGTGGCAGGAGCGCGGGGTCCCAGCTGGCAGGGACCCCCGGATATTCTATACCCAGCACTCTGTCCTGGTTATGCAGGGGGTCGGACTCGATGATCTATTGGGGTCCCTTCCGACCCTAACATCTATGAATCTATGACTCTATGGAGCCGAGCCAGTTCCCCCGTCCCTGCTAGTGCAGCCCAGCCCGGCTCCACAGACCCCTGCCGGCCTGTGTGCCCCTCTGGGCCCCACTGGTGCTGGCCCTGGGACATTGGTCCCAAGACACTGGGATGTTGGTCCCAAGATGGTGACCAGGGGGCGGGGTACCTGTCAAGGGGTGGGGGTACCCATGCAGCCCTTGACAGCCTGCCAAAACTGGGTAAGCGGCCCTTCGCCGAAAATAATTGCCTGCCCCTGTCTTAAATACACTGATTTCAAGTGTGCATTTTTGAATGTTCGGGTCAGATTGAAGCATTGAAAAAAAGATTAATTTAAATGGACATCTTCCCTACTGTTGTACTTACCTGTAACTGAAAGACTAGAGAAAAATAAGTAATTTTAAATACATTTTTCAGTTTGTTCAATTTATGCAAAATTCACGTCCCTGTGCAGTGGATAAGTACAAAGCCATGGGACATACATGAAGGTGAATATCAGCCTGTGTGTGTGAGACAATGTTTTGTGTATATTCAGTGTCCTTTTTTTTTATTCATTGTGAAACTTTTACAAGGAGCAGGGAACAGAATAGTAGTATTGAGGATTTAGTGATTATAAAATACTAAAATGTGGTGGGGAGTTCTGTGTGTTCCAAGATGTATCTGAAAATACATTGACACTTGAAATCAACTCTTTTTTTTATGTGGATAAGTGTCCCTTCAGCAGGGATACTGGGGGAAGATACTCTGACATTTCCTTCCCTTCCCGCCCCAAACAAACTGTCAGAAAGAAGACTGTCATTAAGATAAAGCGTTCTGCCTAGTCTTGTTTTATGTATGACATACAGGCGGGAGTCAAATGTATTTCAAAATATAAATATCAAACTATTGTGAATTTCATTCACATTTTCACATAATACTAGTTTATAAGCAAAGAGCTGTATGTCGATAATGGTCTCTTTCAGGTAAACCTCATCTTAACCTTTTAAGTTGCAAAGTGAAATTACTAGTCTTGACCTGGGACTGTATATTGAGAGAATTTACTTTGGGGTGTGGCGAGGCTGCTTATGTCCAGAAATGATTGAAGGCTGACGGGGAAAGAAAAATCTGATTCAAACACAGGATTTAAACAGACACAAGTGCAAAAAAACCCAACTTTCTGAGCAGCTGCTGATCAAGAGTCTGGTATAACTAACAATTACATGACAGCATTGGCACAATTACAGGCTGGTTACTGCACAAGACTGAACTCTTTATAAGCATTTCTTCAGTACAGTAGCCTGATATATTCTTCCTCCATGTTAGATGTGCTTTTCCTTTGTTGTAAATCAAAGATATCAAACTCATCAGGCCCTGTGAGTCAGATGAGTGGCGCAAGGACAGTCTGTGTGCTGCATTTGATCTTACTGACTGGCCCTGTGTGCCGGATCCAGAACGCGGGGCCAGTATGAGGCAGGCACCAAATGCAGAGTGCACGTCAGTCCGGTCCTGCGTGCCACATGTAGTGTGTGCACCGGACTGGACCTATGCACCACATGCATTTTAATTATTTCTGCAAGCTGTATCAAGGAGTGAAAGAGGGCCGCACCCAGAGAGTGGTGGTGGATGGGTCATTTTCAACCTGGAGGGATGTGGGCAGTGTCCTCCTGGGCTCGGTCCTCGGACCCGCACTGTTCAACATCTTCGCCAGTGACTTGGACGAGGGGATAAAAAGCACCCTGTTCAAATTTGCTGATGACAGTAAAATGTGGAGGGATGTGGGCATGCTAGAAGGGAGGAATAGGCTGCAATTGGACCTGGACAGGTTACAGGGGTGGGCAGATGAGAACAAGATGGGTTTCAACACTGACAAGTGCAAGGTGCTGCACGTGGGGAGGAAGAACCAGCAGCATACCTACAGGCTGGGGAACTCCCTTCTCGTCAGTGCAGAGGTAGAAAAGGATCTTGGAATCCTTATTGATGCCAAAATGAACATGGGCCAGCAGTGTGGGGACACGGTCAGGAAGGCTAACCGCACCTTGTTATGCATCCACAGATGCATCTCAAGCAGGTCCAAGAAGGTGATCCTCCGCCTCTATGCAGCACTGGTCAGGCCACAGTTGGAGTCCTTCATACAGTGCTGGGCGCCGCACTTCAGGAGGGATGTGGACAACATGGAGAGGGTCCAGAGGAGGGCCACCCACATGATCAGGGGGCAGCAGAGCAGGCCCTACGGGGAGAGGCTAAGGGACCTGAACCTGTTCAGCCTCCACAAGAGAAGGCTGAGGGGGGATCTAGTGGCCTGTTACAAACTAGTCAGGGGGGACCAGCAGGCATTGGGGGAGTCCCTGTTCCCCCGAACACTACCAGGAGTGACTAGAAATAACAGTCACAAGCTGGCAGAGGGTAGATTCAGGCTAGACATCAGGAGGCGCTAGGTCACAGTCAGGGCAGCTAGGACCTGGAACCAATTCCCCCTACCCTGGGGATCTTTAAGAGGAGGTTAGACGAACACCTTGCCGGGGTCGTTTGACCCCAGTACTTTTTCCTGCCATGGCAGGGGGTCAGACTTGATGATTTGCTCAGGTCCCTTCCGACCCTACCAACTATGAAACTATGAGAAATGGAGGCTGCTTTTCCCATTTGATGTGATCTCCCCACTCCAGTCTGAGTGCTCATTTGACAGAGGCTATTTGTGTTGAAAGGCATCGAGCACTTTCTTGACATACTGTAGTTAACTTTTCACATTTGTCACGATTACCTCATTCAGTCCCCCCTGACATGCTCAAAATAACATGCTTTGGCTTCAGGAGCAGCAGGATGTGGCAGCCATAAGACAGTTGCATATAGAGCACAGTACTGAGGCAGTCCTCCCACTCTTTAAGAAGTCTGCCTGTGCACTGCACTCAGATAGCAGCTGTCCACTGCTTACAACATGATTAAGTAGCATGCAAATTCCATAATTGGTAGAAAAAAAAAGATGTATTCTACTGCGTGCCAGCATGTATATCTGAAACCTTTACTAGGTCCCACTAACAACAGAGTACAGGTAGAGTTGTATAGTAGATGTCACATCTTCTAGTCTCTGCATAGTGCATCTTGTTGGAGAGAAAAATGACTGAAAAACACCAATCAGAGTAGAGTCCATAGGATAAAATGTGTTGAAATCTGATGACTTGAGTGGTATTTATAGGTTTCACCTAAATTTGCAGGTTTCATCTAAATATATTCACCAAGAATGTGCATTCTTCCTTCTGTATTAACTTTTTTTATTCTCCTTGTATTAAAGAAAGTGCTAGAAAGAAGCAAGAAGGTATTGTTGGCAGTTCCAGGGTCTGTTTTGCCCAACATACCCCATCACTGCCAGCAGAGAGTCCTCGGCCTTTGAAGCTTCGAAGCATTCTTGATATGAGCCCTTTTACCGTGACAGACCACACACCAATGGAGATAGTGGTGGATATTTTCCGCAAGCTGGGTCTGAGGCAGTGCCTTGTAACACACAATGGGTGAGTACAGGGGCAGAAATGCTTTTCATTTTGTCAGGTGTACTGCTGGTGACTAATGTAATGCTGACACCTTAAACTTGATCCCTGTGTGTTTATAGTGTAGCAAGTTAATGACTTTGTTACAGCCTGACCTAAGCAAGGGACAGCTGGCTGCTGAGTTAGAATTTAGCTGATGAATTTTAGTTGCTAACTGAAGTTGGAAAAGCCAGCCAGGTAATTGGCTGTATGTTCTGCTCCAGCAGGAACAACTCTGAAATAATATATTCCATCAGAATGACGTAGTTTGATAGATTAACGCTGGACGCTCGTATCACCTGCCAATGCAAGGGGCAAGCTCAGCTCACTTCTCTCTCCCTCTGTCTCTGCCCCTAATTCTGATATTATCAATTTGCATCCAGTTAAAAAATGGACTGCAGAGAGGAAAATCATACTTAAAAGGTGAAACAGCCTGTGATGTTTATCTTTATACAGCAGTTTCTATTGTAAACTTTAACTAATAGATGAAGCATGGCACTAGCCTGCTGCTTTTATTCTCATTGATTTCATCCTGATGCAGGGTGCAGCAATACCTAGCTTACTGTAATTAAAGTTTTGGCCTGAGCTACAGCCCCCTGTTTCTCTTGTGCACCAATAAGTAATAATTTTTTACTCATTCATTTTCCCATGCTTATGTTCTCCTCCATCAGTGCTACTAGTCCAAATCTACCATCTTTTGTTTTACAGAAAATACAAAAGGATCATAGGTTGACATTCCAGGATATTTTTTAACTGTTTTTTAAGACCAAAAGGGGGCTGTTAATGATCATCTATGCCAAGCATGGTATATTTTTCATTTCTGAGAGCAAGGGCTTCTGCAGGATTTGAACAAATTCCTTCAGCATTGTAAGCCAAGGCCATGCTTGTCAGCCAACTCAGGTCTATGCTTTTTTTTTTTTTGTTACACTTTGTCCCAATATCCCAAGAAAATGAGCAGTCATTCATAGTTTTTTTTTTAACGGTCCCTCGCTTTGTGCTCGCAGTCTTGGACGCATGGCTCTCAGGCATCTACAAGAAACAGTTTGTCAAGCAAAAACAGTCTCTGGAACAAGACAGAAGGACCAGAGTCTCTGTTTTTATTTATGCACTGCTTGTGTGTCCAGTGCTTTGGCATAGACTTTTGTTCTGCAAATGCCTGTGGGAGAAAAGGGCTTCCATACTAGCAGGAAAAAATTTGCCCACTGATCTCCATTTCCAGACTGTAGTTATGGAGTTTCAAAACCTTGGAGCTATTGTCTGGGTGTACCAGAAGCTGCATAGCTATCGGCTACTTCTGAAAGTTGAAGCCAGAACCCCCTTTAAAAAAAAATTCAAGGCATCCTTTTAAAATATTGTTTTAGAATTGATAATGTACATACATGAGAATCTGGGGACTTGGCATCCTGGTATATTTTTCTAGCTAAATAAATTAAGTCCATCTTTGGCACTGGTAAAGGACTAATAAATAGTTAATTGTAGTTGCCTCTAGACTATACCTTTTTATAAGGCAACTTCATGAGCACTTGTTCCCTTACTAAACACTACTTCATATACCTTCTGTGTGATATATGTAAAGTATAATTAATTGTAGCAGTCTAACATACTGTCCCTCTAGTATATATTAGCTTTCCTTAGTAATTCATGCTGTTTAGGGTGAATGACTATGGAAGTTAAAACTAGAGAACTGAAATGTTTGAAAGGGGCTGCATTAAACTGTTTATGTGAAAAGCCTACTGCAATAAAGTGGAAGCTATTCAGTTAAAGCAAACTTATTTCCAGGTTGATATACTCATATGGTAAAATCTATAAAACAAATGCCTTGTTAATTATGCCTCAAAATTGTCCTTGAACACAGCCATGTACTAAACAGATGGTGGAGGCTTTCTGAAATTTAAGGAATATCCTAAAATGCTTTCTCAGGGCAAGAGACTTATGGTCTATGGTCTATCAAGTATGCGTCAGCTTATAGATGCAGTTATATTCCTGCAACCAAAATGGGGAACAAAATCTGCTATACTAAGCTGTTAGAGAAGAATATTTATGTCAAGCTGACTACTACAATAAAATAGTATCCTTAGCCTCTACTTCAGTGCTCAAATGCAGGAGCCACATATGTATTAAGATGTAACTGTTAACTACGAAGAAAGCTTAACTGTTCAAAAATAATATCAAACCCTATGGTGATTTTAAGGGAATTTCTTTCATAGTAAAGTAGAAAGAAAACAAGGGTTATTTCATTAATCTGCTGTTTTGTAACTAACTGGTTTTTGTTCTCCAGCTTTAGCTGTAATCTTGTGGTATGTCGTAAGCTTACTCTCCATTACCACATATGTCCGGTTTTAAATCTAAGTGATGATATGTCAGGTAATAATGAGTTGCAAATTTACATATAGGCAGGAAGTGCTACGGTAAGCTAAATTTTGGGGAAAAGAACACTAGTAACGGAAAATTAAATGTGCTGAAAGGCCAATGTTAAGTTTCATTAAAACTAGTTTGTGTACCAACAGTGCTTTACAAACTTGGAAGAGGAAGCTTGCATTAACTTGTGCTAATGGTATGCAGAAAGGAATATTGAGATGTAGAAAGAGAGTGAGCCTCAGTTTTCACTAATTTATACCAGAGTTGTAATTCAGTGGATTTGCTCCTGATATATTCCAGGGGGAGTGGAGAATCAGATCCACTGTCTAGGGCCCCAAATGATTTTGATATAAAGTGTACCTTCAAACCTCTAACTGCTCTGACTTTCTGAAATTTTGGCCCAGATCATCTATTGTAGCAGCTTCAAATTTTAAAAGTACTCAAGATTTACATCAGATTAGAACTGTTTACTTCAAGAAGGAAAGTGAATTAAATTTCAGTTTCCTTGCTTTACTTTTCAATACTTAAATAAGCACAGACTGATATTCAGGAGGGTGAATAAGATGATGGTAAACTTACTCCAGTATCCATACTCAAGCTCTGAATATATTTCTCTGAGATTAAAACAGTTTTGTGCCATGTAATAAGCAAACTGTCACTTTGTCTGAAAGGGTGCTGACTCAGTTCATTTTTAATTTAACTATTCCATTATTAGCATTCTTGCAACCCATGTTTTTTCATTTTGTTCTATTCTAAACCTTTTTCATTATGATTGGAACTTTTTTTTAATTTGATTTCACACAGTTATTAGCATAACATGATCTGTTTCAGGATTGTCTTGGGGATCATCACAAAGAAGAACATATTAGAGCATCTCGAGCAACTAAAGCAACACGTCGAACCCTTGGTGATTAGACATATCAGATCTCATAATTAGACACGCTAGAAGTCAGGAAGCATGAAACTTGTGAACTGTTCAGTGTTCTCTTATCATGACATCAGCTGAACAACAAAATCTGTCTTTGCAACAAATGCAATCATTGTATTAAAGAGACTGTAATACAAAACTGTATCACTCATTTGTAGAAATAAAGCTGTAAAAACAGTTATACTGCTATACTAGCTTTTTACCAGCTTCACTGTTAGTCACAACATTAAAAGAAAATGATAAAAAGCTAAGATGTTTTCCAAAGGATGGCAAATCCATTTGTGATTATTTTGTTAGAGGAGAAATGGCCAGCTAGGAATATGTCTTTCTCTTCTTGATAAAAAATTTAGAAGTTTTTGTATCAACCAGTATATTCCTTGTTCTGATTTTGGTAGCTTTAAATAGCTGCCACTCAAGCCAAAAATCTTCCTTTAATCTTCTGACAACCAAACCAGAATGTGATTTGAATTTATGGCAGCATAGACCTTCCCCTGTTGTATCCCATGTATCTGCATGCTCCTAAAGAGCAGTCCTTTTATTTTTTGTTCTGAATTTTATGTGCTGCAATTCTGTCACTTGTATATGTAGCCATCAGTGTATCCCTTTATAACCTGCTACTTACATCCTGAGCCACTAAATGGCTTATAATATTTCTACTACTGACTTTGCAATTTAGATACTGGTACACTAAGATGTTGTGATCTAACCTTAGTTGTAACTTAGAAATTGTCTTAATTTGGACATTGGTTGCTCTGCTTCTGTACTAAACCTGCCCTCCAAGCTTAGTTGCTTATGTACAAAACATATTATTGCATTCACATTTTTATGCTAATATTTCACAAGTATTTCATGCCTCCTTTAATAAAACAGAACAAAATGTACTAACAAGAATAACAAGGGCAGCAGCTCATTCCTTCTGCTTTCTGCTTCTCTTGTGATATTATCCTTTAAGACAGCTTCACTCTAATATTTCACAGTTGTTTTAAAGCTATTAAGATAATTTCATAAGAGCACAGTATTTAAAATTGAAAATGTATGCATTCTTTTAAAACTAGTAGTTAATTTCCAAAGTTCTGACTTTCAAGACATAAGTAACTACTGATTAAGATTTATTCTCAGCTGTTTGTGCTCTTATGAACACAGCCACCCAACCCAAGACAATATAGTAGACTAGAAAGATCCTTTCTATTTAAAAAAAGAGGGATTTTGATTTGGTATTACCATTTTGAGCCATCAACCAATTTGTCACTTGATGGCTGGATTCAAACGTATTTTCTTTATGAAACGGGATCAATATCACTTCCTCTTCACACTTTTTTTTCTTTGTCCTTTATTACTTTTTTGTTGGCATACGTTAATCAAAATTTCATTCTGTAGAAACAAACAAAAATTAAATACAAATGGGCATGGTCTCTGCTAGTATTACTTGCATATAAGTAAAAATGGAGTGCAGTTTAGTGACCATCTGATCTGGTGTCTCAGCACTGCTGTTTTTTAACAAACCGATGGTTACTCTATTTTTATTAATCAAATGTTTCTGTTTAAATAAGAAAATCAGGATACTTACTTTGCTCCATTCCTGTCAACAAAAAGGACTTGGCTACAGATGTGTTCTGTTCTTCTCTTTTTCCTTGTAGTTTAATAGCTCTCTTCTATTCTTCCTTCACAGGCGCCTCCTTGGCATTGTAACAAAAAAAGATATCCTCCGTCATATGGCCCAGACGGCAAACCAAGACCCCGCCTCAATAATGTTCAACTGAAACCCATAGCTGAGGAGAGAGAGGAAACTGAAGAGGAGGTTCATTTGTTGAATAGCACAACACTTTAGTCGGAGAGATTCTACTAAAATCAGAAATGAGACCTGAGTGTTTGCGTAATAATGCTGTTGGAATTCAGGATTGGTCTGGGGAAGTGTGGAGAGTTAGTGGCGTTCTCCACCGAAGCATGGGGAAAGAGAACTTCTGCTGTCCTGCACTGGATGCGTTCCCTGATGTGCGATCTGCCATGATAGTGCAGTGGGAAAGCTGTATCTGAAAATGGAATTCTCCAAACCGTAACCTGTTACTTCAGCATTGAAGAGATGCATTATTAGTCCCTGTTTCTGGAGGGATCATTTTGAATTGAGCCATCTTTTGGAGACTGCAAAGTCTTGCCCATTTTACCATTGAAAACTGTTGTGTTAACTCATTAATGTATAATTATTACATGTCACCTTTCTACATTCCAGAAGAGCTTTTATTTCTCTCTCTCCTGAGCCATTAACGAAGCCTCTTTAAAACTGGTGTGCCCTTTTGAAGCAGTAGTTTCTCATATTGAGATATGCTGTGATTTACTGAGGTTTGATCACAAGAAGGGAGATTTTCTTGTGCCATTAAACGTGTAGTTTGTACATCAAGAAATCATTGGGGCAGTACAGATCCCCTGCATAAAGCAGATTGAGTAGGTAATACTTTATAAGAAGCATGTGTGAAATGTTGCAGCCAGTGTGCTGTGATTTGAGAAAAATTAAACACAGAGAAAACTTGAGTTTCAAAGGAAAAATAATGTTTTTGCTGCAGAATATATCAATAATGTGACCTGGTCTTATGCAATTTTTGTATTATTGAAAACACTATGATATATACCAATGTTGTGCGGTATAAAGAAAATACTGCTACTCTGATAGTTAAGAGCAGGAACAATTCTGTATAAGTGTATCTGATAATAATTGCATGCTGAAACACTGGAGATTTTTTCCATAAAATTAAAAATCAGTCATCTCATTTTTTCCTTTCCTACAAAAACATGTTTTACTACTGACTGGAAGTAAGAAATGTAAATCATAACTTGCACTAAATGTATATTTTTTTCTTGAAATTTTACCATTCTTTATTTATATTTTTATGGATTAAAATCTATTAAATACAAATCAGTTAATATCTCACATAACTAACTCTACCTTTTTAATGTGATTTTGTAGAATAATTCAAAATCCTCCACAAATTATGGAGGGTTGGGCAAAAGTTTACAGCTGGATAAAAGGGGTTTAAGAAAAAGAAATTAACTCTGATCCATCATGCACATAATAGTATTTTCAAGCTTGACTCACTGCCATAAACTTGACGTTTCCATTTGTTTATGATCAGAGAACTGAAACAGTAAAATGATAAATCCTTTTTTTAAACACTGTAGGGTTTTAAAAATAAGACAAAAATAATGGTAATTGTTTGGACTTTTTTTCAGGAATCTAGCAATGCTCTGGCTGAAATTTCTGATGAAACATAGCCTTTGGGGTGGGGAAGGGGAAACCTATTACTTGAACTGTTGGGTAGGAGCTCAGCTGCAGCAATGCACCCTTGATAGCAGGATGACTGACAAATTTCATATCCTCCTGGCTTTTTTTCTTTTTGGAAAATCTACTTTAACTACTAGCTGAACATGTTCACTTATTGACATAAAGAAAAGGTGACACCCTAAGGTATCGTGCCCCAAAATGTAAGACTGTTGTTGGAACAATTAAAATTTCTGGTTGGGAATAATGTCTCGGAATATTCATCTCAGTGGGTGCAGCTAAATATGCACATTTACTGCACAGTAACCAAAACTACTGCACAGTACAGGTGCATGTCTATATGTGCACGTCCATACTGTGCAGTAAATATGGCAACTTAGACCAATTTGAGTGTAAATTTGATGCCTGCATTATGCAGGCATCAAATTTATGCCTAATTACTGCACAGTAATGCACATGTAGAGATCTTATTGCGCAGTAACACTGTGTGTGTGGACTGACTTGGGGCTAACTTTAGTTCCAAGTCAGTCCACACACAGCATTAATGCGCTTTAACGCCTGCATGTGTAGACGCTGACCTATTCCCATTTACTGCTGAGTAATTTACTGCACAGTAAATTTAAGCTGGCATAAATGCACGTGTAGACATGCTGTGTGTGTAGCTTAGACTTTGATACAGTTGCTTCCTAATATCAGTATACCCATGAGACTGCAAAAATAAAACAGGTAAAAATACCTAAGACTCTTAGGTGTTTCTAAAGCACTCATCACTATCATCTCAAAAGCCCTTACTCAGCAAAATACTTAGCATATGCTTATCTTTAAATATACTAATACTCCAGTGGAAGTAGACAGAGCTACTGGCATGCTTAAAGATAACAAACATGGCTACAAGATTTTCTGAATTATGGCCGAAGTGCTCATTACAATTCAATTAATGTTTAAACCCTGCTATTTTTCATCTCTTGCACCTTAGTTTGGCAGAATGCATGGCACTTCCCTGCAGCACCTACTGCACTCTGATTTCAGTTGGTTTGGAATGATAGCAGGGAACCGACCTGTGGTTAAACTTGTGATTTTGCAAATAACTAGTGTTTTTTTTTAAATTTGGAGCCAAAGCTTAGTGGACCAAATTTTGCTCCACTACAACTCTGTCAGTCTGGAATTGCTTCATAAATTTCTGTGAGTCCCTAGAGTTGAAACCAATGTAACAGAGACAGTAAAAGGCGTCTTAGCTAATTATCATCACCGCCTAAAACATGTTACTATTCTTTAAAGCAGAAGAGCATAGCATCCTTCCTTATATTGTTTTTAAGTAGTTCAAGCTCCCCGATTTCTGTTGGTCTTTATCATAGGACGCTGCACTGACTGTTCTGCATGAAGTGAAATACAGTTCACGCCCTTACTGTGTCTTATTGTTTTAAAATATAGACTCAAGTACTGCATTTGTGTTTTGCTGATTCCATGGGTTTCTATTCACTGTTCTTACCAGCTAAGCTTTCCTTAATGACATACAAGACACATCCCACCGGGTCATTGATATTGAAGTAAGTGTGCCTGTGCTATTCAACAAAAAGGTTCATTTTCTAATGAAAAACTTCCAGAGCCTTATTCAGGTTACTAATTTGAACAAACGTGGTTATACGGAGGGTGGGGGGTGTCAGCACCTTTTTTTTTTGAGAGAGAGAAAAAAACAACAAAACAGTTCAGTTCCTGGTTCATGAAGAATGCATAATTTGTTAATCTGTGATGTTGCCTAGAGCTGTATTTAATATTGATCTTAATGTTTTTATTTATAATAGTGTGATAGAGCTGAGTATCATTACAGTAAATATTCTGATTACTGTGATGATTTAATCATAAACATATTAAAAATTTCTGTATGATCATTTTTGTTTGACTTTTAATTGTCACATTCTATCAAACAACATTGCAGGCGTTTTCCCCTCTGAATTTGACATACCACATGTGTGGAAGTGTACTGCTTCCCCAAAAGAAAACTAGCAGCAAGCAATTTACATATGAAAAAGCACCCATGAACTTGTAAAACCACAATGAATAAGACATCAGCTTGTTGTGCAGTTTTGCAATTACTCAATTTAGGAGGCAAACAGTTCAGTGCTAATATATGAATTTCCAAATGTCCATTTTTTAAGAGTGATTTAAGTGTAATAATAAAAGTTTGCTTCCTGAATATTAACGTAGTATCTTAAAGCCACAGTTCTATAGTTAAAGCACGGTGCAGCTTCACTACTTTTACTCTCAAACAATATTCATTAAAATATACACAGTGGAAGTGTCTACATATGCACATTTAATTGCACATTAGCCCAATTTAAGGCACATTAAGGGTGCGAGTCTACAAGTGCGTACCCTTAATGCACTTTAAAAATTATTCAAGTCTAAATTTGATACCTGCATAAAGCTTTATGCAGGTATCAAATTTAGGCTTGAATCATTTTTAAAGTGCATTAAGGGCACGTACTTATATGCACGCGCACGCACTGCATAAAGCAGGTATCAAATTTATATGCGAATAGCTAAGTCACATTAGCAAACGTAGGCGTGCTAATGCACAGTGGTGTGTGTCCATTGACTTAGGACTAACTAATTTTCCTTAGTGTGTGCATGTGTGGACGTGCACCTAAATCACCTTAATACGCATTAGCCAGTTTAGGCGCACATAAAAGCATGTGTAGACATGCCCAGTGAGGAGCAAATGAAGGCATCTAGTACTAAGTGAAGGATTATTTTTCCTCACTAGTTTGTCAGTTGAACTGTTTACAGGCAGATGTTTCTTATTTCCCCTAAATGCAGCCCTGAAAGTTTTTCCTAATGGAAGCTGGAAAATCCATAGGAAAGGCTCCTGTCCTGCAAAGATCTTTAGGTGCTGGGAATAGTTCTGTTCAATTACTTTGTTGAAACTACTTGCAAGACATGCAGTTAAGCAGGTAAGTCTTTGCAGAATTGCAGCTTAAATAAAGGTGGCAGGTTTTTGCCTACACTTTCAGGAAAGTTCATCTGCTGTCTGCACAAACAGAACAATTCTGAGCCCACTCAGAAGCCTAGGTATACTAGACATACATACAAGTGTTTGAAGTGTCTTTACAGTGTGTTTGAAGTGTATTTACGGTGTAACAAGAGTCTCCAAGAATATTATGATGCATCATCTCTCTGATTTGTGTCACATTAGTTCGCTTTTCAAGAGTAGTAGTTACAGGTCACCTTCCTATCTAAAGTGTAAACTGAATTTTTGCTGACTCAGACATCATTATGATAAGTAATATTCTAATTACTGATTTAAGTGATGCATGAATTGCAACAGAAACCTAATTGCTCTTCTACAGCTGTGCTGACTCAACATAGGTAGCAGGAGCAGAAACTTACTATGGGCATCCTCTTTTATGATTGAATACTCCCAGAGAGCCTCAAGAGAGTTCTGTTTGATGTTTTTTAAAGCATAATAGCAAGATACAGTCATACAGTTAAGGTACTGCAAAACGTTATACTTACAGCAGGAAAAAACAGCATCAGACACATTAGCTACATAACAGTAGACATGTATCAAGTGCATAAACTCCTTTCTTTCAAAAAACAAATCGTGGAAAGAAAAATAATGTATGACTCTATGTTGGCAAAAAGTCATGAAATGCTTTGTATTTTCTACAACAGGGGCAGGCAATTATTTTGACTGGAGGGCCACTTAAGTTTTGTTGAGCTGTCAAGAACCACAAAGGTAGTTCTGCCCCTTGACAAGTGGCCTACCCCCTGGTTGCCATCTTGGAACCAGAAGTCCTGCCCCCTAACCTCTGACCCTGGGCCCCGGAAGTACTCTGTTTGGCAAAGGGGTTTGTCATCTTGGAACTAGAAAAAAACCAAATTATATTCATAAAAATCAAACAACATTTGATTTTGAAAAATATTTTTGTCCTGATTTATGTGTGTGTGCATAGTGTACATAGAGGTGATTGCATAATAGCTTAAAATGAAGTTTTTTATTTGTATATTGTGGGAGGGGGGGTATGGAAGGGTGTGGGGGGAACAGGTGGGTTGGTACAGGGCTTGTTGGGGATTGTGGGTATGTGTGTGGAGTG
>NW_005842182.1:1034098-1043663 GCF_000455745.1 Alligator sinensis | reverse complement strand
GAGGGAGTGTGGGGTGTGCATGGGGGGTGTCAGTGCATGTGTATGACTGTGTGAGGGGGGTGTGGGTATGTGTGTATGGTGGGATGTGGGACCCCCCCACAAACATCCCCCCCACTACGTGCCCCTCGCTCACTGCACACAGCCCCTGCCACCAGCAGCAACAGCAGGTGGCGAGGCCTTGGGGCGCTCATGGCCCACAGCAGGCAGAGAGCCTCTGAGGTGTGTGGTCCCAGCAAGCCCCGGGGCTGCACGTGGCTGAGCCGCCAGCAGGGAGAGGGATGGAGCTGGGTCAGCTCCATACAGCCCCTGCCAGCCCGGGCTCCACGCTCCTGCCACCCTGCCCTGGGCCCCTGCCAGCCCTGGCCCCAGAGCACTGGCATGGGCTCTGCACTCCTGCCCATCCACTTGCTGCCACTTGCCACCACTGCCCTGCTCCTACCACTTCCCTTCCTTCCTGCCTGCTTCTCCAGCAGTGCATGGTTCCTGGCTGCATGGCCAGGACAGAAAGCAGTAGGAGCCGGCCTCACCCCTGTGGTTCCAGCTGGTTCCTGCTGCCGCTGGCCCTAGCTCTGGGGCACTGTGCTCCTGCCTGCCCACTGCCACTCCCCCCCACTCACTTCCCTTCCTTTGCTGCCATCGCACCCCCACCCCCCCACTGTCGTTTGGGCAGCACACAGTTCCTGGCTACATGGCCAGAACTGCAGGATGCTGCAGGAGCCAGCCAGGAACCATGGGGGCTAGGCCAGGCCAGTCTGGCTGCTGCTGCGTCCTGTGGTTCCGGCCATGCAGCCAGG
Source organism: Alligator sinensis (assembly GCF_000455745.1). NCBI lineage: Eukaryota > Metazoa > Chordata > Crocodylia > Alligatoridae > Alligator > Alligator sinensis. The sequence continues at coordinate 1,042,869 of NW_005842182.1, read as the reverse complement.
AACCTCATGATGCCAGTCAGGCTGGTGATCCCTACCCCCCTCCCTTGACCCATTCTCATCTGAGTTTGCTTTCTCAGATGGAGGGATGGTGAGGAAACAGCCTCAGGGTTGCCAGGCCAGAAGCCTCTGCTAGGCAGAAGCTTCCAGCTGGGGGTTGGGGGAGGGCTAGGCAGGACTTGCTGCTGCCACTGTTGGGTCCTGACCCCTCCTCCTGGGTCCTGCTGCCACTGGCATGTTGTCATCTTTGACAGGCACTCACAGGCAGATGATAATTCATTTTCTAAATTTTTTAGGGGCCCTGCAGGCCAGATAGAATGGCCTGGCAGGCTGCCCGTTCTACAGTATCTTGTGATGCTGATCAGTTATTTCTTTATAGTCATTTGTTTTTGTTTTTTTTTAACTAGTAATACTTCTGTCATGCTCTGAAGATTACTGGAAGCAGATGTGGTGCTGCCTTTCTAATAAGTAAAATGGGCAGTCAGTATAAGACAATAATCATATTGTTTTCCTTGTGTGTCTTTAAACTGAAGAGAAGTCCACTGGAGCATGTGCAATAATTTAAGGTAAAATAATACCAATTAAAGTGATCTGGAGATATACACAGTGAAGTGGATTGTGTCTTCATTACACTGCTTGGGGATGCTTGGTAATGCAGGTTGAACAGGGATGGCACTTAGGGTGAGCATGAACGAAGAAATGCCTTGAAAAATTAAGGTGCTAAAGAAGAAAGCAAAAATAATTAAATCAGGATTTTTCACATTACTTTTCATAACCCATCCTAGTGCCATAGGAAGCCATTCTTAGAGCCTTCATTCACCCTGTGATTGTACAGGCTCTAGCATAATCCAAACAGACTTTGAAGAAAAGTTTTCTTGTACTGAAAATTAAGGGAAAATCATATATAGCCAACTTGAGAGGAAGCAGAAGTGCTTATCTGAAGCTTGCAACATAGCTGATACATGTCTGCCAGATGTTTGAAAGCACCCCTTCTGAACTTCATGCCATGAAATCATGCTTTGATTTCTGCAGTGACCCTGTTCATATGTGACCTTATACTTTGCTGCCTCTGCTAAATACTGTAGGTCTAAACAGCTCCTTTTTCATATTTTAAGACTACTTCAGGTCACAAACCACAGAGCATCATTGTCCCTACCATACAGCCAAGGGATTTGGACAGAGATGCTGCCCTATAATACTAATGCTGGGGAGGGGAGGAGGAAGGACTCTCTTTGCCCCTCCATGTGCCAACTGAGTTTCAGAGGTAGAATCAAGGGCCTAGAAGAAGAGGCACATCCCATCCCCTTTTGTCTTCAGTGTGTACCACTGGTGCCAACTTCCTACTGCTGGACCCTAACAAGCCTCAGCATCAAGTACCAAGATTGCATATCAATCACAGCTCTCAAACAGAGCATCCAGCATATTTGGTGGGCACCTGGGAACAGTATGTTGGATTGGGGAAGAGGTGGTGGTATGTGGCATCTACTCAGGCCTGATCACTGCCTTGGATGTGAGGGGCTTCTATTCTGCAGCACTGCCCACAGATCACCTTGCAGGTAAAAAGCCAAGGCCACATTTCTTCAGCACAGCACCTGCAATAGGCATCCAGGGCCACACAGGAGCCCACAGCACTCACCTGCTGCCACCAAAAGTGCTGGAAAGGAAGGTGGGAGAGAACAGGGAGTGGCACTTGTATGCTAGATCGTAGCTGAGTATCAGTCAGTCTTGTTCCTCTGTGCTCCAGGGCAGATGCTAGCCTGAAGAGGTACAGGCTAACATATGAAAAGAGCAGCAAACATGCTGGCCCCTGTCCAAGCCTCTCTATACCCACAAAGGACAGTGAAGGGTCATGGCTCTGCCTTCTGACACTGCACCCCTACATGGGCTGGAACAAAGGCCCAGAAGCAGCTCAGAGAAAGGAGGGTCTTTTCTCCTGCTCTAGGGAGGGCAGCAGCTGCAGAGCAAGTCACGGACCAGACCCTTGCAGCCTGAGGCCCTACGTAGCAGGGAGCAGCAGAGGCCATAGACTGTATCAGAGCTGGCATCCAGCCTGTTGTGGGGCAAGACAGCTGGGCTCTCATGGCTGGGTCAGCGCTGCACACACCACAGGACAGATGTTCACTAGATGTTGCCACACTCACAACTCTCCTCCTTCAGCAGGGTCCTGTCCTTGCTACAGGGCTGAAAACGATCCTGACTTCAGGAGGAAATAGAAGTAGGAGTTGCTGAGGCATGCAGTCAGGTGGTACCTCCTAGTCCAGCCAAGTGGCAAGTGACCAAAGTAGAGATGCTATCTTCTCCCTCCCCTGACTACGCAGGTCTTCCAGGGCACAGCACTCACTCGTTTAGAAAAAACAGTTTATTTATCACACATAGGAAACAACATCACATCACCAGCACAGCTTGCACCGGCTCTGCGCAAGAAAACAAGTTTGACTCCATTAATGCTTGAAACAGGTTGCCGCCCCTTCTCTGGCTCATGCTGCCAGCTGGTCTGGAGTCTCTGCACTTCTGTTTGCTAAGTGCGATTCAATGATTTCGGCAAATAAATTCCTCTTCAGCAGAGTGTAGGCAAGAGGCAGCAGCTGTCCGACCACCTTGTGGAAATACTGCAAAGTGACAGGAAACAGCAGAGTTGGACAGAGCAAAGGGACAACTACTTCTTGTGAAGTCTGAGCACAGTCCATTAAATATGCTGTTCAAGTTCATCAAATCTGGCAAAACAATAGGCAGGACCAACCCTTTCTCTAGCTGGAGACTATTACAGAAGTCCCAAGAACCAAGCAATGTTTTCCATGTTCCTTTGGATTCAATATTTCAGCTCTCATCCCAATGCAAGTACAGCGTTCAACACAAGCTCAATTAGTATCATGCATGACAAAGTGGTATTATCTCCCTTTAGCAATGATACACTTCAAATTAATGTTTAGCTGACAGTAGCTATAAAATTGAGGCTCTGAACACACAAGGAAGCAGATCATGTATAGTAAGAGATTAGGGGGTGGGGGAGAAGATTAAGTCAAACTGTATTAAAGGTTTTTAAAAATATATATTTTAGACAATCAATTACAAAATCCTTGAATCCTAAAAATCAAGCATTGTTCTATGCTGAAATGAGGGGACAACTTTTAATATTAAAGAATGTATTATGTCAAGTAAGGTTTTGGTTGTAGCCATGTTGGTCTAAGGGACATAGACAAGCAAGGTTCTTTGGGTAGTTGGTCTCATAAAAGATATCACAACTGAGTAGTTGGAACAAAGTTCTTCGAAGCTTTTAGGCACAAGCACCCTTCATCAGGCATAGGGAGACTGCTGTCGTTCTGAGATCTCCAAGGAACGAAGAAGGGTGCTTGCGCCTGGAAACTTGCAAAAAACTTTGTTCCAACTGCTCATCTGGTTTAATAAGTTCTTTGGGTAGATGTGATCTTTTAGGCCAAGAATAGTATTTAATCTATAAAGAACTATCCTAGAAAGTTCCAAAAAGTTTCATCTTCCCTAAACTCCATGGAGAATTTGCATTCAAAATGACAACACAGAGAAATCAAAAAACCCAAACCAATTACAATTTGTTTACCTCAATCAGTAATGTGCAAGTGTACACCATGCAACTAAAACATGTAGCTGCTTATTTTGTACTAGATAGATTGTTGTCATCACATCATGCTGCACAGATTTGAGGGAAGATAAAATTCTCCAGTCCAGTAAGGACTGCAGTAACAGCAAACATGTTCTTTCTTTTACCACTTTGATACATTATGTAAATCCACACCAGTTAAAAGAAAAGGTACCTGGCTGCATGGTTAAACACTTCCATTACTGCTGCTTTACAGAAATTAAACAATGGGTTACTTAAGCGTGAATGGAAAGTGGAAGCTAATAGTGTTGTTCTGTATCTTGATGTAGTAATTACAGCTTCTGGCAGGTAGGGGCACACTATTTGAAGAACCAGGTATAGAATAAGTGAATTAATGTTTGTGCACGGAGACAATAAATGGATGTAGACCAACCATGAGACTACACAGACATCGTCTAGTTTTTTAAGTTTAAAATGGGCAAAGTGTCCTTTCTCCCACCCATCTTTTACCGAAAAATTAAAGTCCTCTATCACTCCATTTTTTCTGCCCACCTCCAACAAATGTAATATTTCACAGCATCAGGTTTTCTAAAAATGGCCGAATATGGACTCCTCATGGTACTGTAAGCATTTGCAAAGTGTTATCATTCGAGAAGATAATACCCACTGTGAATCACTTCATGAAAAGCATTAAAATTGCGTAAAGCATGAATGCTTAAAGTATAATGGATTTTAGGCTGTTTGGGGTTTTTATTGCTAGCTTGGCTGATTTGAGGGGGACAGGCACCCTACTGCACTGTGTCATGTGTTTAGTACCCCTGCTCTGTGCAAGTCTATCCATGTAGCATCTGATGAAGCAGGCTGCAGCCTATGAAAACCAATACCTCTGAACAAGTTAGCCCATAACAGTATTTCAAAACCAGGGTGCCACAGTGCATACCTTGCAGGTCTAATTCTCTAAAGCAAACACCTAAAGCATGATTCCCCAAGATAAAGCCAAAGATGTCAAATAGGAATCCAGTGTCAAACACATTCTGACTCATTATGGTCTTTGAGTTCTTTGCTACAGAAGGATCTTTTATTTTTCTATAGTGAAAGCTAAAAGCTGGCATTTTCTAAGGGTTACCTTGAGTCTAAAAAGACCGAGAATCCACTGGTCTATAAAGGCTAAGTACAGACAGTCAAAAAGCCCAAGGCTGAATCGATTCATTCTTTGTAAGTTAGTCTAAACTGTGTAGATAAAACCGAAAAGCAAGTGAACAGACACTCCAGAAATGCTGCCACATGCCTGCAGTGGCTCAGGAAAGAACCTGGGGATGCTAAAGCAAGCCTTCCCTTCCCTTCAGCAGTGGTGAAAGGAAGCTGGGAGAAAAGAAGTCCTCCAGGCTTTTCCCTACTCCCTGCATGTGCTGGGAGGCCTGTTGAGTATGACTGGGGAGGGCGATTTAAATCTCCACCTTGGCCTGCAGGTACCCCAGCCAAGGTATCTCCTGGGAGTGGGGTGGGAAAGGGAAGCAGCCCCTGCTAGGCTTTTACATTGCTCCCCACTGGAGCAGGAGTGGGGGGGGCGGGGTGTCAGACTCCAGCCCAGGCCAGCAAGCTAGGAGGGGAGGGGGGACTTAAACCCCACCCCAATTGCCTGCATGGGACCCCAGCAGGGATCTGCTTGGCAGAGGGGCAGCAGCTGCTGCCAAGCTTTTCCCTTCAGCTCAAGTGGAGGGGGTGTGATGCTGGCCCCAGGCCTGCATGCTGAGGCAAAGGGGAGGAAGAGTGGTTTAAACTCCTCTCCCTCCTTCAGCCCCTGCCAGGCAGACCCCGGCTGGGGTCTTGAGCCGGGGGAGGGGGCTTAAAGTGCCCTCTCCCTCTCTGCCTCACTCTGCCTGCCTGGCCTCAGGGTCTGGCCACCCCCCTTCCTTTGCTCCAGTGGTAGGGGGGGGAATAGGCAGGAAAGGGCTGCACCACCCCTGGCTAGCAGACCTGGCTGTGGTCTGGAGCCAGGTTTCCTACTCACTTCTCAGCAGTGATAGTGCTCCGTCTAGGGAGCAGAGGGGCAGGGCCAAGCCTGCTCTCTACAAAGCACCCTGGGATACTGAGTTAACTTGAACCAGGAAGGGATCTGGGACAGAAGTTCCATAAACTGGTTTGACCTAAATCTGTTAAGTCTGATACTACATCCAACCAGGTTTTGTCTTAAACCAGTTTCAGCCATTTTGAAACTGGTTTATGTGCACTGAACTTCTGTTCTGTTACAGGTTTAAACCAGTTTCTGATCACTTAAATCAGTTTACATAAAACTTCTGTCCATAGCCTAAAAAGGTGCCAACCTGCTTCACCTCAGGAGCCCAACCTGTCTAGTATTAGACTACCACGGCAAACTAACTAGCTCTGTCAAATCAAAGAACAGAGAAACCAAAAAAATAACCCCCCAAAAACCCTGTTCAATTCTTAACAAAAATGTTCACATTTTCCCCTCACTTTCACAATGTTACCTTTTGCATCTCATCATGCAAACAAATGAAATTGACTGTGTGATTTAAAATATATATTCCTAGAACTAGAACCATTCTAGTACTTACATGTGACCCAAAGCAAAAGAGGTCCATTCCCAGTTCATATCCCATTCCATAGTCACATTCGTCATTTGCAAACTGAACAAAAGTGATCATTTCCTGAATGGGAGCAAAGGCTTTCAGTCTCGCCTCATCGCTAGGAGCATCCACAATTGCCTTACAAATTCTTTTAAGATTAGCTGCAACAAAACATTTAAAACTGGTATTTAATTTACATTTGTATACTAAGTAGACAATAGGTCACAGGAAGTACGCGGATCCCTTTCACTGAAAGCAGCACAAAAAAGAGTTTGAAGACGCAAGGAATTCTTGGATGCAGGGTCACAGGAAGAAAAAAAACTGATGGTTCTGATAGCATGGGTAGAAGTGGCTGAAAACCCATGCTCCAGAGTCTGCAGGTGCTGCTCCTTCAATTACTCCCAAGAACTGGACACATTTGAAGTGGCTGCTGCCTCAGGACTCTTTAATACATTTTGTCATGTTAATGACATAACTGAATCCTTACAATGGAGTTTGTATAATCAGACAAAAATGGAGCACGTCTCAGTGCCAATACAGACGAAAACCAGGTAACCAGATTTAATTGAATTTACTGTTTCACTGGACTCTTTCATTGTCTATTTAAAAAAAAGTTCACAAATCAAATATACCTATGCAAAATGTATTCTAACAGTAGAAGACTGTACACTTCTCATGCTATTATTGAAGCAGTGTGAATGCAGTCTATATTTTGCAGCTCAGCAGAAGCTTAAAACCTAAAGCAAAAGAATGTGCTTAAGTTAAATCTCAACAAGGATATTTTTACTTTAAAAAAAAAATTAAGATAAATTACCATTTGTTTCAGGGAGCTCTCTGTACCCAACATCATTTTTGTCTACAGGAACAACAAGACCTGCTCCGTGAAATGTCTTGGTCACTACCTGGGGGGAAAAGAAAAGGGGTGGGGGCAGTGGTGGGAAAGAAAGATGCATCACCTTCACAAAACAGCAAAGACCAAATACACAAAAATACCACCAGCTTACACCTGATAGCAACATGCTGACAGTGTTCCACTATTCATTCATTATCTTCTGAATGACCTTTTGCCCTGAGCACCTTTATGGCCAGAAATAAAGGTGCACAGAGGTTAGCTGGCAAGAATGACTATCAAATTTCAAACATCACAAGTAAATGGAAATATTAGAGTGATTAAACTTTTCAAAATGCATGCTGTTGAGGGATACTTACATTGCACTGCAAGACCACTGATAATTTAGAGATAGAACAAATTGTAGTTTTCTTTCTGACTGGCTATGCAAACAACATATTGCTATTGGCTCTTTTGGATGTTAAAGGTAGTAACAAAATCACCAGGTCCAGCATTTCCGTGTATATGGAGCTATACTCGCTTTTTTATCTATAATGAATTAGGTAATATTAAACACTTCTTGCATGTTTTCTCTAGATGCAGCTCATGTCCAATTTGGCTATTTTACAGCAGAAGGCACAAGTTAGCAAGAAGTTGCTTTACATCAGTCTGCGCAGGCACTGTCATTGTACATGTGATGACTTAGACCAGTGGATCATAATTCACTGCCTTTGTCTTAAGTGCTAAGAACAAAATGAATAACAAGGTGAGGATTTGCTTGTAATATCCTCAAATTAGCACTACCCTGGCTTTGAACTGACCCAAACCTAAGTTTTATTTGTTCCATTCAAGGTTTTATCTATACTACATTTTTGGACCCAAACCACCTGTGAGGGATAGGCACTTGAAATGTTTAATGTTAAAATATACTTAAAAAATTTGTTATTGTTGAAATTATCCTCGGGGAATTTCTTTTCCTTTACATTTAATCTCCTCTACCTGTATCCAGATATGATATCCTTTATTGGAAAGCCTGGGTAATTATACCTCCTAAGACTGTTTACTCTCTCAAAAATAAAAAGGTGCTTAATACACAAAAATACCCCCTCCCCACCTAACACCCGATACACCGTCAGCTGGTTGCATCCACTAGTCACTGACCTGTAAATTTAAGTGAGGCTAGATCAGACTGCCTTTAAGTACCAAGAGAGACTTCTGAAAAAAAAAAAAAAAAGTGCAATTCATGATACAGCACAACCTGGATACTTCACAGGCGTAGGTTCCTAACCCCCTGTGAAGCTGAAGGTTTGTGAACTAAGGCCACACAGCCACAAAATGCAGCTACAGAGGATGACAGAGGATGCTTTGGCTGTTAAATGCAGCTCTTATTTCTAAAGACAGGTGCTATTTCTCCTGTCTGCCATGCAGAACCACAACTGTGCTACAGAAGATCAGAGAAGCAGCACCCTTGGAAATAAGAAGTGACAGCAAGTTGCTCTGCTGAATGCTCTTAATTTAGCAACCTGCTGCAAATTAAACAGGATATGAACCATCTGGTTACAAATGTTTCAGTGTTTACTAGGTTCCTTGGGTGAATTTGATATCTTTTATTAGACCAACCCAAAATAGTGTTTACTATTCCTTTACTTTTACAAGATTCCTGTACTGGTAGTGGATACAATATGCAAGATAAAAGCTTTATATTAATACAGTTAGCAGTAGTTGAACATTATCTAGCTTTTCTGGAGTAGCTGGAAGACTGATCCAAATGTAGATAATCTTT
>NW_005842182.1:1028751-1034087 GCF_000455745.1 Alligator sinensis | reverse complement strand
TTTCCCTATGAAGATGCCAAACAGATGCTTCTACATACAAACAGAAGTTTTCTAGTCATGCTGGTAGCTTTTCATCCTTGATCTATTGAATTTATATACACACACTAAAAGATCACTGCATTATATTTCAGTAATTCAACCCTTAATTTCCTTTGAGCAGCCTGAAATAAATGCTTTAACTGTACAATTGTAATATAATCCTCTTGAGGACAACAGCTGTGTCCGGGAGGTGCTAGTGACTGTTAAGTAGCAGGCACTTTCACAAAAAGAACTTAGCGTTATTCCACACCAGGTGACAGTTGTCTTCTTTGCTTTTTGGGACGTGTACTGACTACTTACCTTGCTGAGATGGGTCATATCACACTCTCTCATATAGAACATATATATAAAGAGTGATTTCAGCACCAACTACTTCTTAACTAATGAAAGACGACAGAAGAATTGTGGTGACTCCCCTGTGACGCTATGGGTAAGTACACATCATCAAAAAACCCGAGGCTGAATTGACTCGGTCTTTGCAGGTTAGTCTAAGCTGCGAAGATTGAACCAATAAGCAAACAAACAGACATTTACTTTTGATTCAGGAAATGCAGCCACATGCCTCCAGTGGCTCAAGCCAGAAGCTGGGGGGCGCTGGAGCATAACTCTGGCACATAGCTGGGTTGTGTTGGGCATGGGTTATAAGTTCGCTTCCTCTTCCTGCTGTCCCCAAAGTCTCTGGGATCTGTGGTCCAGTTTCACAGCAGCAGGACTCTGCAGAGTTGTACATTATTTAATCTTCCTGCTTCTAGGTGCCTCTGGGATTTGTAGTCCATGATCGCAGCCATCAGGGCAGGGCAGATCAGTACTCAGGGGAAGGGAAGTTTAACCCCCCACCCTGGCCCCAGCAGGGGTTTGCTGGGGGCAGGGGCAGTGCACTGGCTAGTAGCCAGCCCTCACTGCTCTAGCTAGGGAGCAGAGGGGTGGGGCCAGCTCTGCTCTCTAGAGCAGACAGCACAGCACAGCACAGCACAGCACGCTAGGGGACTCTGATTTAACTTGAACTAGGAAGAGGTCTGGGACAGAAGTTTCATAAACCAGTTTGAACTAAATCAATTAAGTAAGATACTACATTCAACCAGGTTCATCTTAAACCAGTTTTGAAACTGGTTTATGTGCACTGTACTCCTGTCCCGTTACAGGTTTAAACCAGTTTCTGATCACTTAAACGAATGTGTACGTAGCTTCTGTCCCTAGCCTATTTGGCTGACAGACCAAAGAGAACATTCCTAATCTACATGGGCAGGTTAAGCAAGAGTTGCTTAACTGTCCTGAAAGAACAGACTAGGAAAGTGACCAAGAACTATCAGTACAAGGATAGCTGAAAAATAAATGAATAAATAAAGTATTGTGTTAGTGCAGCATGGACCATTTGCAGTAGGCGTATCACAAATTAGCCTCACACTAAGTGCTACACTGATCTACTTCCTCTGCCTGATCTTTTGCTTTCCTTCTGCTGCTATGTTGCTTGTCTCTTCCCTGATCTGTTATGCCACATGCAGACACTTTGCGACTTACAGCATGTATGTAAGCCACCCATGTGCTAGTAGAATATTCACCAAAGAAGTGCATGGTGGACTGGCTATAATGGGCTGAAAGCCACAATGTAATGCACAAGTACTGTCAAATTTACTCCCTGGCTGTGAAAATCAGAGCAAAAGAACTTCTCCCTAGGGGGAAACAAGTTAGGCTAACAATTCTTAACACTCTAGTGCAGGGCAGGCAAAAATATGGCCTGGGAGTCGGATCCGGCTCACGAGGGGATTTCATCTGGTCTGCGGACGGGTGCCTACCAATTCACTGTGTCCGGCCTTGCCCCAGGCTGCCCCTGCTGTGCTTGCATGGGGCCGAGCACATGCTGCACTCCCACCCTCACTTATGAGGCCAGGGTCAGGACCGTCCCACAGGTAGGGAAGCGACAGCAGGCAGGGGAAGGGCGGCTGTGACGGGCAGGCGGGAGAAGTGGTGGCAGCTGGGCAGGAGTGTGGGGCCTGTACCAACACCCCATAGCCAGCAGAGACCCATGGCAGGGTGGCAGGACCGCAGAGCCTGGGCTGGCAAGGGCATGGGTTCTGCCTGGCTCCATCGCGTGGGGCTCATATGAATTTCCTGGTACTCTGCCCGAGCCACACACCTCTGCTGGGAGCTTTTCGTGATGGAGCCCAAGGCCTGGTCCCACTCACTGCTACGCGTAGGTCATGGGGAATGGCAGGTAGCTCTACACGATGGAACTGGACTGGTTCCACCCCTCTCCCTGCCGCCCCAGCTGAGCCCCATGACCTCCACCGCCATTTTCATTGTGTGGGGCTCCTCCCAGAAGCATGAGGCTCAGGCATGTGAACCCCGTGCCTAGCCATGTGCAGTCTGAAGCTCTCTGGGATTGCATGCTGCCAGGGGGTTTTGCCTGCTGCTGCCGCTGGCAACAGGGGCCATGCGCAATACAGGGGTTTGTTTGTAGGGCCCCCCCTACACACCCCCCACATACTCCACAGTCACCCACACTTTCCTCCACACTCCATACCCACCCACACCCCATCCCATAAACCAAACATACATACAGCCACACCCTCCCCACCATACACACTATACATGAGTAGACTTTATTTTGAGCTCTTATGCAATCACCTCTACATACATGATGAAAACGCACACAAATACTTTTTTGCAATAAAATTAAAATATGTTATTGTAGATGGTTGATTTTTAGCTTATAAATTGTTTTTTCAGTTCCAAGACAGCAAACACCCTTCCCAAAAGGAGTACTTCCAGGGCAAGGGGAGGGACTTCTGGTCCCAAGATGGCACCCAGGGGATGGGGCACCTGTCAAGGGGCAGGGCTACCCTTGCAGCCCTCAACAGAGCACCAAAACTCGTTAAGCAGCCCTGCAGTTGAAATAATTACCCACCCCGATTTTAGCAAGTGTTGATCCTTAAGCAAAGTTCAGAACAGAATTAGCTCTGGAGAGTGCTATTGCAAGATACTTATAGAAGAAGGGGTGAAAAAGGAAGTTAGTGAAGAAATAAATCTAGTTTAGAAGGAGTAGCTTTTATACCCAGCAGATCAGAAAAAAAAAGAGAGTCATACTTTCTTATCTCTCTGTTTCATCTTCATGGTTTTCTGCTCCAGTGAATAACCCAATTCTTTTGCTGTTCTTGTCAGTTTTTCATCAATGTCTTTCAAAACAGAATTTTTCTTTTTCTCCGTCACTTCCTTTAGCTTTTTTGACAAATATAATCTGAAACAAAGGAAAATCCATTACACAATACATTCTTTATTAAATTAAAAAGATAGCCTCCTATTTGGTCTTATAATTAAAAAGGTTACATATACATATACAACATATAAAAGCCCTACTTTAGAAGTTTAGGTGCAATGATCCACTTAAGTACCAGAAATTAGGTTTCTTGTTCAACTTTGTGCTTGTGCAAAAGTGGTGGAAGGTGCTCATCAATTGAGGCAACTGTTCAATTTCTTTTTATTTTTTAAGCCTCTGGATTCATGCCTTTATTGCACCTTACCCAAATCCTGCACAAATACAAATATATATATTTGATCCTTATACTTTGCATCAAATGAGACTCGGCTTTTCTAGGAAAAGGTAATGAGTAATTGCAAAACAACTCCTATCATTATGCTTGCAAACAAAGAGCTAAATCAGATTTGGTTGCATGGAACACATCAGTTTTCAACCCAAGTCATTAATGGATGCAACTTCTAAGAACTACAAGTTAAAAAAAGAACACTTCTATGCCATGTTATGTATTGCCTCACTATGTTTAATCCCATAAAAGAGAAGAATTTAAAAGACTGGGATCTGCATAATTTTGTTGTCTACAAATCTACTTATCTATTATTATTTTCAATCTTATAATAAGTACTGCTGTTGTATATAGTGCTTCTTATGTTCATGCAGCCAGGTTCTTCAAGAAGTAGAAATTGAAATGGAACTAGTGCTTCCCTAAAAGAGTTGTGCTAACCATTAAAATGTGCTTTAATTGAAAGAGAAGAAAGATTTAAAAAGATAACAAGTTTGAACAAACATACAAAGAGAAAAATCAAACTCATCACTAAGAGAAAACGCTAACATAAAAAAATAAACTCCACAAGCTGCAGTGGGTACTTTACAGACAAAGGTGGCACTGCACGAGAATTATAACACTAAAGAAATAGAACTAGCATGTCTGGAGAGTATCAGAAGGGAGGATCAGCCTAAGCATTTTCTGATTACGGGGTAGCACATTTGCAAGACTACAATATTTACTACAGATGCATCTTCTAACCTATAACTGGAATTCACCAACATTTTGGAGAAAGCACACACAAGTGCAAGACCACCAGGTATACCTGAAGTTTGATGAAGCATGTATTGCATTAAAAGTTACATGTCTGAGATTCTAAAGAAAAGAGTCCTATAGTATAGTAAAATTCTTGTCATTCTGTAGAGAAGGATGCAAATTGACAAGAAGACAACTTTCCCTATGACTCATCTGAAAGATATCCACAGTTCTAGCTTGTTTATTCATTGATAGTAGAGCACATTAAATCTTATGGTTTGCACATTTAATCCTCCAAGATATATGAAAGAAAATTCTGTCCCAACTGAGAAATGGTATTTTATTGTTTATTATATTATGGAATGCAAGATTCACTTATGTAGACAAAAATAAAAGGTTAAGCTAGATCAGTGGTTCTCAACTAGGGCCTGCAGAGCCATCACTGCCATAGCCAGGTGGAACTGTCTGGCATATCTTTTTTTTCAGACCAGGACACAGCTGCAGTAGGAACTGAAGCCCTTCCCGGTCTACCAGGAAGCCCTCTACTGAAGCCCTTCCCATTTCCCCTCTTGAAAACAGGCACAGGGAACAATTTTCCCTGATTCTAGGTGTGTAACCAGGGCACGAGACCCAGGTGTTGACTGGAAGAGTACTGGAATGGAAGCCAGTGGGGTGGGGGAAGACTAGTGACTTTAGGGGCCAGACAGATGGATCAGAGATTGGATTCCCCTCTAGTCTGGCTCCCCCCACTCCATCCCCTGCTATCAGGCAGCACTTTGCCTCTTTCCAAGCCACATCTAACCAGTGGCAGACCAACCCGGGGGGGGGGCGCAGAAGGGGCCCATGGCCCTGGGGTGCCAGCCCTTCAGAGTTCTTACCGCGTGACGTGACTAAGTATTGCTATGAGAAGGAGCAGGGGCACAAACGGAAACATTGGTCCCTGGGCACCGGAGACCCATGGTATGTCACTGTGTCTAACCTAAGATTTTTACAGCCACAATTTGCCAGCACCCATGAGAGGAA
>NW_005842182.1:1025003-1028732 GCF_000455745.1 Alligator sinensis | reverse complement strand
CACCCAGAAGAGAAACGAGTGAGTGAGGCTGATGAAGGGAACTCAGCCCCAGGTCCCCACTGTGAGCCTGTAGCCCCTGCATAAGCCCGTGCAGTGGTAGATAAGACTCTGTCTGGCCTCCCATACTCTTCCTTCTCCTGTTTCTCGGAACAGCTCCACTCATATTCCCGCCCCCTCCCCAGGGTACAGAAATAACTGCTGCTAGAACAGTGTTTGTGAACTGAGGTGCCTCCCAATTCAGAAAAGTTAAGGAAAAGTGACTTGAGTCTAAGGTTGAGAATCACTGAGCTAGATACTTTTGTTTAGTAAAAAGTGTTCCAAGTTCCCTTCACCACTGCTTCATCTCCCTTCATAAGCTAGCTAAAATATGCAGACTACAATCACTATGACAAATAAATATTACAGTTGATTTTTACACTATGAATATCCCTTGTACACCAAGTATGCTTTATTTCCTTCAGAAATAAAATAAAAAAACCCCATTATAAATTAACGTTGAGGTTATAACCCTGGTTAATTCAATATAACTGCAGAGGTGAGACCAGCCAGCCAAAATATCCATTTGCCTATTAGGTTTATGAAAGGAGCCATAGGAGAAATCATTTTGAAAATTACTCTGTAGGGACTTCAGAGAATTTTTCAAGTCACCAAAACCCTCCAGTCTCCAAAATCATATTAGGATTCTGGCTTTATGGAAGAAGGGGGTGAGAAATAAAGTTTTTTTTTTGTTTTTTGTTTTGTTTTTTTTTTCTTTTTCCCAAAAAGAGCTGGGAAACAAGGATAGTTGTTACATAGTTAAATGCAACTATCTGTAGTATCCCCCAGCTTTTAGTTCTTAAGCAAATGCAATTAGTTTTCCTACATGCTGGAAAGAAAGCATTAAACCTTACTTGACTGCAGCAAATATGTTGTCTCCAACTTGAGAAATCACACAGCTTTTCTTAGCTTCATTTACACCAACCCATACTGGAAGTTCATCTGGCATATCCCTGTAAAACAATATGCAAATATTTAAGGTTGGTATTTTCCATTCCTTTAGCATCTTTTCATAAATGCCAATTCCACTTTAAATAGAGCATCAGAGGTGCAAGTTCTAGGCTTCTCTCAAAATTGGACATGCTGTACTATTAGGGCCTAATTTTTATATCTAAAGTTAGGCTTCATCTATAGTCTTCCCAGTTCTGCTAAAGACATGAACTGAAATTTTTCAGTATTCAGAGAAAAAAAAATTAGAGGTTCTGTCATTCTAGTGGTGCCTCATTCCCACCCTCTTTCCCCCCTTCTATGCAAGTAGAGGAAAATAATCACGCATTTCTGCAATTATAAAAGATTAAGTAATACAAAATACCTGAAATATCCCATGTGATACTGTGTTTTGCTATCTCCAACAATTATAGTCTGGAATTCAGGAGGGTCGTAAAAAAACCTCCAGTGAAGGTTGAAGTTCAACTCTGTTGATTTTTTTGCTTTTTTGTGTTTTCCAGCAAGTATATCATAAGGCCCCACCAGCTTAAGTCCAACACTTGATACAAGTGCTTCTGCAAAAAGCAAACCATGAAGAGTATCAAGCTTTCTGGGGGATTTAGGAAGGTCTAAAAGACACAAACAAAACTCAAGCCCTTACACCCCTAGTCCCTCTGCAATCAGGCCCAAGTCTCCTCTTGTGCCATGCACAAGAATTGGAAGATGAAAGATTCTTACCCACAAAGTGTTTTTGTATTCATATGCAGACAGCTTCTCTGCTAAAATTTTATGGCTCAAGCATTTTGTGTGAAAGCGGACAGTTTTCATTCATATCAGTGATTCTCAGCCAGGGAGCTATGGTGCCCTGGGGCACCTTGAGATCCTTTTAGGTATGCCGTGCAATGTTAGCATGGTTAAATGGGCAAATCTGATTCACAAGATAAACCCAGAGATTTCAAGTAATCCACAGCATTCAAAACATTCTGACCTGCTGTGGTCTGAGTGCTTTGCAATAAAGAGTTGCTCTGAGTGAAAACTAAGTGCCTATACAGCTGCATTGAGGCTGCTCCAACGTGGTGCAATTAATTAAGTCTGCTGGAGCATGGAGCAGACTCCAGAGTCAAGTGTATCAACATCCTCATGCTGAAAAATGGCAGTTCCCACCGCCGTTTTTCAGCATGGGGATGCTGATACATGTGACACTCCAGGCACTTTAAATCAGAGCAGCTCTTGGAACCGCTTTATTAAAGCCCCACCACCCGCCTCCCAGAGCACATGTATGAATGTCCCAAGATCTGACATTTCCCCAAGGCACGTTGAGACTATTAAAGGTGACTTTCTTTCCACAAGAGTTTGAGAACCACCAATCCATATATAGCAATTACTGTTGCTTTCCCAAAGTAACAGTTGCGCAGCTTGAAAAACCACAACATATTTAATTTTACGATATGCAGATTAGAAGAGATTGCTCCCCTTACAAGGTAACCGCCCTATGCTCTCCTATAGAAGTCTGAAAACATTTCCTGTTTGACATGAACAATTCCCCCATTGTTTCTAAAAAGGTTACTTTTAGGGTCTGGATTCCCTGGATCAGCACCCCAAATCCATTCCCCAGCCTGAAGGCAACTGGCCAAACCCTTAGCAATTAAAAGGATTTAAGAAAAAAGAATAAAATGTATTGGAACATACCTTAAGAGACTTCTAGGATATGTGTTTTCCCTCTGTTCTACGTTTTTAAGCTTGGTGTATTCAGTTTCAAGAACCAGAGGTCACACAGTGAAATTAGTAGGTAGGTAGTTTAAAACTAACAACAGGAAGTTTTTTTCTCCCACACAGGGTGTCACTGGTGTTCGACTTGTTGCCACCAAATGTTGTGGAAGCTGCCAGTTTAGCCAGAGTCAAAAGGGGACTGGACAAAACCTTGGAGAAAAGGGGCATCAGCAGCTGTTGAGCGTGAGAGTTAGGGACGTAGTCTAAGGTTATAACAGGAACCTCCCACAGCACAGAGCACGCAGTCCAGATCTATTAGCTACTGAGCAGGGAGTTAGGGGCACAGCCTCTGACATGAACAACGTGTGCCCCTAGAGGCTGGGGGGGCACGGTGACCACCCACGGGTGGTCGTGAGCTCCTGCAGGTGGCCATGGCGGTGTCTGCGGGTGGAGGGTTGTGAGTGCCAACTGGTGGTCAGCGACCACCCACAGGCACCACCAGCAACGTCAGTCAGTGACAGCCACCCACAGGCACCACCAACAGTGTCAGTGATGCTTCTCTCAGGGGGTGCACCACCAATCCCAGGGGGTGCACATGCACCAGTGTGCACCCCTACATGTTGCCAATGGCCTCGGAATCAAAGCTTCCTGAACCCGAAATGCTGGAAGCTACAAGTGAGAGAGAAACAGTGGAAAAACCCCACGGTCATACCCAGTTCAGCCTCCGCTCTCTGCCCAGGAGACTGGGCAAGGCTGAGGGAAGGTCTGAGCCTGCACAGGGCCGCCCTTGTGTCCATCATCATCCCGTTCAAAGAGAGAAGCAATGGGAAAGCCTCTTTATAGACGGCTCCATATCTGCCTTGGCAGACAACACCTCGACCCCAGGCCTCGCGCTGGAGGAGAGGGAAGCCAGGACGTACCCGCGGGCGCATCAGGATCCAGCTCCTGGCAGAAGTCCCAGAAGTGGAAGAAGTCCTCGGGCATCCGCAGCCGATAGCAGGCCTCCACCTCCGTGCGCAGGGGGCCGGGGCCGGGGCCGGGGCCGCCGGCGCGGGC